>NW_017306590.1:168531-182970 GCF_000935625.1 Nanorana parkeri
CCCCCCCCCGTGTAATATTCGCCATAATTTTAATCTTACAGAAAAAAATAAATATCTTCTTGAACACAATGCTCCAGACTTCCACATATTCACTAATTATCTCTCTGACAATATGGAAAATGCAGTCTCTCACAGATTAGGTATTAAGCTACATTTTAATTTAATTCACAATGAAAGAAAAGAACTCCTTTACAGAAGCCATTTTATAATTAAGTCTTTGTACACACAGGCTTCGGCTTATATAAGATCATTATGTACATTCACAAATAATTCAGGAAGCTTCAAGCTGCTTCGTTGGAGCCTTCAGCTCCAGTGTGCATCACAACAGGAGACAGTAAAAATGTGGAGGTGATCAGGAGGAATCAGAGGAAGATACCACACTTCTGGAAGTGTCATTCTTCCAGCAGACTTTCAGGGACCCTTTCTTGGCAAATGCACTGGCTGTTTTTTCCAGTTCAGCCCCAACAATGAAAGACAAGGCAATTTGCCTAGTTTCAGATGTGCTCAATTCAGCATAAGCAACAATAAAAAAAAAACAGCCGGGCTTCTGACTTCTTCACCTATATTCAATAAAAAAAATTAAAAACAATGTTTGTGAGTTCTTTTTTAACCTTAAAAAGACCCTGTTGGCAGACCAATGATTTCAACAAAAATCTTTGTGCAAGATTGTAGCTGAGTGCCCTCTTACCCAACTTGCTCAGTGGTGGGTGCTGGCTCCTTAACTCTGCTTCACACTATCCCTTTGGCTCCCATTATCCTCTGGACTCCTGGACATGTCACCTCCTACCGGGCTCAAGTGCTCAGAAAGACCACACATGATGGAGAGCAGTAGCTGGCACATTAGCTGTCACCAGGTGCATTATTGTAGGCATGCAGGCTGCTGGATGAGAGTATAAGAGAAAACAGTTTCATTGTAAGCCCCAGTCACTGTGGTGGGCACTGTGCTACCTGGCTCTGGGGGGCTACCCTTCCGGTGAGGTGGTCCTGCTTCCTCCCGCCTGTTCAGGCATCCCTGCCCTGGGACTTCTTCCACCACCTTAGAATCCATACCAAAAACTCTTCCTGTCATTCCCCTATGGAGCGTGCTTGGAGATCCCTGACCATCTTGGCTACCAGATGCAGACAACCTTCCTGTGACAGAGGTGTGACTCCCCAGGGAACCAAAAGTAATTGCATTTGTACTAGACTGAACTGTACTGCACTGCTAATGCCATAGCAGTGCAATGCCATAGTGATTCTCCTTATACTTTGTTCTATAGGAATCTGTTATTGTGTACTATGCTGCCACCTAGCGCCTTTAATGGTGAACTGCTCCTACACAGCACCTGTTTCTACAATAGTTGTATTGCCTGTTATATGTTGTCCTGTGCTTATTGCATACCCCTTTACCATATTGTTTACATTGTCAATTTATCCTGCATTCATTTAGTAAATATCAAGTTGCATATGGCTGTTTGTCTGATCATTTGGCTATTATCTCCATATTACAAACTTATATGAGCATTTAACGTATTTTATGCAGGTTATTTACCTGTAGAACACCCCCTTGTGTAGACATCTAAAAGCCCTGAAACTGCCGCTGGGCACTGCCATCTGGTATGTGATGTCAGCAGCCGCAACTCAAGTGGCACTCTATAGCTGTGGTGAGTCAGAGGGACCCCTTTGCAGAGACACTGTCACTTTGACCTGCGTGGGCAAGGTAATACTGTTTCTTTAAGTGGACCCTAATGCTTAACCTTCTAAAATCTAAACTTACCCTTTAACTATACTCTTAACACTTAACCAAAATCCTGAAACATAATGCCCTAAGCACTAACCCTAACCTTAATCATAACCCTTGACCTTAGCACAACTCTTTACCCCATGCTTAACCTAAACCCTAACACTAAATGTTCACTGTGCTCACCTTATCAGGTACCTGAAGTTTTAGCACTGTAAGCTAGCAGTCCTGCTTCAACATGTTGGCACTGAAAATTAATGATCTGCAAAAACTTAATTTATATATAATTTATAATAATATATGTACAATAGATAGCTGTATGTGAATATTACATATACAGGTGAAACTCGAAAAATTAGAATATCGTGCAAAAGTTCATTTATTTCACTAATGCAACTTAGCCGTCTACCAGGAGATTTTGGAGCACTTCATGCTTTCTTCCGCAGACGAGCTCTATGGGGATGCTGACTTCATTTTCCAGCAGGACTTGGCACTTGCCCACACTGCCAAAAGTTTTCTGAGATTGTGGATCTGGGTTTTCATGAGCTGTAAGCCATAATCATCACAATTATGACAAATCATGGCTTGAACTATCTTGCTTTGCATGTAATGAGTCTATCTCATATATTAGTTTCACCTTTTAAGTTGCATTAGTGAAATAAATGAACTTTTGCACGATATTCAAATTTTTCGAGTTTCACCTGTATGTATGTTCTGCTTCCGCTTTGTGCCTACCAAGTCTACTACTAGTCTACAAGACAAGGCCTGTCTTACTGAAAACAATAGAACCTCTCTTGTCTACAGTAACACAAAACTCCCACAATGCTTCAGGTAGCAAGGACCATGCGATCTTTGCCTCGGCCTTAATATTAAGTTACATATTTGCTTCAGTCAGATAGAACTAACACTCACAGATCTGCCAAGTATAAGTTGGGCCACACTTCGTCCACGTGATGAGGAAAAGGATGTTTACTATCCAAGAGTCTCTGGAGCTCTCGTATTGTAGGGCACACATCTGCTTGAGACTCCTCTCCCCCGGGCAGTGCTGTCGCTTCTTCCTCTGCCATAACATTACATGCAGGAAACTCTGTGTGACAGCAATGCTATGATGGCATGGGACAGGTGACAAGTCAGACTACACACTGCTACACACTGCTCAGTGCATGATCAAGTGCTCCTAATAAAACATTATGTGCATGTAAAGTCAGGAAATATAAAATGAATCAATATAAAAAAAATGGTAATGTACTGAATGGGAATTATTGATGGATGAACAACGTAAAATATGTACTGGCTCTAATTCAGTAAGTTTTAGTTCAACACACAAGTCATGTGACTGTAATTTTCACATTTCATTATTTTCAAATTCAATCCGGGGGCTGAAGTAACTAAAAGTCACAGGTTTAAAAATGTAATGTAATAAACCTCAGTAGAACTGAAGCCAAAACTTTTTTTAGTTTTGGGTAGAGTAAGGGAGGGTTGTATCCCCTGTCATTTTTATTGCCATCTGTGTCCCATTGGGGAGATTTCCATTCACCTCCTGTCCAAAAGACACATCAGGAAGTGAGAGAAAAAGAGGGAAATCCCTGGTGATCCACAGAGCAAGGACAAATGAAGAGGCCGCAATAACAACCTGACAAGTCTTCTAATTCTTCTCCAGTCTATGCAAAATGAAAAGAAATGTTTTGGCTTCCGTTGTACTTTAAGGACAGGAAGGACAGGTGCTGCGTGTGATTAGTACGCAGCCCCGTCTTTCTTTATGGGACTACGTGGCTAATCATACACAGCACATGTCCTTCCCGAGAGCGGCTCGATATGGCCCTGCATGCAGCACAGAGCTGTACGTGCCGGCCGATTACAGTGTGAATGAGGCCTAATTTGGTTTGAGACATCTCATGCTGTCTGTCAATCCCAATAGCAAATTTTATATTGAGACTTTTTAGATACCATACACTCTCGCTTCTATACGAAACTGAAGTTTTAAAAACATTAATAATTGAAAGCCCAATTGAACTTTCAGTTGAATCCAGCTAAATACTGTACATTCCAGGCATTTGTGGCCAAGGTCTCAGTTGATGGCCAGATTAACACAACTGTTTTCCTGGCACAAAAAAATAAGTGAACATAGGAATGTTTTTTGTATGTCCTAAAGTCGAGGACTCCAAAGATACCCAGATGGTACCAATCTGGGCTAAGGAATAGCAAAGTTTAATGGTAACCTTAAAGGAGAACTATGACATGAGTGATTTCCACTCACCTCATAGTTCTAAGCCGACCTTTGACAATGAGACTGTCACAGGTCGGCTCAGTAGATCGGGAGGTGAGCGAACAGATACCGGGTTCCCTCACCTCTCGATCCTGTCACGGCTCTCTGCCGTGACAGGGGGACGCGCTGGATTCCCCTCTCCCCGCTCCGATCTGCCAGCGCTGACTGGCGGAACGGACGGGGGAGGGGGCGGGTACAGCTGGCTCTGCCTCTAGATAGGCAGAGCCAGCTGTCACTCACGCAGCTGGGCGGATCCCGTCATCTAAGTCAGGATCCGCTCCAGGTGCGGCGTCTGACGGGAGGACGCTAGTTTGTGTCCTCCCGTTACCCCAAGGAGAACTATGGGGAAAAACACTGACCCCATAGTTCTCCTTTAAGGCCCCATTCACACGTAGCGACATACCTTTTGCAGCGGCCGGGATAGCGCGACTTTCGGGGCGACGTTCCAGCGACGATCCAGCGACGGTAGCGCAACCTTCTCCGTCGGGCTCCATTAGAAAAAAGCAAAATCGCGCAAAATCCGCCGAAAAAAGGGTCCTGTAGAAGCGACCTGCGACCGTGACTAGCGACACGGAGCTAAGACAGCTCCGTTGAATATCATTAGCCGACGACTTCTCGAGATATCGCGCGGCAAAAATGCGCGATATTGCGGCGGAAATCGCGCAATATATCACTACGTGTGAATGGGGCCTAAGGTGGCCATACACTTTACAACCCTCGCAGGACTTTTGTCTTGCGAGGGTTGTAAAGTAATTTAAAAAACTTACGATCTGCCCATCTTGGACAGGCAGATCGTACTTGCGATCATCGCAAGCCCGCCCCCCAGAGGGGCGGGCTTCCGATGACTGCAACGAGGTGCGGGCTTCCGATGACTGCAATGAGGTGCGGATCCAGGCCACTAACTCGCCGAGAATCGTACGATTCCCAGCGGGTTTTCCAGCCTGCTTGTTCGACGGAAGACGTGCGACCCTACAGTAGAAACGGTCGCACGCCTTCCATACACTTTGCAATTATCGTACGATCGTGGGATTTCCCGCGATTCTCGTACGATAATCGTGCAGTTTATGGGCACCTTGAGGGGTTATGTTCACACCAGCATGCTGAGTAACGTTATTGAAGTGTCACAAAATAACTCTTGATTTAACTCTTTGCATGGAAACGAGTTGACACATGCTGCGATGTCATGCGGCGCAGTGAATTGCACTGCGTAAAAATGCAGACATGCAATACGCCTTTATTGCTTTGAACAGGGTCCTTTTCTATGTGTACTTGTGTTGAGCCTCTTCTCCCTGGGCTCTGACGGTCTAAGGACCTATGATGTCACCACATCTGATACAGATCCTTCAGACCTAAAGATGCCAAGGACATTCCACCGCCACCGCGGTGGGGGGGATAGTTAAACAGTCACTGCTGCAGGACTGAGGATCACGTGAGCATTTCTTCCTTATTTTAGACCCCTAGACTAAAAACGACTAGTTAACCCTTGCTGTGCTGGAGTAGCCCCACTGCAAGGGTTAATTCGTACATTTCCTGGAGTACCTCTTTAAAAATCTTTTGAGTTTTATATCACATAGTAAAGATTGTTTTCACTTGCTACACTTGAGAAAGCGATGTTTTGTTCTTACTGATCTGACTGCCTACAAATGTGGAGTGGAGTTAAAACGAGGATTGGACCCTATTACTCAGAACGAGGCTTCTGTGACTGAGAACGAGGCTTGGTTTTAGGTGGTCAGAACGAGGCTTGGTTCCTGGTGGTTAGAACGAGGCTTGGTTTGTGCTTTTAGACTGAGGCTTGGCTGCTGTGGAGAACAGGCTGCGAAGTGTATCCAGCATGAAATAGGTGATGAGCCTGTTAACTGTCTCCATACTTGTATACAGCGACAGACATCAGGAGAGGTATTGTATTTGGTATTTTTTGAGGGCAGTGACTGGTATATTCCATTGTCTGGTGCACTGTGTGTATTTATGTGTGAAACATGTATGAAGTCATCAATATTTTGCTCATGTCCCAGTGTTTACATGACCTCTCCTCTGCTTTCTTCTGTTTACATTCACAGTCTGCTTATTTCTAGATATTCCTAAACTTTGTATAGAGTGAGGTTTTGTGTGTGGTAAAAGCTCATCATATGTGAATATAAATATTATGGTGAGGGTCCCTGCCAGCAGCAGATATGAGTGGATGGACAGAGACTAAAGTCGGGTATACATGGATTGAATCTCATCTGGTTCCTGAAGTTTGCACAGTGGGTGCGTTGATGGAGGCATCTGTTATATTTTCTTATATGTGTGCACCCGGCTTAAATCCATTTTCATGTTATACCCATCTTCAGAGTGTAAAATGACACACGGTCACATCACCACCACATAACCCCCCCACCTCCCCCTGAATACTGGAATACCAAGTGTTCTTCTCCCCACAAGATTCTGTATATTCTGCACTGCTGTGTCATCTATTCCCACATCCTGTGAATGGAGAGACTACCATTAGTCAAGTTCCATATGCCAACACAGCAGAGGGACTTGTAGTTCTCTAGTTCATCACGGCACTTGTAGTCCATTGACACTTCCTCCTGTCAGTGTAACTGAAAGTACAGAACAGTGGAGTCATCCTTTAACCAGTTGACATCCGCGGTGTTAAACCCCCTTCCCATCCAGGCCATTTTTACGGCGGCCCACCTGCTGTGCCGCTGCATATATTCATTGTGTCAACGGGGACAGGTTAACTTGGAGCCTCTTCACACCTATGATTTTCTTTCTCTGGTGTGTTTTTTTTCCTTTTAATTCAGAGGCATTTCAACTCTTGATGCGTTTTGAGGCGCATTGACACTCTATACAGAGTACATTGCAAAGCATGTTGGCTTGCGTTTTGATGCATTTCCATGAAAAGTTATTGGAGGGACGGGGACGCGTAGGCGTGAATAGGTCCTCAAGTTACTTTGACTCTTAAGTTGACACTTACTGCCTTGTCAATTACCTGACCCCAGTGACAGTGTTTCCCAGCCTCTGAGTGTGCATAACATTTTAAATGGAGCCCTGTAATAAAAGTTTGTTTAGCCCAAACTTTGTTTTTTTGTTTTGTACGGATTGAGAAGGGTAAAACCCCTGTTTGGTTATTTCTTGCTGCCTGGGGGGATTTCCCTTTACCTTCTGCCTTTGGGTGCCCACACACCTTACGATAATCGCGGGAAATCCCGCGATCCTACGATTATCGTAAGGTGTGTGGAAGCCGTGCGACCTCTACTACTGTAAGGTCGCACGACTTTAAACTTACGGACATGTTCGAAAACCCGCCGAGCATCGTACGAGGTTTGTGGCATGTCCGTACGATAACAGCCGTACGGGCCGGTGTGCGCAAGCGCACACTGCCCGTTCGGCATTGCAGTCATCGGAAGCCCGCCCCTCAGGGGGCGCGGCTTGCGATCATCGCAAGTACGATCTGCCTATGCAACATAGGCAGATTGTACGTTTTTTTAAGTACCTTACAACCATCGCAAGACAAAAGTCTTGCGATGGTTGTAAGGTGTGTGCCCAGCCTTAGAGATAAAATGGGAAGAGACAGGAAATCTCCCCAAAGTGAGGGGAATTCTCTCTTCGTTGTTGCTAGAACATTAGTCCCATTGGAAGATTTTCCTTCACCTCTTGCTGACATGACAACTTTGTAGCTGACTAACATCAAATGCACTCCATCAACTCAAACTTTCATCCAGAATTTACACAGAATTCAAGCCCTGACGAAGGGGGACTCCAGAGATGATTTGGGGATCTACAGCTAAGTGATAAGCAAATGAGCTACATTAGTGTTAATAGTTAAGGTACATAAATGCATTTTTAAGATTTAACTCCTGAGTTTAGTGTCACTTCTAACAGCTGAGTTCCAGAGCTTCAGTGGCCAGTAAACACTTGACATGGGACTGTGAAAGAGGACTTGCATTGTGGAAGCCGTGCCCAAAAAAGGCAGGCAGAAGGCCCCAGTCCCCAGTATAGCCCGTAGGTTTCCTGCAGCTGATCTATACCCCATTCCTGACTTACCATGCCTTGTTCCACAGTGTGTCTCTGTGTGGGAAGCCATCTTGGTAGAGGAGCAGGGCTTTGCTTTCTCATGTCAGAACTGTTCCCTTGATGACTGGTCCTATGATAACCAGTGGGGAATTATTCAAGAAGCAGTAGGCGTTGCAAAGGAAAAATGAATAAATCAGAAGCAGGGAGATCCTTGCCCTTCAGATCCTAAGGAACAGCTTCCTCTCCAGCAAGGAGAACAGTGAGGAGCCACCAAACCTCACTCCGAGTCCTTTGTGACTAGCAGTCAGAGACAGCGGTGCCTTACATTGTCTCACACTGCAGATAAACAACTATTGTGCTACCCATAACATTTCAATTGCAGTATTGAAGGGAATCAGAATACAATTTCTTTTAATTATTTAAAGATCTGATTCCATACACCAGATGGGAACCCCTGCTCATTTGGAGCTGAAAGCTGACATTCTGTTCCCTCCTACATTTTTATGTGACAAGGGGTTATTTATCATGTTTAAACTAAGTGGAAGTTCTTATTAAAGGCCGTGACACACTGCACGCAAAGCCGTGCAGAGCGAAGCAAAGCTCTCCGGCACGGAGCTTTGCGTGCAGTGTGTGAGCTGAGTGCAGTCAGATGATTGACTGCACCTTCACAGACGCATCCCGTCGCGCCGGTTTATACGCGCGAGCCGATTGGCTGAAGTTGAAATTGTTCATCTCGGCACACTCAGCTCTGCGAGCTCTCGCAAGCTGAGGTGCCGAGAAAAAAGTGACATGACACACTGCTCGCAAAGGCAGCGCGCCACCGCTCCGCACTGCTTCGCGTGCAGTGTGTCACGGCCTTTATTGTGTTCATACAATCTTTATATCCGGTGACACACCCCAGGCTTCTGTCCAATAAGACATTGTACCAGTTAGTATCAGCTCCTCTGCCCCACCAGTCCCTATTCCCTGTCCTGTGGCAGAGAACATTGTAACACTGTCACAAATATTTGCTTGCTGTAACCTTGTGTCCTGTACATACATGTCATTCTGGGAAGGCAGTATTTACTGGTTCATTAGTATCGTATACCTTTCTATTTACCCAACGTGACCCCGTCTTTTATATTTTAGCAAAACTATTGGTAAGAATTTAATTTTTTTTAACATAACGTAGGGAAAACATATATTTTTTTTTAAATTTACTGTACTTTTTTTCATTATATAGTAAAAAAAATAAAACCCCCCCAGTGATTGTATACCTTCAAAAGAAATCTCTATCTGTCCCTAAAAAAAATATATGTTAACATAAATCGCAAGGCTATAGTCCGGTCATACTGACTGGTGAAATTTTTGACTGACTGGTGAGACACCCTAAAAGTTTTCAAGCCCTGTATCTATCTATCTATCTATCTATCTATCTATCTATCTATCTATCTATCTATCTATCTATCTATCTATCTATCAATAATATTATTGTGCAGTCCTGGGTGTTAGTCACACGTAGGATGCAATTTGCATTACATTTGTATGTTCTCCTCATGTCTGGGTGGATACACGCCAGGTGATAAAGTTTCTTTCTGGTAAATTGAATGGCTTCCTCATAGGTTGCTGACATTCAAGTGGATCTGTTGTTTTGCTCCACATAGACAAAGGACAGGTGCACTTGGAGCACAAATTATGTTTCGTATGAAACCTCCAGGTTTGTGGATCTTTTTTTTTTGGTGCCAGCATCTGGAAGTGTTAGTCAGCACTTGATCCTAAATCTAAGGCTGGGCACACACCTTACAAAAGTCTTGGGATGGTTGTAAGGTACTTAAAAAAACATACGATCAGCCCATCTTGCATAGGCAGATCGTACTTGCGATGATCGCAAGCCACGCCCCCTGAGGGGCGGGTTTCCGATGACCGCAATGCCAAACGGGCAGTGTGCGCTTGCGCACACCGGCCCGTCCGGCTTTTATCTTACGAACATGCTACACACCCGCCGAACATCGTATGATGCTCGGCGGGTTTTCAAACATGTTCATAAGTTTAAAGTCGTGCGACCTTACAGTAGTAGAGGTCGCACGGCTTCCACACACCTTACGATAATTGTACGATTATCGTAAGGTGTGTGGGGACCTTAAGACTTAAAGTGTTTGACCATCTCCTATATTATGGAGAATATGTATATTGTAGTCCTGTCCTAACGTGACAATGCTGATCCTTCATAGGTATAGTATGTGTGTACATGTCACTCTAGGACAGGAAGCGTGTTACTGGCAGGATTACCAGTTAAAGGAGAACTATGGGGTCAGTGTTTTTCCCCATAGTTCTCCTTAGGGTAACGGGAGGACACAAACTAGCGTCCTCACGTTACCCTAAGCTCAGTATACCGCGAGCTACAGCTCGCGGTATACTGAGACGCCGCACCTGGAGCGGATCCCGACGTAGATGACGGGATCCGCCCAGCTGCGTGAGTGACAGCTGGCTCTGCCTATCTAGAGGCAGAGCCAGCTGTACCCGCCCCCTCCCCCGTCCATTCCGCCAGTAAGCGCTGGCAGATCGGAGCGGGGAGAGGGGAATCCAGCCCCTCCCCTGTCACGGCAGAGAGCCGTGACAAGATCGAGAGGCGAGGGAACCCGGTATGTGTTCCCTCACCTCCCGATCTACTGAGCCGACCTGTGACAGTCTCATTGTCACAGGTCGGCTTAGAACTATGAGGTGAGTGGAAATCACTCATCTCATAGTTCTCCTTTAAGAAAATGTTTTCTTTCCTGGGGACCGGCGCAATTTTGCCATATTTTTTATTTTTTTTGCTCTGTGTTTAACCATAATTTCCATCTTCCACATTAATTGCACCTACCCACTTATATACCGTTTTTTTAAAGGACAAAATAGGCTTTAATTTGATTTTGATGTGACATATACATTCTTATTTTTTTTATAAAAAATGCAAAAAACCCAACATTTTTCACAGTTTTGGCAATAATAATGTGTACATAGTTAGTGTAGCTAACAGAAAGTAATTTATAATGAGTTAATAAATTGAACACTCGTGACCGAATAATCCTTTCATCAGTCGGGAAGGGGTTAACATCAAAAGACTCCCTTACTGTAACCCCCTTGACCTGAACACTAACTCTTTATAAGAGAAATATGTAGACTGCCATTGCAGACCTCTATTCCTGAAAATATTTGATGCCTGGCTGTCATGCTTTTCCAGGGGTTTTCAGTGAGTTTAGTCATTAACCTTGAACTGGAATGCAGATCAGAAGTTCTGTCTTCAATGGCTGCATGCTTGTGTAAGATCACTGACTTGGAAAGTTTGGAACTTGAGGAAATCATCAAGTTAGAATTTTCTGATGGAGATAAACAGTGGCAGTTCCTTTTATTTTTCTCACAGTAACTGTTTTATCTGCCATGCAGAATGTTGCTTTTGTAAGATCTTGGTGCTAAAACTCCTGATCTGTTCTTTTTGTTTTTGAAGCAAGACTGAGCTGTTCTGTTTTTCAAATACTAGCTATCATCTGGTCTCCATTGCAACTAGTATGCTTTAAGTAATGCGACATGACCTTTTATTATAGCTTGTCATGTATGGACAAGAGTGACTAGATTGCTAAATGCTTGTTGCTGAAGGAAAGAGTGCTGGACTCGTTCCTTGGTAAGAATGGCTTCTGTTCATAGCTTCTCCCCACAGTGATTAGTGCTAGAACATTTTGACCCTATTGTCTGAGAAGTGGTCAGTGGCTGTGATGAAGCTTTATTAAATCTGAACTCCAGCCACAAAACATTGAATCCAAATATATTCTTCAGTAAACACAAATGATATACTGTAACTCCTCTTTGTGTGTGCCAAATGAATTTACAAATCCAGCTATTACTTTCTAAAATGAGCAGTGATGTTATCACTGTGCTACACATAGCCTGTGCTGAGAGCAGAGGTGTGGGAGGGACCCAGTAGATCCCACCCACTACAGAAAACTTCAGAAGCGGGTGGGTACTAGACCAGTTACACTTAACATGGAGAGAGAGCAGCATTGACTGGTCTGTATTACAGGAAACTCATGTACAGAGGCAAATGTACAGATCTGGAAGAAATACACAAAGATTCAAGTAAGAATACACATGGCTCTTGTATTTAGGCTCCATTCACACTACCTGCGCCTGAGCTGTGCTGGTTTCCATCGCAACCCCAATGCAAGACAAGGAAATTTGCCATGTCATGGATGGTACCCATTCACACCGCAGCGTTGCAGTAGTAACACGGTGGTGTGCACTGAAAAAAAGTAAGGCATTGCCTTACTTTTTGTTTAACGCAGCAGGATGCGACATGCTACAACCGCCTTGCACCCCACTATGCCTGTAGAACTGAATGAACATTTCAATAAAGTTGTATATAGCACACAGTACAATGCACTGGGATTACCACTTCGCCACTGTGCTGGGGCATTGCACCTCAGACGCTGTGCGATTTAGCGCAGCATCTGGGGGGAATGAGCCCTTAGACAATGTTTGTTTTGCCCGGTGTTCAGCTTCAAGAAATATAAAAGCAGCTTCTTTTGGTATTCAGCAAGATACAACAAACTCGGGGTTCAACCTCTTGGCTAGGTCTCTAGTCTGGTTGCTTTAACAGATAGGCCTGCCAGAGCAGTTCTATATCTGTCTCTCTGAAGTCTCTTGAATAGTTTTCTCTCAGTTGCACTGTTCAGGCACAGAAAAGCCTGGACACAAATTCCCAATGTGTCTGTCTACAAAGTGTACAACAGCAAAAAGTTGTTTTGCTTGTATACAAATTGTGCCTCAGTCCTACATAGGACCCCCACCTGAGTACAGCCTCTTCCATTTCCTGAGCCAAACACACCAGTCCTGAATTAAGCTACCCGTTCAATACTGTTTGGAACCATTTCTCTGCCAAAACTGGATCTCCCATTGCCACCTATCACAACTACAGCGATCCAGCGCTCGCTGTAGTTGTGAGAAGTACTAAAGGGTTTTTGTTCAGTGTTCTCCTCCTCTGTCAAGCATTAGGAACCAGTTTCTTTTGCTTGCTTACATATACAGATGTTCCTCGGGTTACAATTGTTCAGTTTGCAATTTGTTTTACTTTACGATCGTATACGATAGCGTATATACTGTATGCAGTATACAGATGCTGCTTGGGTTGTGTATATACTGTACTGTATATTTCATAGCTTAGCTTACCTTAAACTTGGCTAAAGCACTTACATCAACCTACAGATGGACAAAAACCTACTGTATTTGATAATAAAGTGTTGAATATCTCATGTATATACAACTCCTCGGTTTGTGATACGATATCTTTACAATGTGTTTATCGAACCGCAACCCCATCATATACCAAGGAGTATCTGTATGTAGTTCAAACTTATACACTTTACAACCATCGCAAGACCTTAGTCTTGCGATGGTTGTAAAGTAATAAAAAAAAACGTACGATCTGCCCATCTTGGACAGGCAGATCGTACTTGCGATCAACGCAAGCCCGCCCCCCTGAGGGGCGGGCTTTCCATGACTGCAATGCTGAACGGGCAGTGTGCGTGTGCGCACACCGGCCCGTTCGGCATTTATCTCCCGAGCACTGTTCAAACCAGGCGAAAATCGTAAGATGCGTGTATGAGCGTGCCACAAACCCGCCGACAATCGTACGATTCTCGGCGGGTTTTCGATCATGCTTGTAAGACAAAAGTCGTGCGACCGTACAGTAGCAGATGTCGCACGCCTTCCACACACCTCGCGATTATCATACGATCGCGGGATTTCACGTGATTATCGTACGATAATCGCAAGGTGTATGGGCACTTTAAGCCTCTGTGCCTGTTCAAGTGAATGACAGGCCGACATCAGCTGCATCTGTCAGCGGTAGTCCGCATGTAATCGTACACATGGTAGGATTACCTGTGGTTTGGGGTAGATGATTGTCCCAAGACACAATCTGCGTCCAGGGACAAGCATGTATGTGAACTGCTGATGGATGCAGCCGCTGTCACCCCGTCATTAACTTGAATGAGCACAGCGGCTACATCTGTACAGACATATCTGGGACTCCTGCCGCAAGAATCCGCAGGTTGTTCCTAGGCCATAGCCTAAAGCCCCGTGTAAATAGCACAGTAGACTACTGGCAGAATTATTACAGGTTTTATTATTACAGGTATTTATTTAATGGTGTCAATTTACTCAGATCTTTCCATACTATTGTTTTACATTACTCCCTGTCCTAAAAGAGCTTACAATCTTTAAATGCACATATACAGTACTAGGGCTAGTTAAGACAGGAGCCAATTAACCTACTAACATGTCTTTTGGAGTGTGGGAAGAAACCGAAGTACCCGGAGGAAATCCACACAAGCACAGGGAGAACATGGAAACTCCATGCAGACAGTGCCCTGGCCGAACCTGAAATTGGGGGAATTCTGTTCTGGGGAAAATCTGATTTTTTTTTTTTTTTTTTTTTTTT
>NW_017306590.1:183116-196632 GCF_000935625.1 Nanorana parkeri
GGCCGAGCCGAAATTTGGGGAATTCTTTTTTGGGGAAAATGTTTTTTTTTTTTTTTTTTTTTTTTTTCCCCCAAGTAATCTTCCAGGACAGCAATTAAGTGTTGAGTTCAACATTCACTTGCTAATCAATGAAGTGATAAAAGCATTGAGATTATTTTAAAATAATAATTAACTTGAAGAGTGATGTTCGTTGGTAAGACATAATTACTTTGTGGCCTCCTCTTAGATAAATAGTAACGTAGATATCGGACGGGGTGTATTTGAAGGCGTGTGTCACATCCTGCCATATTCAGTGGCACAGTGCATGGAGCAAAGCACAAAGTACAATACCTGTCATTACCAGCCTCTATCTTCTAATGTTTTGGAGTCAGTAAAGTAAATGCTGGTTACTTGCTATAGGTTACCTTGCACTCTGATTTTTGCTTAGTTTATTATATAATATTTATTTATTCAAGAGACTTTATTAGGAAACAAAGAAACATTATGTGTTTACTTGTACATAGGTTTAATGAAAACATGGTCAGGTACAACATAAGAGAACAAGCAAGAGACCAAGCCGTCAACGAATTACAAATACAAATATCAATGTATAAACTTGGGAACAAATTTGTCTTGTAGAATCTTTGTAAAGTTTTTTTTAGCAACAGGGACAGAAAAACCTTGTCATATATATATATTTTTTTAAATAAGTCCAATATTTGTTGAAACAGCAGCTAATCTGAATCCTTGTGTCTACGGAACAGATAGAGTATGGCTGAATAAATCCCAGAAAGCAGGTTGCCAATGCACCTTAAAATGACAGCTGGCGCCCAATATATTTGAGGTTTTCTCTAGTTGTCAGTGGAGCTGGCACCTACACAAATCCTGCTGGCTCCTGGATTGGGCAGACTGGCTCCTGAATGCCATATTCATTTGTCTACCCCTAAAATAGAGCATAGATCTTTATTAACTAACAGTGGGGTTGATAGTAAAGAATGGATTAAATAATAAAGAATGGATTAAATAAAACAGAAAGAACAGGTTTATAGTTGCCAGATGACCTAATTAGGTCAGGGCAACCAATCAGCTTCTCTGTTCAGTTGAGATTTGAGAATGAAAGAGCGAAGCTGATTGGTAGCCATGCATAGCTGTTTCAGATTTTGTCTGCTCCAGTTTTGATAAATTCCCCTCAATGTATTTTTTCGTATATTGGCACCAGAGTGCCGCTATGCATAAAATACATTGAGTCAGGCTAGGTTCACAGCTAGGGTCCCTTAACCTAATATCTTGTTGCACAACCTTTAGAGGCAATCACTTCAAATGAGTGATTTCTGCAGCTCTCAGTTAGACTTCTGCATCTGCCAACAGGTAGTTTGGCCCACATTTCTTGAACAAACTGCTGTTGCTGTCTCAGGTTTAAGGGCCCAGTCACATCATATCCAGTGCGTCCCGGTGCAGTTTGTGGCCGGAATGCACTTGATCGCATACATGAAGCCAGGCCACGTTCTGGGGCGGGAGGGGGCGTGTCGTGCCATTCATGTCAATGGCTTCAGGAATCCAACTCTGCCTCCTCTGCTGCCCTCTCCCATGGTGGCCTCCACTGGACGCACTTACCCAGACCCAGTGGACGGAAAGGAGGTGGAGTGGGAATTCTCCTATCCCCACAATGCACTTTTCAAGTTCTGCCTTCACCTCCCTCTCTATCCCTCTCCTCTTTTGAAGCCCACTGTATTCACCTATTCTCTCCAATTTCTATGAGGGTTGCTGTAATATACCGGCCTCCTGGACCAGTATCTCGCTTTCTTGATGACTTCTCTGCTTGGCTACCGTACTTTCTCTCCTCAGGAATACCCACTATCATTCTTGGTGACTTTAACATCACTAATAACATTAACACCCCGGCTTCCACTCACTTTCTCAATCTAACCTCTTCTTTTGACCTAAGACAATGGACACACACTCCTACTCACTCTGATGGTAACATACTAGATCTGGTTTTCTCTCACCTATGCACACCTTGCAACCTGTCCATCACCCCTTTTCCCCTCTCGAACCACAACCTTGTCAGTTTCACCCACACCCTGTCCCCAACCATAAATCCCCCTACACGGCACACTGTCACCTGGAGAAACCTTCGCCACCTCGACCCTTCACTTCTCTGCTACTGACGACCTCTATGACCTGGCTACTTCTGTACCTTTTTTTCTTCTGTGTTTTCTTTTAAATGTTTTACACAGTTTAATCCTTCATCTGTAACGGGGTGGCCTGCCTGGAACACAAGATACAATTTGTGGCTGAAGGAGGTTCCTATCTGGCGCTGGTTTTGCTTTTTGTGGAATTTTCTGTACCTGGTTACCCTGGCCTTCTGTACCTGGTTACCCTGACCTTCTGTACCTGGTTACCCTGACCTGGCTACTTCTGTCTTCAACAGCTCGCTCTCATCCTTCCTAGACACCTTGGCTCCCCTCACTACACACAGACTTAGACCATGTCCACTACAACTTTGGCAAACTAAACAAACCAGAAATCTCAAGAGACATGGCCGCACTCTGGAGCGAGTGTGGCGTAAAACTAGGTCTCTGCAAGACTTTACCCTGTATAAAGAAGCCCTCCCAAAATATAACTCCTCCCTCCGTGCTTCCAAACAGACTTATTTAGTCACTCTCATTAACACACTCTCATCCAAACCTCGCCAGACCCACCATCACACTTGTTACTTTCCTCTTTTGACCCTGTCACCACAGAAGAGGTTGCAAAGCTTCTCTCTGACACCCACCTCACCATTTGCCCCCTGGACCCTGTTCCCTCACCACTACTCCGATCACCCTCTTTGCTCTATCCTACACTCTTTTACTCGCATTTGTAATCTTTCCCTCTCTACTGGCATCCTCCCCTCTAAAACATGCACTGGTCACCCCAATACCCAAAAAACCTTCACTGGACCCCACCAACCTCAACAATCTCAGACCTATCTCCTTACTCCCCTTCACCTCCAAACTCCTTGAACGCCTTGTCTACAATCGCCTGAGCCTCCACCTCACTGATAACAACCTTCTCCACCCCTTACAGTCCGGCTTTCGCCCCAGCACTCCACTGAAACCACCCTCCTAAAACTCACTAATAACTTACTAACAGCTAAAAACAACGGCCACTACTCCATACTCTTGCTATTAGACCTTTCTGCTGCTTTTGACACAGTTGACCACCCGCTGCTCCTCAAAAAACTCCACTCGCTTGGCCAGATGTCTCGGGCAGAGGGTCTCAGGAGGGGTGTTAAAGGTCTCAGGAGGAGGAGATGTGATAGCGCCGGAAGCTCTGTAAGCAGGCGGCGCATGATTCCCCAGAAGGCTCCTGCGCGGGACCAGCTGAATCAATTTGAAAAAATTAATTGCAGAGGTGAGCGGTGTAACGCAGAGGTCAGCGGTGTATTGTGGAAAGAACAGGGACTTGCAGTGCACGCATGCCCTCTTCCTCTCCTGGTGGTGGGAGGGGAGCAGTGATGTTTTCTCATGTTCTCAGGTGAAGCCTTCAGCCGCCTCCTTGTCCCCTGACTTCAGGACCCACTCTCCTACAGCCGGCCAATGGTAGGTCTGCACTCTCCCTCCGAGTCTATAGCAGCTGAAGTGTGCGGAGGAAGCTACAGGTGGCCGAGGAGAAGCCTGGTCAGTGCAGAGACAGTTGAACTGATTTTTCTCCTCCCCGGCTGCTGCAGCTACAGAGTGGCTGAGAGGAGACACCAGTCAGAAGTGGTCGCCGCTGAAAAGGCGGCGACCATTTGTAAGGGGCCCCCCTGCCTACAATCCCAGGAAAGTCGGCTGCACCGACGGTAGGTCCGCCCCTGAGTGAAGGTACTTTTAAAGTATTTTTAGGATTTAACTCCTGAGTTTAGTGTCACTTTAAATGTTCCCATTTACTTTATTAATAGGACTCACACTGTCATTTCTTATTAACACCTAAACCGTTTACCTCCTTTATGTAAAACAGTTTTTTAGTAAATCATATAGTTCTGCCTGTTTACATTTTAGAGCAATGGGCCTTTTATTCAGTGTGCTAGTGTGTTTCAATACCTAAAGCCATGATTTCAACATTCTGCCTTCATACTGATATTGCACAGTAAACATGACCCTTATGGTGTCACAGCATAGCTTGTGGTTTGTCAGATTTTGTGCTTCAGTAAGGGAATAGCAGCTAAAGCAAAGGGGGAAGTTTTTCTAGTTACTCAAGTGACATTTGTAGCTTCCCAGCTCCCAATCTTTGAAAACAATTGTCTGCTTACAGTAAGAAATCGCTGTTAATTCATAGATTGTTACGCCCTGAAAGGACACTACCTACTGCAGGACTTACTTTCAAGTACAAACTCCGCAAAGCCAGATATGCAGGTTTGTATGCAAGCTTCTGGATTGCTTACTGCACTGCTGTCAGCAAGATTTTTCCTTTTCAGCCACAGCAGACGTGGAATTCATACTTGTCCAATCTTATCTTGGTGTGATAACAATAGCACAAACGTGGTTTAATAGATGTCAAGGAGGCCTTTGGTCTTGTGACTTATCACTGAATATTTGCAGGGGCAGATTTTTTTCATAGTTGTATATGGTACATCCACAAACCAATTGGCCAGAGCCATTCTTGGTGGAACTACCATGGTCTGTGGTGCTGAATAAAGAAACCCTTTCCTGATATTCTGGACAACGCATGTTTTTCCTTCGTTCTGATTTTGAAAGGCAGGACGAACACTCCAAAGATGACTCCCCGGGTAAGTTCTGCTTTGCTTAAAATATTTACTGTATATTACGGTAAAAAACAAGTTTAACGGGCTAAAAATGGCCAGTTTCCAGAATGTATATGTTTTTGCTTGTTTGGCACATTTAAACTCTTCCTCCAACCAAAACTGTATTTAATTATTTTTTTTGGTCTTGAGTAAAAGGTTCAGAATTTAATTTAGATGTTTTTTGGGGGTCTGTATTCCAATGGGGGGATTTCACTTCACTTTTTTTGCTTGTGACACAGAACTGAGGAGTATGTGTGTCCCTGGGACAGGGAGATACTAACCTTCCTTACTGTACGAGAAAGGTGTTTTTGTTGCTAAATTTGTCCCCATTGGTGAAATTTTTCATAATTTTCTGTCCTTTTTAAACTCTTCACCAGGACAGGAAGCGAGTGGAAATCTTGCCAACAGAGACATAGACAGCAAAGTTCTAACCAGTCCCTATTAAAAAAAAAAAAAAGTTTGGTTAAATATGGGTTTCAGGCTGACCATGGACTCAAAATGTTAAATTATCTGTCTGACTTTATTTTCTGCTTTATACAGATGTACATAGCTATATCCTTAGGGTATGCATGTATATCTATATGTGCAATGGACATTGTAGCACCACTATTATCTTACCAGAGGCCAAAATAATACATTTTCCTTATGAAAGATCAAGTAAAAGTGTTTGAGTCTGATCTGTAGATAATACTAATGATCTCCCAGTTATATGAAGCTGTCTATACACTTACCTGTAACAATAAATGATTGATTATTCATGGAATCCATCATTTCAAATGATTTTTCAATTGAAAATGATATTTTGATAAATCATAGGAAAAGATTAGTTTGTCAGAAAACATCACATTTTCCACAAGGACTGATAAGTTCATTCTCTATGCTTATTCAATTCAATGCCCACTTAATACTGTCCATTTCTTGAAGATCATTGTGTCCCCTTTTTATATGTAAATAATGAATGGATCTGTCATCACTCTTGGCTGTCTGTGATCACCTTAAAGGAAATCTGGGTGTTTCAGAAAATTGTATTAGAAGTCTACAGATGTTAGACCGACCCAAACATTTTGCAATCATCATTTAGATGTTATTTTTAGAAAGTAGCTAAAGCCAGAAATACAACTCTTACAGGAACTTTGACTGCTTTAATGATACCGGTTCCTGTTGAATATTGGATTAGTCAGAGCTAGGTGGCAAGGCAGTTATTGTATTTATTATTTAGATCTTTGCATCGGTACACTTTGAATTAAGGGTGGCGTGCACTTGGGGGCAAAGCCATAAAACCTTGCACTCTCAGTAGGTGCTCAATCTTCCAGGTTAAGTATCTCCTGGGCATGATTCAAACTAAAAGACTGAGGACATCTTATTGCAAAGAAGTTCACGAGTACATCAATAAGGATTGTATAGCCCAGAGAAGAGATGAACATGAGGAGGACTCTGCAGCATCACATGACAAAGAAGTTGAGCATTACATTTTACCTGTAATGTTCCAGTACTTGTATATTCTTAACAATCAGTAATTGAGCTTTAAAACAAGCCCTTAATGGCCTCTGTACCTGCAGGCATTATAGAGCAATTCATACTCAATGTTTACAACAAGCACAGAAGCACAGAATACATTTGTCATTATCACAGCAGCTCAGCTCCCCTTGCTCCCCCTTCCAGCAGTGACCAAAGCCTTCTGTGCAGACTTGGAGCTCTGGAAGGGGAGCTGGGTGAGGGGAGCTGTTAAGAGAAGGACGTGGACAACTTCAATCAGAGCTAGTCATTTTTGTTTTTTTAGACACAAACAGATCCTGTTAGCATGTAAATACATATGCAGTTTGCATTAGTTAATACACGTGTTAGTACACATGGCCAGTTGTTGTTTCCTTCCTTAAAGTGTAGTTCCACCTTCACAGCCAAATTTGAGAACCCCCCCCCACACCAAATGTTTGTGTTCCCAGTCACACAGTACACCTAAAAATACATTTAAAAAAAAAGTTTCTTAGATTTCTAGTGGTTTCTTTGGAGCAGGATTGTACACTGCAATCTAAAGGCAGCTAGTATTGTTCAGAATGACTTCTAATGGACAGTGAAGGGACACTTCTCGGACAAATTGGACTAAAATGCTTTTTTATACAATGCAGAACAAGCCTTGATATTGCTAATCATTTAGTATGAGATACATATTAAGTTCATCACTAATAATGATGATCTTCCAGGACAGCAAAGAAATGGTTCATTATCGTAAACAAATTCCCTAGCCTCTTAAACTTTACATAGAAGGGGAGTGCTAAAAAGGGGGATATAAAGTATGTGTTATCCTAATATGGCTGAGGATGTGAAAATACATTTGAAAGGCATTTAAATAGCTTTAGTTGATCAGTTTGGACTGTGTGCTTCCTTTGACAATAATAGAAAAAAACAAACTTTAAAGGAGAATTATGGGGTGAGTGAAAAACACTCATCCCCATAATTCAAGCCGACCTGTGACAAAGAAGCTGTCACAGGTCGGCTCTAGTGATCGGGAAGTCAGCAAACACATACCACCGATCGCTAACTTCCCGATCCTCTCACTGCAGAGAGCGGTGACTGTCAATCGCTGCTCCCCGCAGGGATTCCCCCCCCTCCCCTCTCTGTTTGTCTAGCATTGACTGGAGGAACGGACGGGGGAGGGGGCAGAGCCAGCTGTCAATCAGCCAGCAGGGTGGATCTCGACAGTATTGTCAGGATCCATCCCAGCTGTGGAGTGGCTCTGCACTCTCAGCATGTAGTGGGCAATAGCCCGCTATATGCTGAGTTTTGGGTCACCGTAGGACACAGTATACTGTATGTCCTCCTGTGACCCTGAAGAGAACTATGGGTAAAAATGTTTCCCCATAGTTCTCCTTTAAAGCACACTGGCTACCTGTGCTACTTATTTTTTGTTAATGTTGGCTTTGTGTTCTTTTCATTTCATAATACTGTATATAACTACACTGACTAACTGCAGTTTACACTCAAAACGTCACTGAAGGCGTGTATGCCAACCAAGTTTTATCTGGATTTGCTTCTGTATCAGTAGTACTTTGTATTTACTTATCTAGTTTACTACAAAGTGGCACAGTCGCATAATCTGACTACTGATTGCAAATATGTGTTTATAACTTGTTAAAGTAACATTGTCAGTAGGCTAAAGATACTAAAGCACTAGTGCCTGCACATACCTTGGAATGCCCACTTCAGAATCTGGCTATCCCCAACCCCAGGGTGCTCTAATGTACAAATTTAAGCACTTCCTGATTGTGTTGAGAGCTGATCTGTTCCCTCCTGCCTCCTATACCTTTCCATTGGTCATTCAGGCTGCCCATCTTTCCATGTTGTCAGAGACCTGACTGCCTGATAACCAGCCCTGGGATTGCCCTCCTGCCTGCCTGATATTACTATAGATGCAGTATGTTTGGCCCTCGGTGGAGATTGTTGGGCATCTTGGGTATGGTCAATGGACAAAGAGCACCTTGACAACTGAGCACCTTGACAACTAACCTAACTTTTCAGTTCATGATGAGCAAGAACAGGTACAGCAGCTCTCAGCAATAGTTTTGAAGTGTTAGGACCTATTCAGACTGCAGTGCTGCAATGATGCATATATTGAGCTTTGAGGTGAGTTGCATTAAGGCAGCCCAATAATTTAAAGAATTTCGGGAAAAAAATTAACCCTTGTAGTGCGACTACCCCCGCACTTCAAGGGTTAACTGCTTGTTTTGGTCTAGGGGCTAAAGAAAAGAACATACTCATCTGATCCTCAGTCCCACTTGGCTCCGGCAGTCTAAGGACCTGTGACGTCATCAATGCGGCTGCGTTAGTGGTGAGGAGGCTGAGGGACCTTCCACCACCGGAGTGGAGGGGGCAAGGGTGAGCGCTCACCGCTCCAGGACTGAGGATTAGGTAAGTATATATTTTTTATTTTAGCCCCTAGACCAAATCGAGCAGTTAACCCTTGCAGTGCGGGGGTAGTCGCACTGCAAGGTTTAGGCCTCATTCAGACGGGGGGCGTACAAGTCCGTGCAGTGTGCACACCCACAATCCCATCAGGGACAGGTGCTGTGTGTAATTTCACGCAGCAGCCTGTTCTTCCCTATGGGAGGACGCTGCTGTACGCTGTCATCCGCACACCGTAACTTGCTCATCCGTGCGGGTCCGGGTGTCCGCACTTGGACGCAGGCAGTGTGCATCCAATTGAGGACACACTGACCTAAAAGGACCTGTTCAAGTGTGCAGATGACAGCGTACAGCCGCATCCTCCCATAGGGAAGAACAGCCTGCTGTGTGCAATTACACGCAGCACCTGTACCTCCCGGGATCGACCAGTTTACGGGTGTGCACGCCGCACAGACGTGTACGCTGCATCTGAATGAGGCCTTAATTTTTACATTTCCTAGAGTTCTTCTTTAAAGTTTATTTAAAACCCGACAAACTTCCCCTATTTGTTACCTCTTGGTCTGTTAGATATACCATTGAGCATTGTGTTACATGTGTTTGATAAAAAAAAACAACCCTTTGATCCAGTCAGAAATAGATTATCACAAGGTATGAAATAATAAAGCTAAATAAAATAGGAATGTAAAAAAAGCTAGCGCTTTGATAGTTGCGTCTTTAGTAGTAGCCTTTACCTGCCACAGGAAATCGTTGTAATGTGTTGTGAAGAGGAGGGAAGAGTATCTGGATGATGTGGACATCTGACATGGGTTTGTAACCGCTCGTATGGATGGTCTTACTTCTGTACAGCGCATCACCTGCTCAACTCTCAGCTTCTGCGTGGTCACTAGTTAGGCCACATACTGTCGGATATTTATTGCAGTTGATGTGTGCCACAGAAAGCAAGATTGTCAGGCAGCAGCCAGGAACACAGCCTAATAGGTTTTCTTTAACCTTGCCCTTTTCTCCCTTGGAAGCCTGCTTTGCTGAGACCATCTGAGATTTCTGTTTAAGTTTCAACTTTCTTAGACTGCATTTCTAAATCTAATATCAGACGTTTGGCTGCTTAGTAAGACCACTGCCTACCAATAGCTGGGAAGATTTTGCAACCTCCAACAATGTGAACAACCAGAAACCTGCACCTGAGGTCTGTGTGAAAAGATGATTAATATGGTAACTTCAGCTTGCGTTATCCTTACAGACCCTCTACCTTGTATTTAGGTTAGATAACCAAAACCTTATATAGGTCCGTCCCATAGATTATATATATATATATATACACATTTAATACAGAAAAGAACATAGAACCTCTGCAATAAACAGTATTCACAAGATTGTTATAACACTTTGAGCTGAATATTGGCCCAAATGCTGCACAACAAACATCTAACCTTTTTTTTCTGTCAACACAGGTGTCTACTAAAACTATGGCGAGCAACAGCCAGTTATGTATTCGTCGCTGGACCACTAAACATGTGGCCAAATGGATGAGAGAAGAAGGGTTTTTTGACCTTGTAGATCTCCTGTGTAACAAACACCGATTAGATGGCACAGCTTTGATGGCACTAACAGAGTATGACTTGCGCTCTCCACCATTGGAAATTAAAGTTCTTGGTGACATCAAGCGTCTTATGCTTTCTATTCGGAAACTGCAGAAGCAGCATGCCAGCGTCCTAGAGGAAATGGGATTGAGTGTGGAGGCAAGTCCTGGAACCCCCAGCCTCAGTGCACCAGCTAGTCCAGACTGGTTGTGTAATGGAGAACTGACACGAGATTATGATGAACATGGAACAGACTCTAGTGTAGAACCTCATCAGTACTCTAATGGAAAAAACAAGCATCCTCCAAAAAGACTTGATCCAGAGTACTGGAAGACCGCAATTAGCTGTGTTTATGTTTTCATAGTGTTTGGCTTCACCTCGTTCATAATGGTTATAGTACATGAGAGAGTTCCAGATATGCAGACATATCCTCCACTGCCAGATATCTTCCTGGACAGGTGAGTTCATATTCTGGAAGTTCTCGGGGTAAAGTCTAGATTCCCTAAGAAACTTACTGAGAGCAATTGTCCTTTTCATTTAAGTGAGAAGATTGCCTATGTTTTTATTGCCATCCATATCTGTTGGGAAGATTTCTCTTTGCTTCCTATCCTGGTGACCATTCAGAAAATAAGAGGAAACTTGCCTAATGAATACAAAACAGCAATAGACCTTGACAGGGGTTCTAACCTTTATCCAAAAAGAAATATGAAATGTTTTGACTGAGGTGCATCGAAATGGAAATTTCAGAACCAAAATTAAAAACAATGTCAGGCCAAAACCGAAAATGTTTTTTATTTAAATGTTTTTAAATATTTTATTTTTATTTTCTTTTTTTTATAAACTTTATTTTTTTAAATTAATTTTCATTCATTTTTTATTAAATATTTTTTACTTTACTTTTAGGGGCTCCGGGGAAATATTGGAGGTTTAAACAGACCCCTAATATTTCCCTTTTAAAATAGAAAAAGATTGAGAACACAGAGTCCTCAATCTCTTTTTCTCCAGCCCCTGTTGTATATGAACAGTATAGAGGATTCCTGAGTGTTCATGTTCATTCATAACATGAGGACATAGTGTATTTACTATAACCACAATTATGAATGAACAGGAGGTGATGAACACTCCCATGAATTCATAATTGAGGATACAGTAAATATACTATGTCCTCAATTATGTACAAACACTCAGCGATCACTGATCGCTGAGTGTTTGCATTGGCTCTCCATTCTGACAGCTGTCACAGCTCTCCTCACCACACCGCTCGCTCAGCCTCCTGTGACAGCCTTGGCAGGAGGCTGAGCGGTGTGGGAGGAGAGACGCTGGCCGCTCACAGTGCTCTCCTCCCGCAGCGCTCGTCCGGCTGTCAGAGTTTCTCTCCTCCCCGCTGGGACAGGCCGATATATGGGTGCATCCCTAGTGCATAGACTAAGTAACATTTTAGCAGCTATTCAATCAAGTTTAGAAGACAGCAGGCGATTCTTTTTTCTAAGGCAAGATACTTGCACAGTTGGCAAAAATAAGCAAGGGGTGTTGCAGTGAATAATTAGAGAATGTCGCCCTTTTACCCAAATGCTAGATCACATCCAGTCATTCGGCATGCATCTGGAATACTGTGTATCCCAGCAAGGGCTTTGTACACTACACTTTGCTTTCTGAAAAAATGGCCGTCAATGGATAATCCTGTCTGTAGAATTAGAGGTTTGAATTGTAACCATCAAATGACCACGAGGTGAAATCTTGAAAAAAAATGGGGTTTAACCCCTTCATGACTGAGGCCTTTTTTTAAAATTTTTTGCACCCATGTTATATTCCACATTTTAGGCCTGAAAATTACTCAGAACCCCCAAACATTATATATTTTCTGAATGCCAAGACCCTATAGAATAAAATGGTGGTAGTTGCAAATTTTTATGTTGCGCAATATTAGCACAACTCCTTATTAAACCCCAACATTTAGTGAACACAATTATGAATGAACAGGAGGTGATGAACACTCCCATGAATTCATAATTGAGGATACAGTAAATATACTATGTCCTCAATTATGTACAAACACTCAGCGATCACTGATCGCTGAGTGTTTGCATTGGCTCTCCATTCTGACAGCTGTCACAGCTCTCCTCACCACACCGCTCGCTCAGCCTCCTGTGACAGCCTTGGCAGGAGGCTGAGCGGTGTGGGAGGAGAGACGCTGGCCGCTCACAGTGCTCTCCTCCCGCAGCGCTCGTCCGGCTGTCAGAGTTTCTCTCCTCCCCGCTGGGACAGGCCGATATATGGGTGCATCCCTAGTGCATAGACTAAGTAACATTTTAGCAGCTATTCAATCAAGTTTAGAAGACAGCAGGCGATTCTTTTTTCTAAGGCAAGATACTTGCACAGTTGGCAAAAATAAGCAAGGGGTGTTGCAGTGAATAATTAGAGAATGTCGCCCTTTTACCCAAATGCTAGATCACATCCAGTCATTCGGCATGCATCTGGAATACTGTGTATCCCAGCAAGGGCTTTGTACACTACACTTTGCTTTCTGAAAAAATGGCCGTCAATGGATAATCCTGTCTGTAGAATTAGAGGTTTGAATTGTAACCATCAAATGACCACGAGGTGAAATCTTGAAAAAAAATGGGGTTTAACCCCTTCATGACTGAGGCCTTTTTTTAAAATTTTTTGCACCCATGTTATATTCCACATTTTAGGCCTGAAAATTACTCAGAACCCCCAAACATTATATATTTTCTGAATGCCAAGACCCTATAGAATAAAATGGTGGTAGTTGCAAATTTTTATGTTGCGCAATATTAGCACAACTCCTTATTAAACCCCAACATTTAGTGAAAAATGTAATTAAATGCCCCAAAACACAACAAAATACCCATTTAATGAAATATAAAAGATGAGGTTACAGCGAGTAAAACGATACCCAACATGCCCAGGTTACAAATTGTGTGCGTCCGTGAAACGGCGAAAAACTGCAGTACCCCAAAAAGTCCATAGAAGACGCTTTAAAAGCCCCCACAGGTCATCAATTTAGAGATATACCCCAAGAATACTGGCCCTAGAATTATTGCTCTCACTCCGGCGTGCGTGGCGATACCCAACATGTGTAGCGCGTTCGTCGTTTTTATACGCAGATCACACTTCAATAGCTTATAGCTGGGCTCCAGGAGCCCAGAACTGACAGCCCAGGGACCGGAAGTGATGCAATCTGCATCGCTCCCGGTCCCATAGAACGGGGAGGGGATCGATGAACGGAAGTTCGTCGACCTCCTCCCCAGCTCCCCGCGGACACCAAGGA
>NW_017306590.1:201534-254415 GCF_000935625.1 Nanorana parkeri
ACCTTTACACTGGAAATAAGCTATTGAAGTGCAGATCGCACTTCAATAGCTTATAGCTGGGCTCCAGGAGCCCAGAACTGACAGCCCAGGGACCGGAAGTGATGCAATCTGCATCGCTCCCGGTCCCATAGAACGGGGAGGGGATCGATGAACGGAAGTTCGTCGACCTCCTCCCCAGCTCCCCGCGGACACCAAGGAAGCCGGTCCCGGGCCCGTAGGAGGGGCAACAAAGCCCGGGAAGCACGGCGGCAGTGTCCGGCGGGGGGGGGCGGGCCCTTCTACGGGACACAGAAGCGATCTGGCGACAGGTAAGTCGCCAGAATCGCTTCTGTTGTAAAGCCGACAGCAATAGCCGCCGGGAGTCTGTTTAAACAGCCCCGATGCTGGCGACGTACACTGTACGTCGTCAGTCACGAAGGGGTTAAGGAGAGAGCATAATTCTTTCTAATGATGGTTTTTAAAGTAGAGCTGTATAATAAGTAATTTTTTGAGATGTCTTAGGGCACACATATTCAGTTCCCTGAAAAATGTACCCTTGAATAACTCCTGAAAAATAGCAGTACATTTCCTGGCATGTGAGGGTGCCTAGGCACTCCTGGTCTGCAGTCGCATAGTTGTATATCTGCAGTGTGAGATCTAAGGCACTGCTGCCTCTGCCTGCTAGTCTCTGGAGATTTGGAGTGATTTTGGTGATGTTACTACAGTACTCACTGTTTTCCTTGCTGGAGTGTCTGACCTAATGAAGCAAATCACTGCCGTTACCAAGGTAGAAGTAGGAATGCGGTGCTGCACGTAGATCCTTAGCTGGTAGGTAAGATGTCTTTGTTTAGGAAAAATGGCCTAGACT
Source organism: Nanorana parkeri (assembly GCF_000935625.1). NCBI lineage: Eukaryota > Metazoa > Chordata > Amphibia > Anura > Dicroglossidae > Nanorana > Nanorana parkeri. The sequence continues at coordinate 202,382 of NW_017306590.1, forward strand.
CGAGAGCTATCCACAAAACTTAGTTCTCCCTAAATATAAGGGTCACCCTTCTTGAGAAATCTATGTGTAGTCGAGGCAGAAGTGCTAAACAAACATTTTGGGAGTCCAGAAATTGATTTTATTGATGCCACAAATGGCAAAAGGATAACCCAACGCCTTTCAGGGACCAAACAATCCCCTTTCATCAGGGCTTATCAAAACTAGTCACAATCTAATGAACTCCTTAAATGTGGCACGGCTAGCTAATACAGACCCTTACATACTGCTTGCTTTTCTGGCTTTGAACCATAAATCCAGTCTCCTAGCTCTGAGCCCATTAGATTATGTGACCCGTTGCTTAATCCCTGATGAAGGTGGCTCATTTGGCCCATGAAACGCATTGACTGCCTTAGGTTATCCTTTTGCCATTTGTGGAATCAATCAAATACATTTCTGGACCCCTAAAATGTTTGTTTGGTGCTCCTGATGGCTGCCTTTTAGACAGAGACAGTGCAGAACAAGGCATGATAAGTCAGTATTGGGATCAGGTGAAGGAAGACTGCAAGCAATACCTGTGACTAATCTTTGCCCTCTGCCTGTCTCATTTTGGCACAGCTTCTACAGTTCTTTTCCTCTTTTAAAAGAGAACCATGAGGTCACCTTTTTTTCCCCATAGTTCTCTTTAGGGTCACGGGAGGACATGTACTAACGTCCTCCCATGACCCAAAACTTGGTATATAGCGGGCTATTGCTCGCTATATACAGAGCGCCGCAGCCAGGGCGAATCCCAACCATACTGTTGAGATCCACCCAGCTGGGTGATTGACAGCGGGCTCTTGCCTCCTAGATAGCTTTTAAATGGTCATGTCGTCTCTAAGCCAGCATCCCAGTCCAGGAAGTAGGTGCTGACCCTGTGTGATGCCTGAGCAAATATGGTGCTCTACATAATGCTAGATCCACTCTAACAGCAATGTTCACTGTAACGGTGTATGAGTGATCTTTCCTACTTCCAGCCTGTAGGAACTCCAATAAATTCACTTATCTTTATGTCGGTTTTCATAGGATAGGGATCTGCCTAAACAGGGCAGTAGATATTCACAATACTGTAATTATGACACATTAAATGTCTGACATTTTCAATATGACTGTATGTAGCTGCATGGAGTTAGTGCAAATATAATTTTGTTTACACTGTAGTTATTCTTTAAGGCTACTTGTGCATGGTAAAATGAAAGGATGCAACACATCTGTATGAGAGGTGACTCTCGTACACCCCCAATTCCCCAAAATTGGGATGCTGTGTAAAATCTACATAAGAACAGAATGCAATGATTTGCAAATCTCCTAAACCCATATTTTATTTACAATAGAAAACATATTAAATGTTTAAAGGAGGACTATGGGGTTAGGACTTTTCCCCATAGTTCTCCTTAGGGTAACGGGAGGACACAAACTAGCGTCCTCCCGTCACCCTAAGCTCAGTATACCGCGAGCTACAGCTCGCGGTATACTGAGACGCCGCAGTATACCGCAAGATACAGCTACAGACTTTAGTTCTCTTTTAACATTATGCTTGTTCTGAGTCTGTGATTTAAAAGTATTAGGGCCCGTTCACACCAGATACAGTGCGTTCCCGCCCGATTCTGGCCAGAAGAAGCACTGCCTCTCATTGCGGCCAGCTCACTTTTTTGTGGGGCGTGGCTACAGTGCCATTCACTTCAATGGCCTCCTGCCACCATGTGATTGGCCACACGGAATGGCAAAGCACATTATGCCTGCAGCCCGGTCCGATCAAAATGCTGCAACTATTTTGATCGTACCGGGCCGTACAGCAGGCATAATGTGCCTTGCGATCCTGTGCGGCTGACTGCATTGCGGCTAGAGGGCGTGGCTACGGTGCCATTCACTTCAATGGCCTGCCACGCCCCCTCCTGCAACACAAAAAAGTGAGCCGGCCGCAATGCGAGGCAGAACGCACTGCATCTGGTGTGAGCGGGCCCTTAATGTCAAACACAGCTAGGCAACTAAGAGGACAGCAATGACAGCCCCTATACTTCTCTCAAGACAGAATCACTATAATTAACATGTAAGCTACTGCTCATGTCTTTAGGATGTCTGTGAGTAACTGCTCATGTCTGTAGGATGTCTGTGAGTAACTGCTCATGTCTGTAGGATGTTTATCAGCAGCAGGATTATTTTGCCCACGTTTAGGAGATTCTTGTCTGCCTTGGTCACAATAATAATAATACATTCTAATTGCCCCACATTGTCATTAATGGCTGTGTGATTTTAGAATTTTGATTTTTCTTTTTAGCTCTTTGCTTTTCAATTAATGGAAACTGAAAGCTAACATTGAGCAATCTGTTCCAGCGCAAGTTGTGTCTGATAGGGCAGCTGCTGCTTATTTCTTCACTACAAGATGAACCACAGTGACTTCTGACAAACATCGGATCAAATGTCAGACCATAACACTCTGCTAGAATGAAGTAACATCCTCTGCAATCAAAGGACATGTAAACCAATGTAATCCTGGAATAATGAAATGCAAAGTAGACAATAATATCCCTCCTCTTGGCCCCGGTCCCAGTAAATGTCCTGCAAGCTATGTGCTGCTTTTCTCAATGAGGGTAACCAAAAACCAACCTTTTACCAATCTATGCACTGTGGCTGGATTCACGCCACGTGGCTGGCATATAGCGCTTGTTAATTCATGTCAATCCCACTTGAGTTGACATGCACTGACATCTTGATGTTTTGCTTTAATGTGCATTTTCAGCAGAAGCTGAAATACTTTATTCTGCTTTGCCTAGAGCAGGTTGCAGTGTGTTGTTGTGCTGCGTTTAGGTTCTCCTGCACATGGGCGCAGAGTGCCGTACGCTGTAAAATGCAGGCGGTATTTCTGCCTCCAGGAATCACTGGTGTTGCATACAGTCGCCTGTACAAAACAATGACAGGATGTGGTTGTGCACTGGTGAATGCCAATCTGAGCATATACATGCGTACAGTTATAAAAGTACACCCTTGGATGTAGACCAGGGGTAGCAAACCTCCGGCCCTCCAGCTGTGGTGAAACTACAAATCCCATGATGCATCTCTCTTCGGGAGTCGTGGCTGTGAGAATCTTGCAATGCCTCATGGGATTTGTAGTTCCACCACAGCTGGAGGGCTGTTTGCTACCCCTGATGTATACAGTCTGCTTCCAGAGGTGTACCTGGGTACGATCAGATCAGCGTTTTTTAGAGTTTAGTCTCATCCGTTCATTGATTTCTAATGGTGGCTATACGCATCATCAGTGATTCCCGGTTGGAGAAAAACGTCCAAGTTTTTCTGGTGTGCATGAGCCCTAAATGCAGCATGTTCCATTTTCACCCAGCACACATTAATTCAGCATGCTGGTGTAACTTTGGCTTATTGCAAACATTAATTTTAATTGCATGTCTTGTATGTATAGTAAATACCTTGTTTGTTGGTACACCCTTTCACTTCCATATTCTTTGCCTAGGCAGGGATGACACTGCCCTGCCCACCACTGAGAATGTGCAAATCTTGCAGCCCATCCTGAAGCCTCCTGTGGCGCATGGTGTGTATTATCCCAGGAGACTTTGTACAAATCTTGCACATGAGCAGTGGCATGTCAGCAGGAGGCCAGCTGTAAAAATTAGGAAGTGACAGCCAGCTCCTGAAAAAAAACAGAAGTACTGGGAAACTTGAGGTGCGAGACAGACAGCACCAAACTTCATGGACTACTAAGATGTTTTTTTAAAAAGAATATCCTACATGGACTGTATTTGATTTTAGATTTGGAAGGCAAGCGAAAGGTCCTGTTTAATAAACCTTTGTCCTGGCCAGACAAAATTTGTTCAACATTTAGGAAGACTGGACATAAAGATTTTGTGAACACTGAATGATAATAATTGCTCATAGACTGGCGTGAATGCATGTCCTGCTAGTTTTACATTGGAAATGGCATGCAAAATACTATAAGCGCCTTGTAGTAATTCTAGACACTTGGTTTCTTATTAAAAACAACCTGTCACCGACTTAAAAAATTGTAGGTAAAAGCACATAAAAGACAAGTAATACATTGCTTACTTGTAGTGTTTTCCTTTCCATGAATTACTTTTTATTCACTTGCAATGTGCATTTGAACTTGCTAGAAATTTTGACTACTCCAATAGCACAGCACTGTATTTCCTTGCACATCATTACCCTCTCTTCTTCTGAGAGTATCTCATTACTGTCTGTGCTGGCCCTGCTCCTCCGCCCCTCTCTACACCTCCCTACATAACCTTTTATGTAGCTGCCGGGGTCGGAGCATAGGGGAATACTATATAGCAGAGGTGAGGAAACTCCAGCCCTCCAGCTTTTGGTGAAACTGCATATCCCATCATGCATCTGTCTCTGGAGTCATGCCTGTGGCCGTGACAATCTTGGGATTCCCTCATGGGATTTGTAGTTTCACAATAGCTGGAGAGCTGGAGTTTGCCCACCCCTGCTATACAGAGTTTCACTTGTGTTGTGACAGCCCTGAGTCTGCTGGGATTGCTGACTTCACATCCAAGATGACAGCGTCCAGCAGAAGTCTCTGTCTTTTCGATATCTACTCATTTACAGGTAAATAGCATGCATAAAATGTTACATGTACCTTTTATCTTATAGGAAGATTTGAAATGAATGGTCCGACGACAGGGTCTCTTTAATCCACTGTGTCTGTATTTCTTGATAAAGCGCCACTCCGGATGTAAACAATATTCAATGGAGGTTAGCTTCGAACGTTAGGTCATGTGCTATAGCAGTAGTGTCTACGAGTATGTTACGGGCTTGTAGATCGGGATAAAAAAATTACAGATTGTATTTTGTTGTGACAACTATTAAAAAAGGGCCTATTGTTAAAATTCACACTTTCGGTGTCATATAGTAGATAATATGTTAGCATAACCAAATCATGTTATAATTTTGAGTATAAAAGTACCTTATTACCCTAAGTATAAAATGCTGCTCCCTCGCCTCGAGGTCTTTTTCAACTCTTGCAAATTAAGCCGGCCCATTGCGAGACCTGTCTATTATGACCCCCTTCGAATGTCTTATATCTGACAATGTACGAGGTCCTGGCCTGATTTCTCATCTTTACGCTTCCTTGATAGAATCACTACATGAGGGCTTACCTCCATACGCCTCTAATTAGGAACAAGAATTCTTGATGAAGACACATGGTCCCAGATTTGGATCACAACTGCTAATGTCTGAGCGGTAGAAGAGCTCCCTTATTCACATTTGGTGGGATTGTCCCGTGGTCCAACTCTTTTGGTCTAGAGTGTATCAGCTGCTTTACGCCGTAACAGGGAAATCATTCTGCAAAAATCTAGTTGAAGCACTACTTGCACACAGTCAGTTTCAGCTGGTTACCTATATTCTCACTGAAGCTAGGCGGGTGATTGCACAAGCATGGCGCTCCCCTACGGTTCCCTTTCCGGAAGCCAAGCTTAGAATCTCACAAGTCATGTCTGTGACGGACTGAACCGTCACTGGGGCTGCTGGAGGAGCCTGAGGGCTAGCCTCCTTCCTACTGACTATGGACCTAGAACTATGGAGACCCCCCTCAGACCTCTTGGGGTTACACAAAACTATTACCTTCGGTTTATGTGTGGAGTGAAAATACTGCATGTTTCCCCTGACATTACATTTAAGTGACCCTGTATTCATTATAGGCAGCAGGCTGTCTGGAGTTACCATTGTTTATGGTGATCAAGCTCTTAGCTAATTAAGGACATTCATTAGATTCAAAGAGTGTCTGTGCTTAAGGAATTCCAATGCGGCACCTGGCTGTCTAGAGGTGGGAACTGTTCAACACACTGAACTCTTATCTGATTCTGGGAGGTATAAACTCTGTGTGCTTTCTTCAATAAACTAGTTCTTGATTTCCACTTCAACATTGGTGTTGTCTGATGTTTGAGGGGCTTAGCTTTCTGTCCAATAATTAGGCAGGTTTGGGCTGAGGACACTAGAATTCGGGTTCTAGCAGAGAGGAAGCTGATTTCTGACAGAGGTACCCAGTCGGGGTACCAGGCGGTCCGTCACAATGTCCTTTGAAAAACTGTCGACTGTCCAGTCAGATACCCTCCCTAAATTTGAGAACATTTGGGGGCCGTGCATAATTTCCTATATGCCTCCCTCTTTTTATTTAGAATCCTTGGTCCTTTGAGGTCTTTGATCTGGCTATGTCCCATACATATCTCTTGCACGATGTCACTTGGTTATTTATCGGTCCAGTCCCTACTTCCTGCCCTCTGTTGCTCTTATACGCTCTTTTCCCCTTCTCTACTCCCTTTCTCTTTTCAATATTCGACTCAGAGTCTCCCCCCTCCGTTGTCGCTTATATAAGGGCCCTCTTTGATGACCGATTTACCTTTTTCTATATATTCCAACTATATTGGAATATCCCCGTTTAGCCTGATGGGGCTTATATGGTTGCACGCTTTGCTCTTGATTCTGTAACTTCTATTTGACCCTGCAACCCTATTGAATCTGTATTTCCAAGTTGTGTTACTATGTTATATGTGCGGTTTACTGTTTCAAAATCCATAAGAAACAATAAACATTGATTTAACGGAAAAAAAAAAATGCTGCTCCCAAGCAGTCTAACCTAGACTATGTGACTATGTAATATATGGAGGTCTTGCTGCACACCTTACCGGTATAGGATGTTCCTTGAAATCTTGGTGGGTGCTCGTAGTGACCACGGATGGCGCCGTGAAGATATACAAGTTTGCAAAAGGATGTCGCCAGCACACCATTGAAGTGAAATCAACAAACGTTCATTTATTAATGGAGTACTGTCATTCCAGTAGAAGCACTTTCGGGCCGCAAAGGGGCCCCTTCATCAGGCTCAGAATGGCCATTCTGAGTACTCGTCATTCTTTGCCTGGTGAAGGGGATCCTGTGCAGCCCTGGAATGACAGTACTCCATTAATAAATGGACGTTTGTTGATTTCACTTCAATGGTGTGCTGGTGACATCCTTTTGCCAACTAGCCTAGACTATGATCACATGGTCTTTGGCATTGCATTCAATTAGAGACACAGAGAGCATGTTATCCTTTCTAGGAGACTTCATAAGAATAAGGGGATGAGCAACAATTTATGGCTGCTTCCATGTCCATATAATTATTGCAAAAAACAGGGATACCTTGCATCAGGTAAATTGTTTTATGTTATGGGTATGCAACTATGCATGCTAAGTAATGTGTAACACATAAGCTGGCCATACACTGCTCTATTTTTAATTTTTTTTGTTCAACCCGTGGGGCTGAAGGAAAAAAATAGAGCAGATTCCTCAATCAATGCTGCAAGTGCATTGATCAAGGAATCCCCACTGTTTCTTCTGTATTCTGACAGCAGCTGCCAGCTGCTGTCAGAATACCCCAACAGAGTCGGCAGCTCATTGTAGGAAGGGTTAGAATTTCAGTCAGGATTTCCTTTCTTCCTATTGTGTCACCATGACAGGAAGTAGGAATTTAAAAACCTAACTTTGTAGTGGGGCTACCCCCACACTGCAAAGGTTCAGTGCTTGTTTTGTCTAGGGACCAGTCTAGCAGCCTAGCAAGACTGAGGATCACGCGAGTATATCTGATTTATTTGAGCCTCCTAGACAAAGGAAGCACTTATCAGGAATGATAAGGAAATGAATGCTTCACTATACCTTACCTGACAGAAGAAAATGATGAGCAGGGATCCTGCCATTTAGTTTAATAAAAGATGTAAAATTCATGTATGCCAAATGAATAAAGCTTTGCCCATGTAGAACAAAGCAACAGGTTAAGTTAAATGTCCCCCCCTCCCTAGTAGGACATCATTTCTTTGCTCCTATGCCTCTCCATTCAGTTGTTGGGAGCCAAGAAATGTCTTTGCACTTGCTGTGTATGGAGGAGCATGCAACCATCTCCCCTTCTTCTTATGTGACAGCGCTGGCAATGTGATTGGCCCAGCACATTGAAAAGAAAATTCGGTCCTCAGCTCTGTGTAATCTCTGTCTAGAGTTAGGCTGGCTACCAACAACCCTTGCAACGCAGTGGCTAGCTGCTCATTAGGTAAGGGAGCAGGGATATGGAGTAATACTTACCTTACTTCTTGCTCTGGCAGGATCCCTCCATCAGTGAAATCACTTCTGGGAAGCCTCATCTCTCAGGTGCTCCCAGACACAGTCACACTCTGGCCTCCTTCATTGCAGGGTTAATAGTCCTACATTGCACCTGATGGCAGAGCTTGCCTGATTAAGTAAGGTAAGTAATATCTCCTCTTTTTATACCCCTAAGACCTAACCAGAATTTAACCCTTGTGGGGGGAGGGGACACCACAAAAGCCTTTTTTCTCTCCCGTTCATTGAAGGGCACAGGGAACAGATCGGAGATCATGTACTGTAGGGTAATATCGCCACCTGCAGGACATCCTATTTTTGTCTTGTGCCATTAATTGTGCTGTAATACAACCCATAGGTCAGCTGTAAACAAATTATTAGAGATATTTAATAGACATGTGCGATTCGTCCCGAATCGAAATTTGGACGAAATTTTGGAAATTCGGAGGTTCGGATGTATCCGAATTACAGCTAAAACGAATCCGAATTCCCGATTTCCGAAATGTAGTCCGGTGGAATTTTCTTTTTTGGACGAATTTTCGGTTTTTAGCGGTAGTCCAGTCGAAATTTTGTTTTTGGACGAAATTTCGTTGCAGCAAAATGACATTAGGAAAAAAACAATAATCACATATTTTTTTTTTTTAAGTTTGCAGAAGATGAAGAAAAAAAAAAAGCGTGAGGTTCCCCCCCCCCAATTCATACCAGACCCTCCCAATGCCGAGGCTCGATGCCCCCCCCCTTTCCTGCCCCGCAGGGCCAGTGCTCGGATCAAGGGTCTGGTAGGACTGTTTTTTCCCCCCATTTTTTGGGGGGTGGGGTTCCCCCTTAAAATTCCTTCCAGGCCCAAAGGGGCTGGTAGCAATTTTGGGGGGAACCCCACACACTTTTTTTGTGTTTTTAACTTGAGGGGGTCCCTCCTAACATCATTCCTACCAGACCTAAAGGGTCTGGTATGAATTGGGGGGGGGAACCTCACGCTTTTTTTTTTTTTTTCATCTTCTGCAAACTAAAAAAAAAATTAAAATAGTCCATAAACTAAATTTTGACCTGACGACCGGACTACCGCTAAAAAACGAAATTTCGTCCAAAAAAACGAAATTTCGACCGGACTACCGCTAACGAATTTCGGCCGAATTCCAAAACTAATTTAATTTCGGATCCGAAAAACAAAATAATGCAAAATCCGAATCAAAACTAAACTAAACAAATGTTTTGCTGGTGCACATGTCTAATATTTAAGCATATTAATACTGACAAGCATTTTTTATGATCTCTTAATATACAGTGCCTCCCAGTGTCCATTCTACGCAGTTGTAATTTCACATAAGGGAAGTTGTTTCTTTTCCCTCAACAGAATAATAGTACATGAATCACTAGATGGCATATTTACCTAACAGTTATGTGCCCGATGTTCAACTGTGTTTAGGTTTCATATTTTATTTTGTTCTTATTTGATATATTTGCCTATTAGATTGGAATGCGATTGGAGGAGATAATGTCCGTTTGCAATTCCATACTTTCTTTTCAAATCATTGTCAAATACTATGTGCTCATAGTTTACCCTAATCTGTAAAAGTGTGCTCATACCCTAATCTGTAAAATTGTGTGCTTGGCTTTTCAGTGTCCCTCGAATCCCTTGGGCTTTTGCAATGACGGAAATGTGTGGATTGGTCCTTTGTTACATCTGGCTGCTCGTACTGCTTCTTCATAAACACAGGTAGTATTTGAAAATAATGACTATCATCCTGTTCTAAGGCCTATTAGACCTAAAAACTGACATCGATATGACCATATGATTAATAACATTGACTCAATATTTGTAAAGTAATTCATGTTCTGTAGAAAATACAATGTATGTAGCATGTCAAAAAGTGCTCAACCTCGAATGCAGATTGTAAGGTGAGCAGAAGCTGAGGTATGCCGTGATCAAAGCACAAGTGCTGGAGACTTCCTCTTCATCTAGGAGCATGCACTCTTCAGCTCTGTAGATTGTAATTGATGTCCTTCAACCAAAACGTTGACAAAAAGGTGGAAATCAATTACAGCCTACGTCCTGTGTTGGAAGGTGAATATTTTTGACCTAAAGATGGTCAGGAGGGAGCATGTCTATTCTTTATTGGTAATCCAACATTTACCCTTTTAAATTATATGCCTCCCCACATATACACCTTAACTTATATTTATAACCAATCAAATACATTTTACATATTGCAGCCTACCATTCCTTGGATCTTGGCTTTCATTCAAGCTAAGAACATTTTCAGCAAGTACAAAAAATACATGATCTTCCCAGAAATGCATTGTACTTGTCTCTTTCTGTGAGATAAACTGGAAGCAAAACAATCTCCTCATTCTTGTGTAAACTACTATTCTTGTTCTTCTAATGTAATGGAAAAAAACGGACATGTTTGAAGTGCAGGACAAGTGGCAACTATAGCTGCTTCATAGGTTCAGTGGAGGTGTAAGTGTAGCTAGTTTGTGTCCTCCCATTACCCTTAGGAGAACTATGGGTAAAAGGAATACAGCAATTAATGCAGAGTTAATCGAGGATATTGTAATTGGGGAGTCATTGGGTAATAGTGATCACAATGTGATTACTTTTAATATTGAACACAGAAAAGGGAAGTGTACTGGAAGGACTAGAACCCTAAACTTCAGAAGGGCCAACTTTGAGAAGCTGCGCAACCTAGTGGGGGAAATAAAATGGGAAAACTTATTTCAAAACCTAAACACAGACCAGATGTGGGATTGTTTTAAAAACACAGTACATACTGCTACTTCAAAGTGTATACCTTTAGGGAGCAAAAATAAAAGATCAAAGACTAAACCAATATGGTTTAATAAAACTGTAAAACAACACGTCAAGGACAAGAGAGCGACATTTATAAAATATAAGACGGAAGGGACGGCATTGGCGTTCCTTAACTACAAAATGCTGGGATTTGTAGTCCTCTATAGATGGTGTTATTCTGCATTGCGTTGTATAATGATTATACGGCGCAATGCAGAATACCACTGACCAGTTAGTTATAGAGGAACAACAAATCCCAGCATAATACATTATACAGGCTGTTTAATGTATTATTGCTGGGATTTGTTGTTCCTCTATAGCTGCTGGTGTTCTGCAGTCTGCCGCTTTTTTTTTTTTAAACCGGAAACATTAAAAAGGAAACATTAAAAAGGTTTATATTCTCGTTGCTTAGTGACTTACTTTGAATCGTGGGCCCTTGACTGTCCGCGGGCAGCATCGAGTCAGGAAGCTCACAGGGAGGAGAGGAGCAGAGGCATGTCCTCAGCGTGCGCGGCTTAACCGGCGTGGGCGCAGCGGCGTGGAGTGGCGAACAGGCAATTTAATTGATAGCCGAATAATCGACGATGGAAACCGTTGACAACATTTTCCATCGTCGATTTTTTAATCGACTAAATCGAATAGTTGTTGCAGCTCTACTGTGCAGCTTCCTCTGCTCTGCTGTTAAGCATAGAGAGGAAGAGAACAGCTTAATAATTACAGTATTTTCATAATGACGCACTATTCCTTCTGATGACTAGTGACCACTGTTACATGTTTATCCTTATATGAAACTGTCATGAGAGAAATATGTCAGCTGTCAATGCCTTATCTTCAGTCACTGACCCATAACAACACTGACTTTTCTCTGACTTTCATTTGCTGCATGCTTGTTTCTGGTCTGTGGTACAGAAATCAGACAGCCATACAAGCATTTTTTGGGGAAGAGTTAGAACGTCTGCCTGGTTTTTACTGCTGTTTGTTTCTGTTGGGGAGAGTTTGCTAGAGTTGTTAGACTTCACTTCATTTGTTCCTTTCTTTTTCTCCAGGTCAATTCTGTTACGCCGCCTCTGTAGCTTAATGGGCACTGTGTTTCTCTTGCGATGCGTCACCATGTTCGTCACATCATTGTCTGTCCCCGGGGAACACCTGCAGTGCTCTGGAAAGGTATTCGTGTAATAAGAATTTGCTTGTTACGAAGAGTGAAACTGTACTTTTTATAAAAATTGACTATATACTGGTGTGTGTGTGTGTGTGTGTATGTGTGTGTGTGTATATATATTTGCTGCTTGCCTTAAGGTACAACCTCATTAGGGATGAAATAGGCTACATGCACACAGGCGACTGGGGACTCTTGCGGCAGGAATCCTAGGTGAGTTCGTAAAGATGTGGCCACTGTGCCCATTCAAGTTAATGACAGGCTGACAGCAGCCGCATCTGTTCTTAACTGTCTGCAGTTAATCGTACATGGTATGATTACCTGTGGATCGGGAGAGATGCTTGTCTATGTACACAATCTCTCTGCATCCAGGGACAATCATCTCTCCAGATCCACAGGTAATCATTCCACCTGCAAATACATTTGGACAGATGCGACCACTGTCAGTCTGTCATTTACTTAAACGGGAAGAAATCCCCAGTTGCAGCTTTGAACACTGTGAGAATGAAACCTTACTGTTGAGTCATTGTGTGCACAGGCGGCTTTCATGAAAGAAGAGAAATGAGAGATGCTAAACTTCAAAGCCTGAGGCTGGATTCACACTCTTCTGTGCGTTTGCAAGCATTTTTACATGCATTATCAACAATCATGGTTTTTCATGTGCTGATGTTGTTATTAGTAGGTCCTAAAACATGCACTGACGCATCAAAATCTAGACAACACACGCCAACACAATGCACAGATGTGAACTAGCACCATTTGAAACAATGCCTAACCCAGGGCTAAACAAATCATGGTCACTATGGCTACCATAAAATGCTCCTAGGCTTTTAGGTATTTGTGCATTTTAAATGTAGTGTCATTGACTGCAGTTTTACTGACCACCACTAGACCTAGGTGAAATGGGACTTCCTCAAACTAGTAGAAAGAGGAATTCTTCAGTCCCTGAACACTCCTAAAACGATAAATCAGTATTGCAGACTAGCACAGACCAAACTCCTGTGTAGACATATCAAACCATGCAAAAAAAAAGAAGAAAAATAGAGTTGGGTCACTAAAATGTATTGTTTATTTGTGCACAGTTGTTTAAAATACCATGGTAAGTAAAAACCTCAACCTTTTTGTGTCCCATATCCTAGAAGATTCATATATATACGTTTGTATTTTCAGTGCCTGCTTGGTGGCAACTCTATAGGTTTTAACTTACTCTCTGTGTGGGATTGTCAGGAAAAATGGCAAGTAGGATGTCTCTGGGTCTTTACACATTTAAACTTTACTTTTGTGTTTGTGAATTTATGTAAATATGTCAGTCAAATATTTGCAGCTGGCTGTAGTTTGCGGCTCCTAAATTTATCAGCTGGCTACTAGATTTGTCCAGGCCTAGGATTACCTGTGTATGTCTGTTCACTTGTGTTAAAATGCAAAATGTAAATTCTGGCTGCAAGCAGAAAGTGAAATGTTAATATTCTGTATTTCATATATATGATATTTACCTGACAAATATAGTTACAAAACCCACTATATAACCTTTGAAACTTTTTTAGGCTTGCTATATACAGGACAGATTTTTTTTTAGCTGCTCTAATGTACATTGAATGCAATGAACAAGTGGAGACAACGCTAAAATTTGTAACACCACTAAGAATAATGTAGAACAGCCGCTATACACAAATCAAACTATGTTCCGAAAATTGTTCACAGTTCTAATTGTATGTGCTAAATCATGCAGCAGATTTAACACAACTCTCTCAAATTGTAGTGTGTTCCCAATTGCCTTATGGTTCAACGGGTACCTATTGTTTGAGTTTATCGGCCATCTTATACTGTAGTAGGACAAACATTATGTAACTGTGTCCTTCAGTGGTATTACTTCACTGAAAGTCATTTGTATATTTCAGGATGTCTGTCTCCACATTCATTTACTTTACATCATGAAATTATTTTTAACGGGTTGAAGTATACCTTCCTGGAAAATGTGATATTGTAAGGCAGAATCAAACATTTCACCGGCACACACTCACAGGGAATCGAACATCAAAATCCCATTGATATATTTAATAAAGTACAAAATGTCACATAGCGTCATAAGGTGCTGTTTTGGGTCCACACAGGGATCCGTCAGCACCTTATGACGCTATGTGACATGTTGCACTTTATTAAATATATCAATAGGATTTTGATGTTCGATTCCCTGAGTGTGTGTGCCGGTGAAATGTTTGAATTTACCATTGATGTTTGCACGGCGCCATCAGTGCGGTCACCCTGAGCACCACAGATGCCTTTTGAACTTTAAGACCGTAGGAGTGCGGATGGTACTCGGATTTTGTTATATTGTAAGGCAGGGCAACATCATTCTAGAAGGCCTGCATAGTCTCTTGATTCTTACACCTGTTCTGTGTTTTTGTCAGCAGATCAGCACTTCTCAATTTTTTTTAAATTATTATGTACCCATTTATAACAACAGACCAAGTACCTTTGATGTGTATCAGTTTATTTCAGGCACCTTAACTTTCTCATACCCTCCAAATGCGTAACAGCGCTTTTCAAGCCAACCCATCCTTTTAAAACAAACAATGGACCAAATGTATTATGTATGAGATTTAGTACTGTTATCCAGAGTGCGAGATGTCTGATACCCATGATACCTACCTTCCTCTTGGTGGGATATTGCAGGGATCAGGATTTCTGTGCAGACGACTATATTTACTCTGGTGTCAACTACCAATGAATGACACCCCAGGGAGCATGGTGAAACAGTTAAAGGGTTTGTAAGTGTTCTGCGGAACATATTGAGGAAGATGGGAATGTCCTTACAGGGTGCTGACAGTGTACAGTATATGGATGGAACAGGTTTTTTAATAATACAGGTGGCTGAGCGAGCTGAACGAAAACAATTAGAGCAGATATCTCCAACGCTACGAGCACTTTGATAGAAGATTCCACGCTGTTTTCTTTGTATTCTGAAAGCGGACGCCGGCTGCTGTCAGGATACCCGAACAGAGCCGGTAGCTCATTGGCTTAAAGACTTTACGACCGGCTCATTTGATCAGCTGATTGAGGAATGCGAGCCCAAATGGTGCTGACAGCGGCAACCACTGTACAAATTTCGGCCTGTTCTTGAAGAATTCGTATGGCCACCTTTAAAGTGGTTGGAGGTTTCTTTTCCCCCTTCAATTACATAGAATGAAATAGGGTTTTCTGGAACATGCAAAAGTGGGTGGGAAGACCAAAAACTCAAAGGTGGAAAAAACTGGGTTAGCAATCACGGTATGGCAGGTAGATCTTGCTGTTGGAGTGTCCAGGACATATAAGAAAGTTGGAAGTGGACTTATCTCATCAGGCTCCACTAATGGTAAAAATATCAGGTATGGGTGGACTATGTTTCATTTTCAGCCACTAGACATATTGGAAATGTGCGGTGTTTGCCAATATTTGGTTCTACCATATCATACCATTAACAAGGCAAGGCTTAAAAATATATTTCACACACATTTTTTGTCTTATTTCAGCTCTATGATAATATGTGGGCAAAACTTCAGCGTGCCTTCGCAATTTGGAGTGGCTTCGGCATGACACTAACTGGAGTACACACTTGTGGAGACTACATGTTCAGTGGACATACAGTGGTCCTCACTATGCTGAACTTCTTTGTAACAGAATGTAAGTTTACCTGTATGGATAGCTGTCTTTTGTGCTGGCGTGAACATGTGCACCTGTTGTTTAACGCATTCTTGTTTATTTCCGTTAGGGATGAGTGGGTTTTGAAAACTCTAATCAATTTCCCCGAGTGATAACCACCGAGCATTCTATCTTGCATTGCACCTTAGTTTTGGTAATAGATGTAGTTCTGCAGAGGACAGGGTTTAGAAAGGTAGAAACTGCATTCCGCTATCTGTAAAAAAATCCTTTTTAAGTTACTATTATGTATCAGGGTTGCTATTTTCATAGTTTTGTCTGCACATGGCCTGTATTCCCTGTTTAAATAGTGTCCTGGAGCTGTGATATATTACACTTCGACTGAGGTCCTGGTTTAATGTTACCCACGTAGCCCAGGATTTACTCTCTCTGCTGCCCCAAGGTCAGATTCCTCAATGCGCCTCCCTCCCTGACATCCCCCTCCCCAATGGAGAATGGCAGCGTTATTTTTAATTTTTTCTTTATTTTTACTTTTTTAACACTTCTTTTTAATTTTGTTAACTTTTTAAAAAAATGTTCTTATTATCTTTTACTTTTTATTTTTTTATTTTATTATTTCTTATTATTCTTTACTTTTTTTTTAAATCGTTATTTATTTTTTAATTTTTATCAATTTTTTTTTTTTAACTTAACTTTATTGCTATCACACAGGAGCTAACAAGCCCCTGTGTGATAGCATTCGGAGGTGACAGGTTCTCTTATTGAACCTGTCACTTCCACTACCGGAGTTATAGCACAGCACTGTGACAGCTGAGATGGGAAGTCTGCGAGTACATCTCTCCCGTCTCCGTGTTTACACTGCTCCTCGCTCTCCATCCTGAAGAGAGGATCTCCAGAGAGAGGTAGTCGGTGTGTTGGGACAGACCTGCAGGCTGCATACAAGTGATCTCGGCGACATCGCCGAGATCACTTGTAAACGAATGAGCGGCTTCCCCGCTGTACATTTAGCCTTGCTTGCCCAAAGCTACCTGCCCGACGCCCAGGAACTACACCTCTGCTCCCTGCCATCCCGAGGCCGGGCCTCGGTTGGCCATGTGGAAAATCCGGCCCTGCTTCCAGAGAGGTCAGGAACTTCTCCCTGGAGGTGTGCCATTTGGAATCACAGGAGAATGCTGCAGGGTGTGTGGTACCACATTATGAGGTGCTGCCCTCTGCAGTATTAAGGACCCACCCACCACTAAAAAGGAAGAAGACCTATGACATCATGGAACCATACAGAAAACCATTGGAAAAAGGTATGTATACATTTTTGTTTTCTTTTGCTCAAAGGGGGATAGGAGAAGCTGGGTTTTATAAAAAAAATACTTTCCTCTTCTTCCACTTCCATCTTTGGCGATTTAATGTGCTTAGCCATTCTAACTGGCTGGCCCAATATGATATAGCCATAACATTTGCGCATGTGCACCTCGGTTAATTCATCTTGGTACTGAAGAATAAACACTAAGAAGAAGAAGAAGGGAATGACAAAGAACACTGAGCTGCAGGTGCAGTTACATTATTGGCAGGCAGGAAAGATGTTTTTATTGCAGTGACTGAGACATGCAGACATATGGCAGAGGCATACCGAGTCTCTTCTGCAATAAGAGTTTACCTGCCAGCAATGTTTCCTATAAAGACTATAGTTCCATTTTAAGGGATGTAGAGCTATACTATGTCTAATTTTAAAGGGGATTGATGTATAGTAAAGTATGTGGGTTTATGTAACTGTTCTATGCAGTGCACTGTTTAGTCTTATTGCCATTTGTTTTTCTATTATTTGCTTTTCTTTATGTGTGGAGCTTACTCCTCTCACCAGCAGACTTCCTCCATGCCATGTGACTAATCTCTTGAAGCCTCTTCTGTAAGGCGCTTTGGCTAGTGATCGCAATCTGACATCATCACGTACAATGCAGGACCAATAGTCCTGTATTGTACGTGATGATGGCAAGGACCATCCACAACCCAGAGCATCCGAAAGGTCACGCCAAAGCCAGCCGGAGCATGGAATAAGGTAAGTATTATAGCATATTCCTCTAGCCCTAGAGTTATTGAGCTGTTAAGCTTTTTTTTTTTTTTTTTTAAATCCTGGAGTTCAGCATTAATTCCATTAGTTGGATCACCTACTAACATGTTTATCTGTTGTAGAGAACAACACACTTGGATTTCTAGAACTGCGTAACTTCTGCATCTTTTGTAAAGGCAGTATACTCTTTCTGAGCTACCTTAATGTCATGTCCTTGATGCAGAATGCATCAGCAGAAGATAGACTGTAGGGATGGCCAGCTGATTATTGTGTCCACTGACAAGTAACAGGGGAGGAGGATAGTGGGTGGAAAAATAACTTGAGACTGGTATTTGCATATATGTTTATAATGCTTGTCCTGTATTTCAGACACACCTCGAAGCTGGAACTTCTTACACACTCTGTCCTGGGTCTTGAATCTTTTTGGCATCTTCTTCATCTTGGCTGCGCACGAGCATTACTCCATTGATGTGTTCATTGCATTTTACATAACTACAAGACTGTTCCTTTATTACCACACTTTAGCCAACACGCGTGCTTACCAACAGAGCAGGCGGGCACGCATTTGGTTTCCCATGTTCTCATTCTTTGAATGCAACGTTAAAGGACCTGTTCCTAATGAATACTGCTGGCCTTTCTCTAGGCCCATCTTTCTGAAGAACATATTAGGCTAAAAATATTTGGCCTTAACAAAATGTGGCCGTTTAAATGTTTACAACTAAAACAATGATGTGATATGTTATTTATAGCATTTCCACCTCCTATATCGTTTGGCTTACAATGTGGGCAGGTACTTTGACGCATGATGCATCTGTGTTGGCTGCAAAGCGTTCCCCTAAAAAGAACCACTGCGATTAATGAAGTATAGGGAAATGCAAATGTTAATATACTTTATAATGATGGTCTTGCACCAACACTTACAATGATTAGTACAAAAGTCTTAACCATTTTGCTTTAGAATAATCTATTTATACCTGAGGAAGTAAAACTCACCATTTTACTTTAGACACCTGTTGAATGGTTAATAATAGAAATTGCTTTAAACCTTAAAAGGCTTAAAGTGTATGTAAACCCTTTCACATAACTATAGACGTATAGCTTAGGAAAACAAAAGAATCCAGCCATAACTCGCAGGAATAAAAGTAGAAGAAATACCTTTTTTAGGGTATTGACCCTAGACATGTGGTCGATTTTTCTTCTGCACACTGCATGGCCCTGGTCCGTAAGTGGGTCACATGTCCTGGTGACATTTTTTCTGACCCCCCCCCCCTGGCTGAGCAGAGGTGGAAAAACTTGATCACGTGACCTGTTCTGCCCTATTATGACAGAAAGGCTTGCTGGAGAAGTCACTGTCAAGCACCTAGCTGGAATGGGTATATGGGAGAAGAGGAGAACAGAGCACGGCTTTTCTTTCGAAAAAAACTGGAGCATGTGTGCACATGTGTGGCATCGCTGCAGAGGCTACATCAGCGTTTAGAGTGTAGAATTAAAGGAGAACTATGAGGTGAGTGCTTTTCACTCACCTCATAGTTCTAGCCGACCTGTGACATTGAGACTGTCACAGGTCAGCTTAGTAGATCGGGAGGTGAGCGAACACATCCTGGCGTTCGCTCACCTCTCAATCCTGTCACGGCTCTCTGCCATGACGGGAGGGGCTGGATTCCCCCCTCCCCGCTCCGATCCGCCAGCGCTGACTGCCTCTAGATAGGCAGAGCCAGCTGTCAGTCACGCAGCTGGGCGGAGCCAGACATAATTGTCGGGATCCGCTTCAGCTGCGGCGTCTCAGTATACCGCGAGCAGCAGCTCGCGGTATACTGCAGCGTCTCAGTATACCGCGAGCTACAGCTCGCGGTATACTGAGCCTAGGGTGACGGGAGGACGCTAGTTTGTGTCCACCCGTTACCCTAAGGAGAACTATGGGGAAAAGCCTTAACCCCATAGTTCTCCTTTAAGGAAGTATGAACTAGCAGGATCACTAGGTATTTACCGCAATTATTTTACAACTACCAAACACACACAAACAGACAATTTTGTTCGGGAGCCTTTAATAAAGCAATCATTTTGGGGTTTACTGACACTTTAGGTTGCATTATAACAGATACTGCACATCCACAGATTTTTGGTAAATATGTCTTTAGTCTTTTAAAGAGGAGATAGTAAATACTTTGGCTGCACAAACCATTGCTTTGGAAGCTCTCTAAGGTCTTTCCTTTGATCAGATGATCACATACTTTGGTGAACATGATCTCTGCTGAATGATGAAACAAATTGAGGTAAAGATGATGAAAGGTGCTGATTGGCGTAGCTTCCCTTTATCACCAATACCTTGATATTTGCTTACATGAGCAGTTACTGTGAGATCCCAGATCTTGCATGTAAGTATTTCAGAGCTTGCATGATGTTTTACTAACTTAAAGAAGAAGCTAAACCCCAAAACAAAAATGTTGCAGCTCATGATTTCTTTGATGTGATGGCTGCGTTAGTTTTTGGGCTAAGAACTTTTTCAGCAAGTACAGAAAATACCCGATGATGTTGACAGAATGCAGCCTTGCCACTTCCCGTGAACTTAGCAGAAAGCACAAACATCATCTTTTTCTGTACCTCCCTGATCCTATCAACCTCATGTAATGGAGACAAATGCAGACATATTAGTTCAGCCTGGGTGGCAATCATGGCTCCTTCCCTATACATAGTGGAGCAATGAGAGTAGCCACCAGGGACAAGAAGTGTGTTATTTGCAATATTACCAGATAAAAATAAAGGGAAAAAGAGCCTGAAAATAGAAACCTAATGCAGCCACCACAACTAAGGATTGGTGAGCTGTAATATATAAAATGTTTGTTTCTTGTGTTTAGATACACTTTAAAGTGAGTATGGTGGAGGTTGAGGTGGTAGTTTTGTCTTATTTGAGTTTAGCTTCTCCTGAAAAAGATGTGTTCCAATTTACCACATTACTTGCTATTAACATCTGTATTTAATGATAGCAGTAGAAGTAACTGCTATAAACTCTACTGCTGGTTTTGTTTGCAGAGAGCTTTACATGTTCCAAGAAACTCTCTGCACTATAATAAGCATTTTGTGTGAAATGAATAACATGGCTGCTATATTAACTCCACTTGCACTTATTCAGTATTTATTGAACAGTTTTATGATGCACAGATTTTGGTAAATTATTTTCCATAAAATGTACAACTGTGCAGTTACTCTTGGTGGGTATTTACAAGCTAGGTAAGGTGTTTTCCACCAAATATGTCCAGAATTCATCCCGTTATACATCATAAACTGTATAGCCAGGCCTATTTTTAAATTTGTAAATCATTTTTATTTGTATGTAACATCATATTGCAACAATGGCACTGTAAGTAAAAAGCAGTGAGGAAACTGCTACAGAAACCTAAAACCTTGCTTCCATTTCTTTATTGTATTTACAATATAAAGAACGATCACTATAATCACTTCCTTCTTATGTGACTTGTAATGTGATAGAAAACAGGAATCCCCAGCACTCAATAAGTAGTTTTCAAAGTGTAAACGTACGGACATTTACACTTTTAAAACTACTTATTGAGTGCTGGTGATTCCTGTTTTCTACTGTCGATGTGCACGGCGAGCATCATTATTACCATTTTACAGCCAAGGAATGCTGTAAGGAGTGCAGAGGGACTCTCCATCCTTTTATATAATGTGATAACTTCTCCCCGTACTGGCCTTCCCAACCCAGTATCTTCATAAGCAGCAGCATCATAAATACTGACCTATCGAAAACAAACTGCGCTGGTCATGTGATCACAATTAGTAGTGGGGTCTGGCACCAGTGCACAGGTAGAGCTACTGCCAGAAAAGTTCTCTAAGCCCCTTTCACTGCGAGCACTTGGATGATATTTGCACAATCCAGCAGTTCCTTCTGGAAGGTAGGTATACAAGCTGCTCTTTTTTAAATATTAGTATCCTGGCTTGGATAGGTAAATATGGTAAGCGGGTGTTGTTAGACTAAAGGTTGCTTTCAGTCAATAAAAATGTAACATGATGGGTATACTGTATTCATCGCCATTTAATAATATGTATGATGGTCCTGATTGTTCGGTAAAACCTGTAATTCTGAAATGTGTCCGCCATTAACATAACGTTCTTGTGCAGACTATTGTACACAATCTATTTTTAATTTAGTATAAATGTTTAAAAGTGGGGGCATTGGAGATGTGTAATTTGCAATGCTGAGAATTGTACCAATCAAATATTTACCATTCTAATATGTGCAAAATAATGTGAAGTTCATTTGACCTGTACACTGGATGTCAACTTTCATCTGGTATGTATAACTGGTGTAGTATGATGAAAAAAAAAAACAAGTTGGTTAGACGGTATCCAATGTTCTGTTTCAGCTAGAACCATACCCTTTTTTTATGGGGGGGGGAGGGGGTATTGCAGTCTGTCATTTTGTGGGAAATTTCACTTTATTCACGTTTTTTTTTTCTTCAAAAAGTCCAGGAATAACAGCACTTTTATCTTGTAGGAAAGGGTTAGAGCCTCTTCCTGGTTCTTATTGCTCTCTCTGTCCCTGTTGGACTCCCTTTGCTGCCGACTCCCAGTGGCTCTTTATGTGGATCCTAATACCGGGAGTCTGAGGCAGGCTTCCCGATCATGTGATCACTGTAAATGACTGGGAGCTGTCGGTGATGGGTCGGTCACGGTTTTCAGCAAAGAACAGCCCATCCACTGACACAAATATGTATACAGCCAGCATTAAGCCCATCAGCCAGGGTGATGCGTATATGCAGGAAGGCAATGAGACCTCTATACTTCCTGCGACATGGACCAGATGGCAATATACCATTTGCAGTGGTTCTAACTCTTGGACTCTAGAAAGTTTATTTTAATGATGAACACTATTTAAGTGTTTACAGAGATATTTCCATCAGACATTGAATATGTAATAGTTGTTTTCACATATTATCCATAACCGGTAACCTACATCACAGGATGGATTTCCGTTATTCCAAAGGTGAATTTGGGATGTGTGCATTGTTTACATTTCTGTGGAAAGTATTAAAGGTGAGACTAATTTAATCCAAGTTGCATTTTATCTTTTTTCTTTCTTTTTTTTTTGTTACGCTTAACAACTATCTCCATAGAGTGAACAAGTACACCATGATTTCTTTTTTCTCACTTAATAGACAACTTTTCTTCATAAAATACATACTGGGCCTCTTCACAAGGCGATCTTTCATTTCATCATCAGCAACATCTTCCCTTTGGCCTTTATGAACTAACTGTTTCTAAATACCAAATCGGGTGCTGCCGCCTTGTATTTCACATGGATTTAAATTGCTGCACTTAGATTCCTATTGGACAATACTGGTATATTTTATAGAGCGTAGCATTAATATACCACTGAAAACTTTTAAAGCTTTAAACTTAACTTTTCCTTTAACACTTGAGCCTAATACCACCCCTTCCACCTTGCAATGTTCCCTATTGGTCAGTGAGGCTACCCATCACATTTAATGTCCAGGTGCAGGGCTAAATGCGACCTTGGCAGGTTTACTTTAGGTCACAGCCAACAAGCAATGTTACTGCACAGCTTTCTATTAAAGGAGAACTATGGGGTCAGGGCTTTTCCCCATAGTTCTCCTAAGGGTAACGGGAGGACACAAACTAGCATCCTCCCATCATTCAAAGCTCAGTATATCTCGAGCTACAGCTCACGGTATACTGAGACGCCGCAGCCGGGATGGATCCCAACATCACTGTCGAGATCCACCCAGCTGCGTGATTGACTGCTGGCTCTGCCTATCTAGAGGTAGAGCCAGCTGTACCCGCCCCGTCCGTTCCCCCAGTCAGCGCTGGAGGATCGGACAGGGGAGGGAGGAATCCCTGCAGGGAGCCGTGAGTGACCGTGATCGAGAAGTGAGCAAGTGACGGTATGTGTTCGCTCACTTCCCGATCTATTGAGCCGACCTGTGACA
Organism: Nanorana parkeri; assembly: GCF_000935625.1. Lineage (NCBI taxonomy): Eukaryota > Metazoa > Chordata > Amphibia > Anura > Dicroglossidae > Nanorana > Nanorana parkeri. The sequence continues at coordinate 226,105 of NW_017306590.1, forward strand.
GATTCATTGTCACAGGTCGGCTAGAACTATGAGGCTGAGTGATTTTCACTTGCCTCATAGTTCTCCTTTTTATTGGTGCTTATATACAAAATAATAAGGCACAACGCATTATCTATATTGACTAGTCAGAAGCTGTCTTCTAGTGGTCTGCTTTTATTAAATTACATTTTGATTGGTAGCACATTCTGCACTTTGATCCATTCAGGCTGCATAGGATAAGCCTATTAATATGTCCACATTTCAATGTCCCTGGATTAAAGGTGCCTAGAGACCTCACAAATTCCATGCCCAAGCTTTTGCAGACAAAGAAGTCAATTCCTGGAGTTAGACGGTTGCTAATGTTTTGCTGTGACAGAGGCCATGACCATGTCTGCTGTACACAACATCGCCCCTATCTTATGCACAGTTATGCAAATCTTCAAAAGATAGCCTGGGGGGTCAATCTTGCATACTGCAGAGGCTGAAGCATTAACCCTTTCCCTGCCACTGACATAAGCTGATCACTCCAATGTTTGTAAACAACTGGGCACACATAGTACTATGTGTCCCCCAGTTATGAATGAACAGGAAGTGCTTTACATCCCTTCCTGTTCATTCATGAATTTCTGAATGTGTAGTAGCACTCTGTATAGAGGCTTCTATCCATTCATAACTGGATGATAGTAAATATTTTACGATCACCAGTTTGTGAATGAATGGGAAGCCTCTGTACTGGGTGCTTTCCATTCATTCAGTGCTGAGGCTGCAGAAAAAGAGATTGAGGACTCTGTGTACTCAATTTCTTTTTCTATTTCCAAAAGGAAATGTCAGGGGTCTGTTTAGACACCTGATATTTCCCCGAAGCCGCCCAACAGTAAAAAAAATAATAATAAAACACAACCCCACACACACTATACACATACAACAGTGTGCACCATAGTGTGGTGTATGCATGCATTGTTAGAACGCATCACAGTGCTTGATTTTTTTATTTTCCTTTTTAAAATAACGTTAATTTAACTGTGGCAGCGCATGGCAAAGCATTGTGATATGCTGTGTTGCTATTAAATGTATGCTTGTATCATTTTATCACAACACGCATACCAACACAACTGGGTGCTTTCCATTCATTCAGTGCTGAGGCTGCAGAAAAAGAGATTGAGGACTCTGTGTACTCAATTTCTTTTTCTATTTCCAAAAGGAAATGTCAGGGGTCTGTTTAGACACCTGATATTTCCCCGAAGCCGCCCAACAGTAAAAAAAATAATAATAAAACACAACCCCACACACACTATACACATACAACAGTGTGCACCATAGTGTGGTGTATGCATGCATTGTTAGAACGCATCACAGTGCTTGATTTTTTTATTTTCCTTTTTAAAATAACGTTAATTTAACTGTGGCAGCGCATGGCAAAGCATTGTGATATGCTGTGTTGCTATTAAATGTATGCTTGTATCATTTTATCACAACACGCATACCAACACAGTGCACAAACAATTTTTAACATACCATATTTTTCGCTCCATAAGACGCACTTTTTTCCCCCCAAAAGGAGGGGGGAAATGTGCCTGCGTCTTATGGAGCGTATCCCGATGCCCGAGACGTGCAGTTTCAGGCGCTGGGCGAGTAGTTTTTTGAACATTTAGCCCTGCTAAAGCCGAGCTTAATGTACAGTAGGAGCCACTGCTCGTTTAATACAAGTGATACGATTAGATCACTTGTATTAAAACCGAGCAGCGGCGGCGGTGATCGCGATCACCATAGAGCAGACGAAGAACGGACGTTCTTCGCCTGCTCTGTGTGATCACTGAGACCGTGGCACTGTAATCACAGCGCCACCTGTCTCAGCGGTCACTAACTGCAGCTTCTGTCACAGAAGCTACTGTCTGTCGAGTGCTCCATAAGGCGCACAGGACCTCCCTGCGTCCTATGGTCCGGTGCGTCTTATGGAACACAAAATACGTTAAGTTGTTTATTGGCATTTTTGCGTTACTTCAATTTTTTTTGGCCGTTTCACAAAAAGGCGCAATTTAAAATTTACAAAATATTTATTAACTCAATACAGTTTTTTATCCTTTAGATTTAGTCGGAAAATAATTTTTTTGTGCACTGATACTGATTTTAGTGTGCTTCTATCAATTGAATTGTGTATTTTTATCAGTTCATTATTGATTTGCTAAACACTTGCGCAATTATCGCAGGACCTACAAAGTAGGACCTACATTAGTAGCACCATCTTTTTATTCTATCGGGCCTGCGCTTTCAGAAAATATATGGTTTGGGGGGGTCTTTTATAAACGCTAGCAACGCAGCAATAGAAAATCAAAACAATGGGAAAAATTTGCAAAATGGTGTGGCCAGCTGAGGTTAAACGTGTTCAGGAGGACTTGGTCGGGAAAGGGTTCAAGTTTGTAGCTGAAGTTCTGTGGAAACTTTTTTTTTTTTTACACTGCTAGAGATCACGCTAAATGTACACATTCAACATCACTTTTTTACCACCAGGTCCATGTCAGCAAAACTCAGATGAAAACATACTTTAAAAAGATGAGTGGATAATCTATTTATGAATGTTCTTATACGTGTAATATTGGGTAACTCCTCATTTTTGAATTTACTTCCACTTTGATGGTTCTGTAGAACAAACATTCCCAAATCACTTTGTACAATTTTACAGTCTGTCACACCCATGGAATTTGAATGAGACTCTCTCTCAATTAGGGCAGAATGGAACAGCCTTGTGTTAGTGGTTGAAAGTGCCTATCCACTGTTCATCATGAAGTGGGGGCTGAATACAGTTTACAGATTTTAAAGATTTTTATTTCTATTTAGAACGCAAAACAGATGTACATTTGGTGTGATATTGTGTAGTCATTTTGGTACAGAGACAAATTTTAGCTATACATTCTACTGTAGCATAAACAGAAATCTTAGTTTAACGATGGATTAGTTAGATCTGTAAATATAACGCAGTAATCTTAATTTATTAATCTCATCTCCTGGCAAACCCAAAAAAAAAACTTGTTTTCGTCTAGGGGACCTGTGTAAAGCAGACTAGAGAATATATCTATATATACATGCATAGGTGTGGGTGTGCCTGCAGGAGTGGCAGTGCTGGTAGAGAGCCCGGGGACCACCAAAATTTTCTCAGGGACCACCAGTTGGTGACCGCTGGTCTAAAGGACATAAAGGAGCACTTAACCCTTGGTGAAGCCCCATTGCAAGGTCAGTTTTTGGTTCTCCCTGGAGATGGGCTTTACAGCTGAATTCTAGGCAGTTATAAAAAACACAAACCCTTTATTTTCAAAACAACTTTTTTGTTTTTTAATTTTTGCGTACAATGTGGATATTTCAGATTTTAAACAAGCATGTTACTGTGTCAGCAATAAAAAGATGGTCCACTTTTTACAACAAATAGCAGTGAATTTAATACGATTGGTTAAAATAAGTCTTAGTCTGGGTTCACACCTAGGCGTTTTACGTATGCATGTCTGTCGCGCGACCGTCACGCGGTTTTTTTAACCGCGCGACCGGCGCGCGATTCCGAAGGCTGCTTGGCTGTATCCCAATGGAAAACGCCCTCCAAAACGACCCAAAGAAGTACATGTACTTGTTTGGGCGTCAGCCGTTTTGTAGCGCGTTCAGACGGGCGGAAATACGGAAAGGTGTGAACCATGCCCATAGAAAACAATGGGATTTTCGTTGTTGTACGTTTTGTAGAGCGTTCATAGAGCGTTGAACGCCCGACAAAACGGAAAGGTGTGAACGGGGCCTTAAGGACGCAAAAAGGAACAGTATGTACACTGGATGTAATGAGAAAGATAAGAGATATTCCTAAAGGCATCATACTAAATAGACCAGTATAGTGCATAGCTCATGTTGATGATATTGTGGTAATAGAATTAAATGAGGACTTGGTTTCTTTACCAAGATACTGATACACCATGGATATACGTTCTTTGGTAGTTTTAATCAAGACCTCAGTTATGCTGCTCATATCAGCATAGATCAGCATATCTTCAGCAATAGCTTTGGAGGCCGTACCTGGACCACGCTAGACCCAAGATTGCAAGTTATCCTGAAATATGGGCTCCGTGCACTGGGTTTTACTTTCTGGCACTTTTCAGGCCATTTTGTACTCTGTTAGCTGCAGATTGCTTTCCAGGTCCAGAGCCTCTGGTGTGACCCAGTCCCTAAAGATTCAACTTTTGGACTGAAGCATATTTCTATATCCTGCACTATATTATCCATATCTACTATACTGGCAAAGCCTTTTGGTGTGACCCAGTCTCTTTCAGCTCATTTAATGAATAAGAAGGTCTGTGCTTGAAGCGGGATAACAAACACATAGCGGGGTCTTCTCAAATGTGACTGCAATTGTGAATATACACTTTAAAGAGTTTATGGTCTAGTACAGTGATGGTGAACCTATGGCACGCGTGCCACAAAGGGCACGCAGAGGCCCCTCTGGTGGCACACGAGCCTAGATGCCGGTTGCCGGGGCCCGCACACTCCAGGTTCTCACCAGGGGTGTTCCACAAGGGCCTCCGGTGTTTCACGGGTCTCAAGTCACATTACGTTTTTAAAGATGGCTGCAATCTTTAAACCTGGAAGGTGCCCAGATCCTATTTAATGTATTGCGAAACGCGCAATATATTAAATGCAAATCATCCCGTGGTGGTCCAGTGGAGGATCAGTATGATCTGCATCTCTTGCTGATGCAGAGCATACTGATCGCTCCATCTTGACCACCAGGTCTGAATCAGTCAGAGATGCAGATCACACTGATCCTCCACTTGACGACCAGGATAATCCCCAAGTACCCCACTGGACCCCAGGGATGCAGCTACCTCCCTGCAAAACAGGTAAGCAGGGGAGAGAGCAATTTTTTAAATTATTATTCATTTTTGAGTGTGTGTGATGTGTTTTATTGAGTGTGTGTTTTTTAATGAGTGCGTGTGTGTGTGTTTTTATTAAGTGTGTGATGTGTGTTTTAATGCATATGTGATGTGTGTGTTTTTCATTACATGTGTGATATGTGTGTTTGTTTTTTTTAATTTGTGTGTGGTTTTTTTGTATCGAGTGTGTGATATGTTTTTTTATGTGCATGTTTTTTTAATGAGTGTGTGATGTGTGTGTTTATTGTGTGTATAAATGTTTGAATATGCGTTGCAGTTTGGGCACTCTAGTTCAAAAACATTAGCCATCACTGGAATAGTATCAGCATACACTGAGTGGCCAGATTATTACTTCGTTGGCCCACGAGATGACACCACGAGCTGACTTTGTTGGGCCGCCTCGTGACTCCATGAGATGTTGAAAGGTGATGCGAGGAATCTGACACTGCACTGTTGCCCTCTTGTTGTCTTGTACCAGTCTTGCCACTCTCCGTTCTGCCCTAACATTGACTAGTCGCTGATGGCCACAATTCGCACGTTCAGACCCAGATTTTCGGCTGACAGTCCAGTCTTTAAACACTTTAACAACAGCTGCTCTTGAACATTTAACGAATTCTGCTGTCTTGCTGATACTCGCTCCATGGCTCAGATCGCCAACAATCATCCCACGTTCAAAGGCTGTTAAATCGCGTTGTTTCCCCGTATCTTCAGAAAAAAATCACTTCTACTGTCGTAGTAAACAACCTGCTTCCCTATTTATAATGGTCTGGCCCTCTAGCAACTTCAGCGCAAAATTATAGCTAATTTGCCTACAAACGTCAGCTGGTCATAATAATCTGGCCACTCAGTGTAGATGGGAAGGCTTCAAGCCTGCTGCTCTCTCGCGGTGAAAATATCAACTCGTATACCTGCTATTCAGGGGTGGCTGACTTTCATTGATAATGATATATGTTGTTAAAGTGGAACTCCTAGTTATTTTTTGCTTTCAAGTCTTCTTACGCCTTCTGTTTAAAAAAAATTGTGGCAAGCTTTGCTTACTACTCTCCAGCGCTATTTCCAACTTCCTGCTCAGCCCAGTGTTGAAGGTCCTCTTTAGGGCAGAATGACACTTTGCCATTATAGCTATTTATATATCCTAAAAAAACATCTGGGGGTAGCTCCAGGGGTGTAGGAGTCAGATGGTGGGGAAGGAAGACCAATATGTCTGGAGTTCCACTTTAAGTAAAGACCTCAAAGGTATCACAAATGAATATCCTTGGATCCAAACCCTACAAACAGGACTGTGGGCATCAACTCTGACCTCTTCAAACAAGCTTATAATGGACATTTATCAGATCAAGGCATATAAAACTGACAATGTAATATAGCGGGGATTATAGGTCAATAGTAGAGATAATCAAATCTTCCCGAGTTTGTTTCATTGTAAGTTCAGGGAATCTTGTTTGGAATTCAGCAAACCTGAACTTAGAGGCAATCACATTAAAGTCTATGGGAGGCAAATCCTGTTTGTAAATTCTGGCAATTTTTTGAAGCTATTGTCGAAGAATGCATAGAAGCTGGGCACTGCCGTGGGGGGACTTGTACCAACAATTTAAAAAAATACCACTCAGTGGAGACAAGGTCCTTTTTCATACTGTTTCAAGGGTGACAATAAAAATACACATCTTTTAAATTACAAACTTGGGGTATGGTAAGGACATCATCAAGGGCAGAGTGGCATGGCATGCACATATTTGGCTGCAGATTTAATTTGTTTCCTTTCCAATTACCTTGCCTTACATACAGCAGCAGCACCCAATCTGAGCAATTGCAGCAAACAAACAAAAAAGGCTTTTATTCAATTGGTTTTTGCAGTGACACATGATTTCTAATCAATTTGTACAAGGCCTGTTTTGACCAGCGGGTAGAAATTGGCCCATGCTTTACTGAGGCTGACCATTTACTCGCTGATGAAAAACTGTCCTCTCTCTTCTTTCTATTAAGTTCTCCTTAAGGATTAAAGAAAAACTTCAACTTGTAGAAAAATTAACCCTTGCAGTAGAAGAAGAAGAAATGCTCCCCTGATCCTCAGTCCCACCTGGCTTCTAGACTGTTCCCCACCACCTCTACTCCCCCAGGCTCCAGCAGTTTAAGCACCCGTGATCTCATTACGTCTAATACAACCCCAATCCCAAAAAGTTGGGGGGCTGTGCAAAGTCTACATGAAAACAATGCAATGATCTGCAAATATCATAGACCCATATTTTATTCACAATCGAAAACATATCAAATGTTTAAACTGAGAAAATGTACCGTTTAAAAAAATAAATAAACAAAAGGCCATTTTGAAATTGATGGCAGCAACACATCTAAAAAAAGTTGGGTTAGGGCCATGTTTACCACGGTGTAGCATCTCTTCTTTTCACAACACAATGCAAATCTCTAGGAACTGAGGAGCCCAGTTGCTGGAGTTTTGGGAGAGGAATGTTGTCCCATTCTTACCTGATAACCGTCAGGGTGGTTAATGTACAAGCGATCCGGAGGCTGTACAGCTGTCAGATCGTTTGTACTGTGCGGCGCCCTCCCCCCTGCCACGGCCGCCGTTGGCTTCCCCGGGCACCGCTGTCCCTGTGCGGCTCCCGGGAGTGGCTCGGCGGGTCTCCCTGCAGTGATCGGAGAGAGATTCAGCAGATTCCAGTGTATTACATCACTTCCGGTGTCACTCGTTACAATCTCCGGCTCTTAGAGCCAGGAAATGAAGCTGGGAAAGCAGATATCTGTTTCCTCAGCTTCTTTGGGGTCCCTAGGTGACATTGGGTCTGAAAGACCCCTGATGTCTTCATAAAGAGGACCTGTCACATCCTATCTGCTATTACATAGGGTGCTTGTTAGCTCCATATGTGATAGCAATAGGGTTAGTGTAAAAAAAAAAGTGTTTAAAAATGTAAGTAACATATAAGAAAAAAAGCAAAAATGTTTTTCTTAAGTTCACCGCTCCCCACGTGCATGCACATAATCACGCATCGGTGCGCCTACGTGCGAAAACAACAATTATCGCCTTCTTTATTACCACTGAAGAAGCAGTTAACCATTGCAGTGTGGGGGGTAGCCCCACTGCAAGGGTTAACTTTTCTACAAGCTGGAGTTGTTCTTCATATGAAAGAGCAGTGTAAAAATGAGGATGAATAGGCTGAAATGTATTGGAAACACAGAGCTCAGGTAGATATCTCCAGCAAAGAATTGGGAGATTGCACATTATAAAGCAGTGTGAAATGGGTTAGCAGTAGGACAGTTTTAATCAAGGCTAATTAAGGGGAGCCAGGTGGCCAACACATATTACTAGACATGTGCAAAGACTAAACATTTGTTTTGGGAAAAAATGAACGGAAACTAAAAATGTTTTCATTAGGTTTCGTCAAGCAAAACAAATGTTTATGCCATTTTGGATTTGGCCACCAGCGCATGCACGCGCTGTGTCCCATCTCCATCCTGGAGACGGGACACATGATGTCACATACCGCACACGTCTGTTGGTGGGGCACAATTTTCTGTTCTTGCCTCGTGCGCAAAGGGAGCTAGCTACCGCTGTGTTGGAGGGTAAATGGCCCACAGCTATGGAAATTATGGCTGCTCTTTACCCCTTCTTGTAGAATGATAAAGGCCGCTAATAGAAAAGCCCCGTATTGGTCCTTCTAGGCCTGCTGATCATAGTTGTAAGGCCATAAAGTACATTAGCATATAGAATAAATGTGTCCGGAGAATTTGTACAAATTGTGCATCTCGCTCCTGCAGGATTGCCTGTGCACCCAGCGCGATATAGTGTAACCTCATTGCAGTTATATTGAAGCGTAATATATTCACATCAGAACGTATAATTTCCATCTGAATATAACAGGTACCCCTCTACCAACCTTACTGGATGACCCCACTAATCTCCCAAACCCCGGGTCACACACTGTCTATTGACTGTGCATGGAGCTCCCCTTTTATGTTACTAGCGGCCCCATGGAGGAACATTCCAGAGGAGCCACAGCGCCACCTACAGGCCCTTCCCTTCAGGTCACCTCCAATGTTACAAGCGCTTGCGCCAGCCGCTCTCCCGCCCTTCGAAGGACCCCAGCCGGGAGCGGCCGCCTTAGGTTTTGCCAGCTTGAAAATATCTTAAGAGTAAATGGTGACAGCCTAAGACAAAATTTCACCGGCGGTCAAAACGAGACCTGCGCGGACACAGCTATGATATAACCGCTGTAGAACACATTCTGCGGGCTGAAAGCGGAGCTCCTTCGTGCAGGCACAGCGACGTCAGCAGGAGGCGGGACTGGGTGGGTCTTGTGGGCGGGGATTGCTTGTGACAGGCTCTGGGTCTCCTTCACTTCGCCCTCCAGCTGCACGCACCGGCCAGGCCGCACATCGCTCTGCTCAGGTGAGGGGGGTATATGGGCTGCCACGGGGTAGGGGAGGTATGGACGGGGCTGTGCTGTACTGGGTGATAATGGTGGCGGTGACTTGTGTCTCCGCACGTAGGTAGACATTGTCTTGTCACTGACCCCACAGTGCGGCCTGTGACAGCCGGCTTCCATGCACACTGTCACGTAGGAGATGCTCGGGCCCCTATAGATCGCCATACACGCATAACAATGGGGTGAGCGTTTTCGTTCTGAGGTATTCGCCACCGTGGGAGGGAATGCTGGGCGGTGTAGTCTCCCTCAGCTGGAATGAGACAGATTGGTGGGGATTGGTAAGGGAATGCTGGAAGTGGTAGTCCCCCCTCAGCTGAAAGGTCACATGTTGGAGATTGGTAAGTGATACTGTGAGTTGTAATTTTCAGATGGAATGTCGCATATTGGGGAATGCTGTAGTGTTCTGCAAGAAAGGTCATAGTTTGGGGATTGGAAGGAAATGCTGGGACTTGTAGTCACAATCTCCCTTTGCTGATTGGCAAAGACATTAAAGCTTGGTAGGTTGTGTTGGGATTTGTGGAACCTAATCCCCACAGCTGGAAGGTCACACATTGGGGATTGGTAGAGAATACTGGGAGTTGTAGTGCTCCCACCTTAGCTTGAAGGTCACATATTGGAGATCAGTGGGGAATGCTGGGAGTTGTAATCCTTAGCTGGAAAACTGAATGGTCACATTGGCGATTTATAGGGGATTCTGGAAGTTTTAGGCCCTCCACCCCCTAGCTGGAAGGTCACAGATTGGAGGATGGTAGGGAATGCAGGGAGTTGTAGTCCCACTTAGCTCAAAGTTCACAGATTGGAGGATGGTAGGCAATGTTGGGAGTTGTAGTCCCATTTAGCTCAGAGGTCATATATTCTGTGAGTTGTAGTTCTCAGATGCACTGTCACAATGCTTTAGTCCTTGGCAGTAAAGGTCACAGATTGTATGTTGACAGGGAATGCTGGGAGTTGTAGCCCCCCTTAGCTGAATGGTCACGTATGCTGAGAGATTTCGTTATCAGATGCAATGTCACAAATTGAGGAATCCTAGGAGCTGTAGTCTTTGGCAGTAAAGGTCACAGATTGGAGGTTGGTAGGGAATGCTGGGAGTTGTAGTCCCTCTTAGCTGGAAGGTGATTTGCAGTAGTGTTGTGTCCCCTGATCTTGGAGATGATCTCTCTCCACATGTGCGGTCTCTGGGATCAGGATTGGTCCTCTGCGGCTCTTTGTCTCTGTAGAAATGCACGCATGGCTCGTCTAGTTCTATCCTGTCCCCATGTGGACTCTGCATTCCACCCCTGTGTATGGATTCCTGTGTGAAGCTGTACACTGGCATACGGATCTCTGCCATCCCGGGAATTGTAATGTTCCGTGTTCTCATTGCTCTCAGCACACGTTGCCTGTCACTGCTATTAGATTATTCCTCCCATGTAAAGACTGAGCCCCTTCTGTCATGAGATTTGTATTCATACTTCTATCAGGGGGCGGAAAAGGATTCATTCTGGGAATTGTGCCGATGAAAAGGGTCGCTTTTACGTGAAGGAGATGAGCATGCTTTCAAGATGGCTGCCCCCAGCTCCTTGCTGCATGCTGTGTAGCAGTTACTATATATAGGACGTCGGTGTGTGACTTGCCATTCCATTATGACCTTAGCTGTATGGATGAACCGGCGTCTCCTCACATCCCCTGTGACTTCCTCCTCATACCTCTGCTGCATTTTTATAGCTTTATGGTGGCTTTATAATGCTGCTCATAACCAGTTGAAGCTAGGAGGAAGGAGAACGATACTGGTTTCTAGGCTGCATATTGGGAAGAGTCACTTATACCCATGATCAGTCATAAACCTCTCAGGGACGCAGTTGTATCAGAGCTCGTTATTCTCTGACCACAAAGTGCCATTTATATGAGTACAGCTCGCTCATTTACTTTAATTCTGCTTTTCTTCCCTGAAGTAGTAAATATTTCTGGAATGGAGGTCTGAAGAAAACCGCCTCCCTACCACATGCTATCAAATAATATGGATTCTTCAGCCTGGATCTTGTGTACAGCCACTGAGTAGGGAATGGATGAGGCACATCTGTCACTGTTGTCTTGTTTCATTATAATTCCTTGAGGCTAGGATCACTTTTGTGGTGCCATAAGGCATTCTATTCATGAACGCAGTTTGCTTTCTGCTATTCTGATGATTTACCGCTATTTTTCTATAACTTTCATTTTAAATATTTTCCACAATAGCCACAAAGGAGATAAATCCACTTTGCGTGCACCAAATGCCTTTGCAAGATATTACCCAATAAAAGTGACATTAGACTGTGCAGAGAGCAGAGCTGTGGGAGGGGCCCATCAGGCTGCCTGCAGAAAACTACAGGAGTAGACGAGACCAGTCACACTGGATAAGTAGTGAGCACAGCAGTGACTGGTCTTTTTTACAGAGGCAAAGTTTAGGTTACTGCACAGACCTGGAAGAAATACACAAAGCACACCAACATTTAAGAAAGAACGCACAATGCTCTTGGGGATGCGCAAATATTGTCCAAACACAAGTAGGTATAGTTTTCCAAGATGCTAATACACCATCTATACTGACATGCAGGGAGATGTAGATTGATTGCTTTGGGTGGGGACAAATGTACAAATCTCTCCCTGCATCAAATGTCTGTATTTAGAAGCCTGCACATGAAAATGTCTCCTTCCCTACTTGGTTCATATCTACTGAGTTGTGATATAGTGTGACAAAGAAGGCTTGCCCTCGGAAACCTTATCACCAGCCTCTGTCTAATACAACCTCTTCACCCCAGAGGAACCCTCTCGGTATTTTAAGGTTTCAGGGAAGCCCAGTCTAAGGCCCCATTCACACTAAGCGATTTAGCGCATTTTTGCCGCACGATATCGCGAGAAGTCGCCAGCCAATGCTATTCAATAGAGATGTCTTAGCTCCATGTCGCTCCAGCAGGGCCCTTTTTTCGGCGGATTTTGCGCGATTTTTCTATTTTTAAATGGAGCCCGACGGCGAAGGTCGCGGTACCATCGCTGGAACGTGGCCCCGAAAGTCGCGCTATCCCGGCTGCCCGGATCCGCTGCAAAAAGTATGTCGCTTAGTGTGAATGGTGCCTAAATGATCAGAACTACAGCACATGGTAAATTAGTGTGATTGGTAATCTGTGAACTTGATCATAATGACCAGCAAAGAGACGCAGAGGGTGAAAATTGTACTTGCATTGGTGGTTTGTGGAGAATGCCGGCCCCTTCCCTTGGTGGTTGGGAGAAAAATGTCTCCCTTATTCAGGGATGGCCAAACTCCGGCCCTCCAGCTGTGGTGAAACTACAAATCCCATGAAGCATCTCTCTTCGGGAGTCATGTCTGTGAGAATCTTGCAAAGCTTCATGGGATTTGTAGTTCCACCACAGCTGGAGGGGCGCAGTTTAGCCATCCCTGCCCTAATTGATGGTTAATAGGACAAGTGATACCTTGTCCCTTGCGAGTATTTTGAATACCTGAACGGTGACTGCAGCTCATTGGCTGCAGACAGTTTTCCTGAGAATGAAGCAGCTTTTTCAACTAGCTGATTAAAAAATCGACTTGAGGGGAGGGGTTGGGATTCAGCCAGATTTGCAGAAATCCGAGCAGTGTTGTGAGCAGCTTTAGTGGTGGTCTTCTGTGAATGACAGATGTGACCTTGCTGACCCTTTATTGCTGAGCTCCTTTTACAGCTCCTTGCAGTTCTTATAAGGGATGTTGCATCAGACAGTGATGGAAAGGTCGTCCTCATTGTGAGATATCTCATTCAAAGCCACATGCAATATGGAATGCTGATAACGAGCTTCCTCATTCATCTTCACAAGTGTATTAATGAGCATAAACATCCTGCTTTCCTCATGCATTATGCAAAGCAGAGTGGAAGAATTTCCACTGTTCATATGCCATAATAAATGTGTGATGCCTGTGTTTTATGTCAAACAATGTACTGCAGCATAATGCAGTCTCCCTATAAGAGACCCTGTCATCAGACCACTCATTTCCACACATATAGGGTTATATGTTCATCTGATGCATATTATTTACCTGTAAAATCCTCCCTTGTCCCTGAGATTGTTGCTGGTTTCCTCCATCTTGGATGTGATGTCGGCAGACTCTGAGCTCATGTGACACTCTCTCTATAGTATTCCCCTTCACTCCTCTCTGGCTGAAAACGGAACTGCATCCTCACTTTTTCCTAAATCAGCCAGAGATGGTCACAAAGTGCTTTTGCTGCAAGTGATCATATGATATCTGCTCACAGTCTGCTGTTGAAGCTTTGACTCCTCGCTGACTTCTTACTGGATGACAGCAAGCATCATCTAACCTCCTCATCAGTGGCCTCACTGTTGTGGCTGTACCCCTCTGGAGTGCATTATGCAGGAGATGTCACTGGTGGGCGTTACATTCAGAGCTCTGATAAATGTCTTGGTAACGCCCACTGTTTCATAGACGTGTGTCCTAGCAGCATACAGACGCTTGTAGTGTCTTGTGCCGATACTCTTTAGAAACAGCAAGAGGCAAAGTAAGGAGCATTACTCCTAACAGATAACCTGCCCCTTACAAAGTCTATACCTCCAGCCCTCTGCTACCTAACTGAACATTGGGACGTGTAGTCCCAGAGGAGCGCTGTGGGTCAGAGTATGCACTACAACTCCTTGCCCACAGCTTGACCAGAGGAAGGCTCACAGCGCAGATGGACATTTACTTGACCACAACATTTTCAGAAAATATAAAAATAAAAAGCAATGCATATTAAAGTGTAGCTGGAGAGAAGCTTCAAAAGGTTGTGTAGGTTATGTATGAGTTGAGGATGGAGGAGCTGGGCCGGCACAGAGAGTAATTAGACACTCCCAGGAGAGAGGGTTATGACATGCAAGAAGGGAAGGGACTGTGCCAGGAAATTGACACTTTCTGGAGTGTTGGTTCTCTATCAAGAGTCTCATTTCATGTCCATAAAAATAGTTTTTAGGAAGGAAAACAAGATGCAAGTAAGCAACTTTAACACACACTGTTTTTTTAACCTGTGGCAGGGTCTCTCTAAAATAATTTTTAGTTACTGTAAATGTGCCTTAAATGTAACCTGTGCTGCTATAGGCTGCAGGTCTGTCATGTGATGTTGGAGAGAATCTATTACAAACTGTCTGTGGTAGGAATTTCTTTTCCCTTCTAAAGCTCCATCTGCATCGGGTGCTGGTGGCATGAGCTGTTATGTTTTACATGTGTCTCAGCAGCTCCCATATGTGGGCACCTGAGATACACGGAGTGTGTGGAATGTAGTAACACACCTAGAGCGTTTGACCTTCCTCAGACTGTTAGGGTGTGTTGGGGAGCGGCCATGTATGTATGCAGACTGTCGGAGCTCCGGAGGTTTTTCTCATTTAAAATCAAATGACTTTTCTTTTCTCAGAAGCTAACGCCTAACATTTCCTGTGACGTCAAGAATATGGATAACCGAACCAACTGATAGTTTAAGGTGCTTTCTGCACTAAGGGTTATAATCCAGTTTAGGCCTGGACCTAAAACCCCTGAGTTATATATTTCCTAAAAGTACAGACCCTGTAGAATAAAATGGTGGCAGTTGCAAGTTTTTATGTCGCATGATATTAGCGCAACTCTTTATCAAACTCAAAATTGTAGTAAAAATTACATTTACGTTAATTTTACTGCAGAAATACTCAATATGATACCCCATTGTTTATAAAGAAGTCATCAGTTTAGAGTTAACCATGAATGTTGCCCCTAGATTTATTGCTCCCACTCTGGCACACGCAGCTATACCTAATCTCGTACGTAGGCGGCATTTGTGTGTAAGCGTGGTGGACTTTAAAAAAAGAAAACATGTATGGGGTGGGGGTATTTTTTTAATATTTTTTTTTCATTGCTATCACATAGGGGGCCTCACAAGCCTCGTTTGGGATAGCATATTGGTGGTGACAGGTTCTCTTTAAGGTGACATTAGGGGTCTAGTGTCACCTTTCCACTTCGAAGAAGCTATTCAAGCTCCCAAGTCGGAGAATGACAGCAGGAGGACCGGAAGTGATTAGTGTTGCTCCCGGCTCCATTCAGCGGGAAGGAGATTGGTCAAAGGATGTTCGCTCGTCTCTTTTCTAGCCAACACCCGTGATGCCGTTTCTAGCCCACAGGAGGGGCAGCGGAGCCCAGGAAGCAAGGCGGGGTTGTCAGTGATCTTGTGGCAGCTCAGCCACCAGAATTGCTTCCAGTGTAAAGCAGTGAGCTTTACAGTCTGTCATAAAGGATACGGAGCTGGCAATGAAATCGTTAAAGCAGATTTTTATGAGAAGACACTGATATTGCATATTGCAAGTTAAAAATAGTACAAGTTTGTGGGGGATTTACTAAGACTGGAGCAGACAGAATCTGGAGCAGCTGTGCTTGGCTATCAGTCCGCTTCTAGCTTTCATTTTAAAAGCTTAGCTGAGCAAGCTGACGATGGAAGCTGATTGGTTACTATGAACAGCTGCTTCAGGTTCGGTCTGCTCCGTTATTGGTAAATTCCCCCAATGTAGCTTTTCCCTAAGATCTCTATGCAGGCATAGTGCAAGGCCCAGGACGTCAGAGGCTTCCCACACCTCCCTCTTAGTATGTCATTATGCTCCTATATTTGCATAAGGGGCCAAGACCATCACTGCAGAGATCAATGTGGCTTCTCCCAGTCCTGGCCTTGGTTTCCCCTTCTGGTTGACAGCTGCATTTTCTAAAACAAGTCAAGCTGGCCAAACCTATATCAAATTCCAACCATTTCCTGCTGAATCTGCCTAAATGTGATCCATGTAGTATATTCTCAGATAAATAGTGACTCCAGCCAATCAGATGCAGTCACTGTTCAGGTATTCAGACAGATGGGGGGTACTGGCTATCAGAATACATAGCCAACAGGGGAGATTCCTCTATTCATGCTGTTTAGTGTGGATGGGGGAATTAAAGTGACATTAAACCCTCAGATTTGTTAACATAAACCAATACTGTAATGTGCGCCTTACTGTGATCCATGGTAGTTTCCCTTCTCTTTGCTGCTCTTCCTTTTAAATCCTCATGTCTTCTCATGCTGGGCAGAACTTCCCTTTGCAGCGGAGTGCCTCTTCCTGTAGTGCTGGCTCAGGTTACAAGCCTATAGAAACGTATACACAGACACCGTGTATCCATTCCTGAGACAAGGCAGTCTGCTGCAAAACAGAAGTTCTGCCCAGCATGAGAAGACATGAGGATTTAAAAGGAAGAGCAGCAAAGAGAAGGGAAACAACCATGGATTACCGTAAGGCACACATTACTCTATTGTTTTATGTTAAAAAATCTGAGGGTTTAATGTCACTTTAAGTGAATATGTGCAGTGTAGTCTCGCCAGCAGAGAAGTCAAAGTGCAGCGTAAATCCTGACATTAAAATCAATGGCTGTACGCTGTTGTCAGCAGGTATACTCTGGCACTACATAAACCCACACATGGACAGCAAATAAAACCAACTTGACAGAGCGTAAACCGATTCCGCACTCTTCTAGTAAACGCACTCTTCTATGTGTATTTATTGCTGCCTGTGTACCTGTTTTAATTGATGTTCCACCAGTTCTGTCACTGGAGCTGCAGCTAACGATTATTTTCAAAATCGATTAGTTAGCCGATTTATTAAGTTCGATTAATCGGATAAAAAGTAAAATTTTAAAAAATGGCTCCAATGATGGGACTACTAGTTTGTATTGCGATTGTAGTCCATCACAGGAGCAAGCTTGGAGTGGTGGGAGTAAATAAAATAAAAAACTGTGGTGTGCAATATAGTGAAATTAAAAGTGTAAAGTTATACAGCAATTAATGCAGAATAGCACTGGCTATAGAGGACTACAAATCCCAGCAATAGTACATTATAGCTAGTGGTATTCTGCATTGCACTGCATAATGTACTATTGCTGGAATTGGTGTATTCCTCTATAGCTGGTGGTATTCTGCATTGTGCTGTATAATGTACTATTGCTGGGTTTTGTAGTCCTCTATACAGCGCAATGCAGAATACCAACAGCTATATAGGAGTACAACAAATCCCAGCAATACATTATACATCCTGTCTCCTCTCCCCTGCTCCTCCTTACTTCTCCCTGCATCCGTGGGGCGGTCGTGGATGTGGGCGGGCGCTGAGCGTGAGACGGGGAGGAGGTGCGGCGTGGATGCGGGTAGGTCTGGCAGCGGCGAGCGTGAGGTGGGGAGGAGGTGCGGCGCGCAGTGTGTGTGGACAGGGGCAACTAATCAAAAGCCGATTAATCGATGATTGAAAAAGTTGACAACTTTTTCAATCATTGCAGCCCTACTAGTCACCAACATTTTTGGGAAGCGAAGTAGAGGAAATGTCCCTTGTGGGGACACTGCCACCAATACAAATACTAATGCAGTTTTAAAAAAATCATCAGCCTCTTATCAAAAGCTTTGGCTGTAGTTTTACTGAATCTACTTTTTCAATGTAATTTATGGTCATTGCTGTAATTCTTAAAATATTATGTTTATTTGCAGTCAAGATGGCCGTTCCTCCAGCCTACGCTGACCTCGGCAAGTCCTCTAGAGACATCTTCAACAAAGGATATGGTAAGTCTTCGATGAGCTGAGGGAAGTTTTGTTTGGCATTGTGAGAGTATGGTTGGGTTTTTTCTAGGGGTGCACAGATACTTTTCACATACCAGTGCCGATACTTGGCATTTTCATGAGAACTACCAGGGTTGCAGCGGTTGCAGCTGGGACCTGGCTCTGGCTCCACCACTGTCCTAAAATCATTAGTCTGTATTGTTTTAGAAAAACTGTCACATGACAAACAAAAATGTATCAGTACTCGTACTCGCAAAACTGGTATCTGTGCATCCCTTTATTTATATTTATAAAAACAAAATCGTACATTAAAACAGATGTACAAATCCCAGAAGCTCCGTGTGCTCCTTAATGACAGCTGCCTCCTAACTTTGGAATTTTTCTCTATTCTAGTCTCGGAGCTAGAAAAGTATCTGTACTTGTACCGAGTACTGTACTTGGTATCGGTGCATCCCTAGTTTTTTCCCCCCAGCTTTAAAAATGTTGTTTGGCTCACTTTCCTAGAAATAGAGGGCGGGGAGAGGTTTCAGCAGTAAAGGAATGGCTCAGTGTTCAGCTCCAGCCAAAACAGAAAGTTGATTTCATTGATATTTTGTGCAATACAAATACACTAATTCCATACAGAATTCTAAACACACAGCTGAAATGTCTGAATTGTTTACCTGCTGAAATATTTGTATTTATCCTCCTTCTTGCACACTCCTGCCACACTGCATTGCCAGGAGAAAGTCCCATTCACTATTACATCTTCTTTTGTCACCTCCCCAAGCCTATCCTGTCCACGTGTGTGGTCACCCTTCGCAGTGTGCTCTCCTGTTAATGAAAGTCTACCCAGACACTAAGGGGGCTGATTGATGAGAGCTTTGCCTGGCGTCTAGCTGGACTAATGCCATTTGCATGGAAATACTGCCACTAGAATTGTGTTTGTGCTCCTTGGCTGCATCTAGTGGCAGTCATGTTATGCAAACTGCATTCTTCCTGCTATATGCCTGGCAAAGCTTTTATAAATCGGCCCCTTTGGTATATCTTCACTAGAAAAAGTAACTTTAACCACACCTTGTGTTCACATCAAATATCCAATCAGATTTAGGAGATTTTATTTTTATTTCCCTCTGGATGGGTGTTTGAAGTGAACACAGAACAGGGTTGCACTACCTATTTTACTTGGCTACATACCTCCTTCTCCTGGTGCTTTACTCCCAGTGAAGACACTTCCACGGTCAGCTTAATTTGAGGTGTATGGGTGATTATGGGGAACAGGGATAAGTATTTACTGGTAGTTGGAAGCCACTTGCCAGACTTTATAACATGTTGTTGGCTGCACTCGGTAAACGGTCAGATTATATCTGACAGCGGGCATTAAAACATCTGAAGATAATCTAGTAATTGCTTCTATTAGTTGAATGGGGACATTTAAGGTAAATCTCATTATTGGCTGACAGCCATGGAATGCTACAAAGGACATTCCAGTGACCGTCCCATTCATTTGAAGTTCAGACTGGAAGCTGCACTTTCAGCAACCAGCACCATTGCGAGTATCCAGCTTTAATACAATAAAGATAAGTGGTAGTTGAACACGCAGCTTTTTTTGCTAGCAGTGTAATTGTGAATTTAAGCTAAGCTTTCAGAAGTTGTTTCTCTATATTAATAACAACCTCTTCTTTTGTGGTGTGTGTTCAGGGTTTGGGCTGGTGAAACTTGATGTCAAGACCAAGTCTGCAAGTGGAGTGGTAAGTTTATTCCCTTGCACCTGCCTTCTGTATAAATGGGGGACATAACTGGGCTTTACAAAAACAAACGTTTCCCAGCACACTTACCAGCTAGCCTGCAAACTAATGACACTGCCAAATTTATTAGATAAAAACAGGTTTTAGTTGCACAACTTTTGCAAAATATGTGGAAGCCACACTCCCTTATGAAGGCCCCTCTGTGTAGTTTGGTCCTAACTCTAATCTATGAGAGCCTCTGTCTTGGAGCATATATAGCAAAGGATAACTGGGCTGTACATAGCTAGATCTTGTATTGTTTGTATGGCTTCTCTTTGAGCCGTCCATCAGCTGTAACTGGCAGGAGAGATGAGACCAGGAATGAGTTTCATTGGTTCCAGGTCTCCTCACAGCACACAACATTTCCTTAGAACACTTGGTAACGAATGCATTCTACTTATGCATTGTTCATGGGAAATCCCAGTGATATAATTTCCTGGCAGGCCTGGAGGTCCTTATCAGGTGCCTGTTAGGCCATATGCTGCTAGATTGTCATATGATCATTCATATGGAAAATCCCGTTACAACATTTGATTTCATCAGAGACTTGATGCATGTCGTTCAAAATGTTGTTTTTGCCGATGGTAACAATTGTTGGTTTGACCCTATTAACCAATAGAACGTCAGACAAACGTTCTGGAAGCACATTTTGTTTCATATGGTGTTATGCTTTTCATGCAAAATGGATCCAATGTTGGTTATCCACAAGGATGTCAATCCACAGCACATGACTTTTCTATTTTTCCCTGTAAGTATAGTATACACAGTACAAGTAGGAGCTGCTATGTATTACCGCTAGCAAAATTCAGCCATTTGTGTCCTTTCACCTGAAATGCATCCAAGTGCTGAAGTGCATTGTCTGTGTATATAGCAACCTTTTGTTTCTCATAGAGGTAAATGTACCAAATACAAAAGTGAATCTAAATTTATCTGCACAATACTCAAATATGGCCTCTTGGTTCTTTACGCTGTTCATACACAACTTGAATTATAGCCATTTCCTGCTAAATTGAGTCGCAGATGGCCCTGTAGTCACCACTGGCTTGACATGCATCGATTGAAAAATAGAAGGAGCCAAGTGGAAAATTGTCGTTAACCTTGACTGCATCAAATGGTATTGGTTCTGAAACCCCCCACAAATGCATGGTCTGATCTCAGTGTTATCGCTCTAGTGTCTTGCTCTCTTTAAGTAACGCCATTGGATTACTGGTAATTGAGTGCATTGTACAAGCATTACAGAATGTGTGATCAGAGTATGCTCACCACTAACCTTGTCTTATTTTCTGTTAGGAATTCTCTACATCAGGCTCATCAAACACAGATTCTGCTAAAGTAAACGGCAGCTTAGAGACCAAATACAAATGGGGAGAATACGGACTAACGTTCACAGAGAAATGGAACACCGACAACACCTTGGGGACTGAAATTGCAATTGAAGACCAGGTATTTGTTTATACATTTTAACTGTTTTTTTTTATATAAATATATATATATTTTTTTCCTTACAAATGTCTTACCTGACTTGTTTTGGGGTTCACTGTAGCAGGGTTGTGTGACTAAGCTTTCACACTATTAGTGGCTTAATACAGGTCTCGTTCAGAAGCCAGATATTGTTATTTATTCCAAACTGCCTGAAACTGCTTTATGCAGTTTGTAAAAAAAAGGGCTCTTTTTAATGTCCGGCTGTATCTACTATAAACCGCCACGTCTGGAGGGGGATAAAGGAATAGTTTTGTATGGCTCCAGCCACTATTCTAAAAAGAGGACTTAAACCTCTTATTTTTTAGACATGTGATAGAAGGGAGTCCTGCACATACTTTGATTTTGAGAAGTCTGTGCTTCACACTGATTCAGAGGAGGCTATTTGTTTCTCTTTAGCTCACCTTACCATCACCTGTCTGGTGGTTCTGTTATGGTTTATAACGGTAGTAGCGGCCATCATGTTGTCTGCTGTTGGGCAGGATTTTAGGTTTTAAAGGTGGAAAATTAAGTTGAGGTACTGCCGCCTGTTGGTGTTTTGAAAACTTTGAATTCTGCCTATTAGCAGCTTTATCCAGCCTGCATTCAATGACTTCACATTTTATCACACACTCCTAAACAATGATTCACATTTTAGCCCTTCCAGGTTTGTCATTAGTGGAATGTGTGTGTATTGTTCCACCATCCTCAGATCACATAGTAGCTTTGCTGCAAAAGCACGTCCAGCGTACCACACAATTTAGACACATGCAGTATGTGTCGAAACCTTAGTACCTGTGCTGTTTTCCAGTCACTGCAGTTCACTGGGTATATTTGAATGGCAACAACATGAACATTTTAAAGGTGTTTAACTATTGCATGTCTGCTTCCTTCTTCAGATTGCAAAAGGTCTTAAACTAACATTTGACACAACCTTCTCACCGAACACAGGGTGAGTAACTGTCCTGCACCATACCCTGTGCCCCTTCTCCCCTTTTCTTCCTTGCCTTATTGTTGAGAGCAGAGTTTATAGATCCCAAAACCCATCTATTGCATTATTTGTTTCTTTTTATTAGCAAGAAGAGCGGTAAAGTCAAGGCTGCTTACAAACGCGAGTATGTAAACCTCGGATGTGATGTGGACTTTGATTTTGCTGGTCCTGCCATTCATGGCTCAGCGGTTGTGGGTTATGAAGGTTGGCTGGCTGGTTATCAGATGACCTTTGACAGTGCCAAATCCAAGCTGACCAAGAATAACTTTGCAGTTGGTTACAAGACGGGAGACTTCCAGCTCCATACTAATGTGTGAGTATAAACTATAATCTCTCTTTTTTTACATGGTCTCTGAAAATTATTATTCTGTATATAGAAGTAAAGAAAAATGTGCCAACTTTGTTTGCTGTCTAATACAATTACTTTTAATGACTAAAACCTTACCACACAATATGTCATCCATTTAGAGCCCTGGAATCCAACCTTTAGGCCATGGTGTGAATGCAGCCCTTTAGTCCTTGTGTGGCCCTTGGATCCATCGCTCTGTAGTATAGGAGACAGCATTGTTTTTTAAAAGGTTCATAGCAACAATCTCCAAATGTAACATTTTCCCAGTCTCTCACGGTCCTCTGCATAATGTCTACAACCAAACCTGTTTCATGTCCATATTACCTCCATAAGTTGATCATTGGTATAGACCCTGCCAGTTGCCTTTTATTAGACAAGCCCTCCTGTGCGCCTTTTACTAGCCTTTTCAGATATGAGGTCTAAGCCCTGACTTTCCCTGGCAGCTCCCCATGGCCCCCTTCCTCCAGTGGCCATAAAAGCCACTAGTAGCAAAGGGACACTAAATCAACCAGCACATAGAAGATTTGGGGGTTTATTTTTTATTGAAAATTTATTTTTTTCCCCTTTAGCAATGATGGATCAGAATTTGCTGGCTCTATCTACCAGAAAGTCAGTGACAAACTCGAGACAGCCGTTAACCTGGCCTGGACAGCTGGCAACAATAGCACTCGCTTTGGCATTGCTACCAAATATCAGCTGGATTCTGATGCATCCATCTCTGTGAGTATTACAGGGGAAGAAACATTTTGATATCCTCATGACTTGCTGAATACACCTTTTTTCTCTAACTTTCCAAGAAAGAATACTTGAGTAAATTGTGACTCTTTACGAAGAGCTTGCTTTTGAGATGTTGGCACATTAGGTCTCATTAACAAGTATAGTATGACGAGTACAGGTTATATCATGACTGAGCAGCTAGTCAATAACTGGCTTGGACATCACTTACTTACAGAAGAATCAGCTCTGCATCATACGTGTTTTTATACATTATGCTTGTGTGGCATTGCCAGAATCTAAATGCTCGTAGTTAAGTTTGTAACACGTGGTGCCTCTGACAATGTGTCACTTTGTGCAATGCATAAATAACTAAAATATTTACACATACAATTGCATACAGCAACACAAGTTTTCTGACTTGTGTGAGAATCATTCACGCCGGATCCGCTGCGTTGCAATCCGTTTTTCAATGGATGCTAATGGAAGGGCAAAGAAAAATTAATGGGGCTGGTTCAGGCTGGATCCATTGTGTTGAAAAAAAGTAGTTAGTCACTATTTTTCAGTGCGACATAACACAACGGATTCAGTGTTAACCAGCCCCATTCACATCCGTTCACTTTTAGGTGCCCTTCAGTTAGCATCCGTTGAAAAACAGATTGCAACGGAACAGAAGGTACAATTGCAAGTCCATGGACACTTAGTTGACTTGCGATTTCCATACGAAATTAGGTGTGAATGCAGCCTAAATGTGAGAAGATCCTAATTTGTATGAGTTGGGTCTATTGAATGCCTACAGTTGGGAAATCTCAACCAGTCAGATGCTACATTAAGATGTCTGACACAAAATCTGGGGGCAATGTCTGAAAGTCGAGGACATTGTTGCTGTTTAGCTTAGTGTCTCTAACCCCAAAAACAAAAATGTTATATATTGCAGGTTAGCAATCCTTAAATGTGGTGGCTGCTTTAGTTTTTTGTTTTGGCTTTTTTCTTTATCTTCACCTGATGATCTGGCCAGTACCACATTTCCTGTCTTGGGGTGACGACACTTAAAGGAGGAGCATCAACGTCACCCTTGGACAGCAGCATTTTCAACCTGTTTAGAGGGCAGTGTTGGATGTAGAGTAGAATAAACGTTTATTTAACTACCTCCCGGCCGGCCGTTGTGTATACACAGCCGTCCGGGAGCTTCTTGGATGTAACTGGGCGTGTATATACGTCCTGTTACATCCGCTCGGGCGGGAAAAGCTCCGTTACTTGAAAACAGGCAGTGATGCCCGTTAATATACAAGCTATAGAGCCGGCGGATCGCTTGTATGAGTTCCCGTGATGTGCGGCTCTGCCCCCCCCCCTCCCGCTGTCAAGCTGGTGCGGGCTCCGGTGTGAGCCCGGGACCAGCATACTGCCTCTGTCACAGGGGATCAGAGGGAGGTCGGTATACGAGCTCCCTCCGGTCCCCTCTCCGCTGTCAGAATGCGGAAGTGGTGTATATTACATCACTTCCGCATTCTCGTGTCACTCTCCAGCTTCAGATGCTGGAGAGAAGCTGATGAAGCAGATCTCTGCTTCTTCAGGGGGGTCCTTGGTGACATTACGGGTCTTGGAGACCACTGATGTCTCCATGAAGAGGACCTGTCACCTCTTTTGCTATCACATAGAGGGGGTTCTCAGCCCCCTCTGTGATAGCAATAAAGTTAAGTGAAAATAGGGGGAAAAAATGTAAGTTTCCCCCCCAATTTTTTTTTAAAGTTAGACATAAAAAAAGATTAAAAAAAATAAAATTTAAGTCCCCACCCCTACATACACGCATGTAAACATGCGTCAGGTGCGCATACCTGCGAAAATGACTATTGCGCCCACTATTGCGCTTTTAAAGCGTCGCCTATGGCGAATTTTGGGTATGCTAGTTTTTTGCGATTTCACGAGTGCGCTCAATTGTTAAGCTTGACATGTTTGGTGTCTATTTACCCGACGTGACCCCGTCTTTTATATTTTACCAAAAAAGTGGGTAATATTAGTTTTTATAACATAAATGCAAAACATTTTCAGTAATTTCTCCTGAATATAGTAAAAAATAAAACCCCCAGTGGTGATTAAATACCACCATAAGAAAGCTCTATCTGTCCCCAAAAAATGGTATAAAATTAATTTCAGTACAACTTTTGCATGACGGAATAAATGTCAGTCAAAGTATCGCAGCGCTGAATACTGAAAAATGACCTGGCCAGGAAGGGGGTCTAAACACCTGGTCTTCAAGCGGTTGAGGAGAACTATGAGGTGAGTGCTTTTCACTAGCCAACCTTTGACAATGAGACTGTCACAGGTCAGCTCAGTAGATCGGGAAGTGAGCGAACACATACCGGCGTTCGCTCACCTCTCAATCCTGTCACGGCACAGTGCCGTGACAGGTGAGGGACTGTATTCCCCCCTCTCCGCTCTGATCCTCCAGCGCTGACTGGCGGAACGGACGTGAGAGGGGGCGGGTACAGCTGGCTCTGCCTCTAGATAGGTAGAGCCAGCTGTCACGCAGCTGGGCGGATCCAGACATAATTGTCGGGATCCGCTTCAGCTGAGGCGTCACAGTATACCGCGAGCAGTAGCTCGAGGTATACTGAGCTTAGGGTGGCGGGAGGACGCTAGTTTGTGTCCTCCCGTTACCCTAACAAGAACCATGGGTTTAGAGACGCTTTAATGTTGGTCTATTAAAAATCCACTTTTGTGTTTAGTAACCTGTACTAAGCCTAAAATACAAGCAATATAGTAGTTGGAGAAGCCTTGGGTTCTGCATACTACCTTTTTGAGGCAGTGGGCCTGAAACAGTTCATCATTGTTTGCAAGTGTCGTTAAGGCCTCAGATATAACTTGCAGCTCAGAGAACAGTCGGAGAATGTTAGTATCCATCTAAGGCTGGTCACAGAGGTACAGCATTTTCTTTTCTTCAGTTTTGGATAGGCTAGTTGAAGGTTTAGGACTTCTGACCCCCTTTTTTTGCTATTCTAATGACCACTCTCACTGGGACAGGAAATGAAGGGACATCCAAAACTGTACAGTTCTCATTAGAATAGGAGTAGAGGAGATATTGTTCAGTGGCAACACCAGTTCCACTGACTAGGTATGGAACCGGGATAGCTGCACTTTAACCCTCCAGATGTGGTAAAACTACATTTCCCATTAGGCATTTCAAGACTCTGGCAGCCACAGGCATGACTTCAGAGAAAGATGCATGATCGCCATGTAGCTTCACCACAGCTGGAGGGCTGAGGTTTGCCTAACCCTGGTATAGAATGTGTGACTTTTCTGATGCATTGTATGAAAGAACATTATTGTATCACCTAAAAAGTACCACATTCTCTACCCATTATGGTTTATTATGATAGTCTTTTGCAGATGAGGTGCTGTGGTATGGGGGTGTTGGTCCTAGATATGCAATGATCAGTTCACTGTTGTCAAGAATGAGGGTTATGCTCATTTTGGAGAGATACTCTTACCTCCTGTCCTGGAGCATTAATACCCTGGAGGTTTGTCAACTCCTTTTGAGAAAGTAATCTATTTGCATTAAATATTGTTGTAAACTATTGTATTGCCATCAATTACGGCAGAAAGTTTGGAGTTTAACTGATGTGCTCTATTAGCTAACTTTAGTTTTTAAAGATGCACGCTTTCAGGATTCCTTGGATCCCTTCTTCAGGCTTTAATTATATAAAGCCTGAAGAAGAGATTGAAGTGTTTTTGCTAAATTAAGTTACTAAAGATGCCAACTTTCAGGGTGCACTAGGGCTTGTTCACGCCATGTCTGTTGAACTCTGTTTTTCTGTACACCAGCATACTTGTATGGTGAGAAGAGGGTGCATGGAAAGCTGTTTACTTAGTGCCATGTTGACACTTCACATGAATTAAAAACCCCTTTCACAACCGTGTACATAATTTACTTGAATGCGGAGATCATATTAGACCCCCTATTGTAGTGCACACACTAGGGTCTATGAAGAATATGCAGGGTTGTTTCTCCTGCAAATATCTTTATTTTTTTTCTTTTATTCTTTATTTTTGTTTTGTTTACAAGAGCAGTGAATTTTCAAAAGATATATGGTCCCTAGATGGAGCTAAAGTCGCAAAGGAAATAAGTGCTTTTTGATCCTCTGCACCATCCAGTGGCCATAATAGGGTATTACATAGAAAAATCTTAAAAACGACATTGCCTTGTAATGAAATGACTAAAGAACATTCGTTGTGGCATATCTAGACAAAATGTACGTTAAAAGATATTGGTGGTCCTGCAGATAGTTTATATGTTGACCCCTTTGTATGACAAATGTTGGAGGTTTAGGAATTACCGTTGGGACATCTTTCATGCTATATAGATGTAGTAAACACTAGTTAAAGTTGAATGTATGTTGTCTTACCTTCAGTTTTATACCATTCTAAAGAAAAATAATTTTCAACTGTAGTTGAACCCAAAAACAAAACTTTAATATAATGCAGCTTGCCAGTCCTTGGCATGAAAAATTAAAACAGCCACCACATCCCAGTACAATTACAGAAAATACTTGTTGATCTTGCCAGAAATGGGGTGTCCTTGTTTCTGTAAGCTCGGCAGGTGGTGAAAACAATGTTATCTCATTTGTAAGCCATTAAACCCATCAACACTCATGTACTGAAGATGAACCATTGAGGACATTTTTGAAATGGGCCTGTGTGGCAACCATGGCCCTTCCACAGATGCAGTGGAGTAGGGAGCTTAGCCATCCAGGGCCAGGAAGTGTGTTGTTCACAGGATTGCCAGATACAAACAAAGGGAAAAACCTAAAAATTAAGACAACTAATGCAGCCACCTCATCTTCAAAATGCTTTGATGCAATATATTAAATTTGTTTTTACTGTGTCTATTCAAATGTATATACCTTTTACTGCACGCTAAACAGCTGACATGACACCACCCAATGCTTCCTATAGTTCTATTACAATCATATGTAGCCTTGCTGACCAAATGGAAGCTGTGAGGGGGATGGTCAGCTCTCAACTCTGCATGGACGTTTTAAATTTTTTGATTTAGCTTCAGTTCATGGAAAAGGATCTCCACAGTGGAGATCTTGATCTCTGACCCTGTACATTTAAATCCAAATTATTCTGTCCAT
>NW_017306590.1:254437-289009 GCF_000935625.1 Nanorana parkeri
AACAATATTTTTCCAAACCCCCCCTTTTTTTTTTTTTTTTTTTTTTTTTCCGTTTAGGCAAAGGTGAATAATGCCAGTCTTATTGGTGTAGGCTACACCCAGACCCTCAGGCCAGGTAAGTGCTCCAACCATAACTAAAAAATAAAGGATTGCCCAATACTTTCTTGCTCTGCAGTCAGCTTTAACCAGTGTAATTTATAAATGGGATGAATAAAATGTATACTCATCTACAGTAGCACACTTTTTTTTTTTTTTCTTTTTTAAAGCAACACTGATTAACCATTTGCCGTCCGCCCGTTGTAAAAAAAACGGACGGACGGCACTGCTGCATTGGTGGGTTGCCGACTCCAGACGGCAATTTTTTTCTGCGCATGCACCCTAGTGGGCACGCACGGGCAGAAGACCCGACCAATGCAAACACCCGTTACCAGGTGTTTCACATATAGTCAATCAGCGGCTCCAAATAAAATCAGTCACATATAAAAAAAAGGGGGGGGGAACCCCAAAATGTTTAACTCCCCCACCCCCACGTTTGCGCGCCTATAAACGTAAAAAGAAAATATGCAATTGTAGTTTTTTTCAATTGCATAACAAATACATTTAGTTTTTGTTCGTGGCGTTATCCTAAAGAAAGAAATATCTGGTCATTTGTTCTTAAGTTACTGTGGAATCGGTATGCTCATAGCAGAAATGTAAAAATTGCTTGGGTCCATAGGGCTATACATGTGAATTTTGAAGTAGATCGTTTTAGTAACTGGTAATTAAGCAATCTAATCTTGCATTTTAACATTCTTGTCATGTGATTTATTTTTCTTTACTCACCAAAGATACAAGGTATGAAATATACCTTAGTCAGAATTTAAAATGAGGCATGTAGAATTCGTAACTCACACGGCTGTCATTCCCCTCCCACACCTGCTCCTTCTTACTTCTCCCTGTGCCGATCGCGGATGTGGGCGGGCGGTGAGCGTGAGGTGGGGAGGAGGTGCGGTTCTGGCAGCGGCAAGCGTGAGGCGGGGGAGGAAGTGCGGCGGGCAGCGTGTGTGGAGCCGTGGACAGGGCCAACTAATTGAAAGCCAATTAATCGATTTAAAACGTTGACAACTTTTTCAATCATCGATTTATAATCGACTTGGTCGATTCGTTGTTGCAGACCTATATTTTACTGTGAAGAAGGGTGAAACATCCCCTCTGCCCATCTGTATAAATAACACAGAATGCACGTTACCATGCATTACATATAACTGCTCTCTACTAGGATTGCATGGCAGTCCTGGACACACACTTGCTGACACAGAAGCATACATTTGGAACAGAGAAAATGTTCCCCTAACCCTTAATATACGGTTTATATTCTATTGTTTATCCTAAAATCATTTTGCTATTCAACATATTTGAAACGGATGAAAAAAAGATAAGTGCAGATATTGCCCATAGACAAAAGCTTTTGTTCCTTAGTCCTGTGTGCTTTGATGTAGCAGCTGACCATTTCTTTCTCATTTGTTTAATCAGGAGTGAAATTGACCCTCTCTGCGCTGCTAGATGGAAAGAACATTAATGCTGGTGGCCACAAACTTGGCTTGGGTCTGGAGCTGGAGGCCTAGACACCTTCCTACTGCCGCAAACAGCGCCAAGGGATATCCAGGAAATCAGCCTTACCTACATATTTGTTTTCAGTACCATAACCAGCAAAGCTTCTATTTTGCCTCCCTCTGTTTGTCCCCAAACCACTTCAGACATAGGACAGGAGCTGTTTTAAGGTAGCAGTTGATATCTGGATAAGTCTAGTTATATTTGCCTGGTAACCCTCCTCTATGGGATCCTACAGAGAAGCACTCCCCTCTACACGTTATTTAAATGTGTATTTAACTATTTTTGTAGTGCTTCCCAGTATGGTGACCTAGACCTCTGATTTAAGGGAAACACAAAATGTACATGTGTATGCATGTTTGTTTTTATGTTCCTTTTTAACATTTGATAAAGCAAAGTTCTCCGCAGTATCGGAGCCGTAGTTAAGATCAGCCAGAGGGACAGCAGTTTTCAGTAAATCACCTTTATTTTGTGAGGATTTTTGATATCCCATACTGTATGAATTATGAATAAAAACAAAACTTACATGTGCAAGTTGTCCTGGTGTCTTTGTCAGAAGTTTATTTCACTTTAAAATACATAATTTGAGGGTTTTTTCAAGCTTGCCTAAAATGAATGACTCTTGCCAAGAAAAAGTGTTGTACTGGACTGCTAAGGAGGCGGCACAGTGTGTAACTATAAAGGGTAAAACAAGATACATATGAATACCTATCTACACCTATCAAGATACCTATCTACATATGAAATTGCTGATTTACATGAAAATATGTTTTCCTAAATAGAGCTTACACACGCAAGGTTGCTTTTCTTGTTGACAATACTTTGGCTAGGAGAGTTTTGGAGCTGGCAGCACTTTTGTGTAAAAACATTTACAGTGTTATTTACAAAAGGGTGCAGAGTTTGTTCACTTCTCCAATCTCGGACAACATAGCTGAACTGGTAAGTGAGCTGAATTGAGAATTTTTCCAAATCTGCTTTTTTGGCTTAGATTGTTCACTACTCCTGCCTTCTCCAAACTCTTCATTAACCCCTTCGTGACGGGAGACGTACACTGTACGTCCAGCCACATAGGGACCAAATGACTTGTCACGTACACTGTACGTGACGAGTTATTTGCTGCTTTAGAGGGCTGTTAATCGCTGAGAATCAGCTTTTAACATTCATTAATGGATGCCCTTACTACAGAGGCATTCATTAATGAAAGGGTTAACCTTTTTCAGACTCCCGATACCTTAATATCGGGTGTCTGAAAGTCATAGCAGAGCGGACACAGATGCCGGCTTTTGCCGGCATTCTGACAGCTCGTATAGATCGAGAGATATATCTCTCTCAAGCTATACTGGCTTTTTTTTTTTTCTTTCATGAATAGATACATAATGTGTCTATTCCTACAATGTATCTATTCCTGGAAGAAGAATGTTTGTTTGTTTGATCGTTGTTGGAACAATCAGAAAACCTTTAGTGACAGCTGAATCCTGAACTGCTGCAGGATCAGTGTCACTAACTTATCGGCTGTTCTGAAGTTTGAAGCAGCCTGATAATAACCAAAAATATATTAATTTATCAAGCAGTAACAGTGAGATTAATTCACAAAATCTGCTTGATATAATTAAATAAATTAACATTTTTAAGTTAAAAAAAAAGTGAAAAGTAAAAAAAAAAAAAATGTGTAAAAAATAAAATAAGGGACAAATAAATGAATGTATTTATTGCATTTTTTTTTAGCTGTGCTGGTTTTGTAAAAAAAAACTACAAATCAAAACTGGGAAAAAAGTGTTTTTTTTTAACGGTTTTTTCCTCTTTTTTTTATATTTTATTTGTCCTAAGTGAGGCGTTAGGGCTACATATTTATATCACATATGTGTGTCTATCTGTCCTCTAAAAAACAATATATAATATGTGTGGGTGCACTTTGTAAGAAAGTATATTACTGACGTGGAAGAATCACACAGCAAAAATGTCAAAAGTGTGTCAGTCATTTACGAACAGAAACTAAAAACAAGCTCAGTCATGAAGGGGTTAAAAGGTAAGGTGGTCCTTAGGGTTAAGAACACCTTTTATCTAAGGTACTTTTCACTTGAATGAAGATATTGTCCTCCTCCTCTTTTTGTCTTGCTCCAAAGCATCCTAGGGAAGCATTGCTTCACTGTTTGGATGTGGTTAGTGCTGTCTGAGTTCTATCTTA
Organism: Nanorana parkeri; assembly: GCF_000935625.1. Classification (NCBI taxonomy): domain Eukaryota; kingdom Metazoa; phylum Chordata; class Amphibia; order Anura; family Dicroglossidae; genus Nanorana; species Nanorana parkeri. The sequence continues at coordinate 258,213 of NW_017306590.1, forward strand.
CAGCTACTCCAGTATGTACTAGTAAGACAGGAATCCTGCTTTACTAGGCTTATAACAGCACATAAATATTATACAACTCCTTGGGGCTGTGTCAGCTTTACACCAAGTAACGTCACAGTTCGATTATGCATTTGTTGTGGGACAGGGCTTTAAAGCCCAATTGTAGGTGCCTCATACTCCCTGCCTTGTCACCACTTTAGCTGCTTATTCTGTGAAGTAATTCCTTCTCAAAGATCTCAGATCGCAGCTTTCAGTGCCTCTGTTGCGAAATTGAAAATCCATTTCTCCGGTGTCTAAATCTACAGAGGTGAATGAGAGCTTGTTTTAAAACACCTTTACTGCATGTTGGGACATTTTGTAAAGACGTTAGTGTGCATAGTCTAGGCACAAGTCCACTTCTACTTTCTCTTGCCAGTAGAGTGTGCATAACAATCGTGCCATTGTGGCATCCTTGCAACATATGTAAGTTAGCAAAGTGTTGAATCTTAAAGTCCATTTCCACCTTTGTAAGGCTGGGCACACACCTTACAACCATCGCAAGACTTCTGTCTTGCGATGGTTGTAAGGTACTTAAAAAAAACGTACGATCTGCCTATGTTGCATAGGCAGATCGTACTTGCGATGATCGCAAGCCACGCCCCCTGAGGGGCGGGCTTCCGATGACCGCAATGCCGAACGGGCAGTGTGCGCTTGCGGTTATCGTACGGACATGCCACAAACCCGCCGAACATCGTACGATGCTCGGCGGGTTTTCGAACATGTCTGTAAGTTTAAAGTCGTGCGACCTTACAGTAGTAGAGGTCGCACGGCTTCCACACACCTTAGATCATCGTACGATCGCGGGATTTCCCGCGATTCTCGTACGATAATCGGAAGGTGTGTGGGGACCCTAAGTGATTAGCATTTATGGTGGTGATGTGTATGCACATTTTCATGATTTGCATTGCACGTTTTATTAGGCCTGAGTCCTACAAATTCAACATTTTTCGCTACAGGAAACTTGGTCTGAAACTGGGGCCCAATTGTAAAGCAGTGTGTAAACAGCTGCCCCCTCCCTGCGATTCTGTGTAACACAATACATTGCTGGCATATGTTTAAAAAATCATCAGCAAAGGAGTAAATGGGCGTTACAATCAATTTTTTTACTGACAGAATATAGGCCCTATCTGTAAGAAGAGGACACTGACGAGGCTTGCTTGTACACTTAGTACCCCGGTATGATGTTTTGCCACTTTAGTTGTTTGAGGTAGATGATGGGAACCTTTTTTAGTTTTTTTTATGACGGGCATAGCTGAAAGTGAAAATCTATGGAGATCGTTCAGGTGACACTAAGTGGTCAATTTGAAATAGTGCGCATAACTGCTATTTGCTGAACGCTGTGGTATTACTCTACAATACAGCTTGCATTTATACCCAAATAATAACATACAGCCCTTACATAGGACCATTCCACTGCTTTTTAAATGGAGTTCCATGAGTCTAGTTTGTATGGGCCAAAATTGATATGACACTGGGTTTTACCCGCAAGGGGGGGCATCAGAAGCGGGGCACTGGAGCTGGAGTCTTTAGGGCAGGAGGCCCTTGGAGCAGACTCATTCTCTACAGAAGCATCATCTGATCTGGTGGATCCTGGTGCTAGCAGCTCTAAGGTAGAAGAGGGGGTTGGAGCCCCCATTCCTATTCTTTTTCTCTCTGTGTTTGGGGAGATGAGGGACTGGTTGACACATTAAGTTCTGGTATTTATTGGGGCTATGGTTTTTTGTGTTTTGCAGAACAAGCCCTCTGAAGGAACTTTTGTCTCCCTCTATTAGCAGTCAACCCAGAAATAAGAAATGTATTCAATCCTATCCTTGTTTCCTCTATGTATGGGGTTATTTTACATTAGAGGTGAGTCGGTGCATTTGTTTGTATGGCTTTGGTGCTGATCTGTGTGGTCAACAGAGGAGCTGGTTTGGTGTTTTGCAAACCAGGGCCTCTGAAGAAAGAATGCTCTCATCAGTCAGCACACATGGCAAAACTAAGCCATGTGCAGCCTGCAAACATTAAATATCCCTCTTCTTCCAAAAAACCACGGTGCCAATCCTGTGTGGGGAAGCCAGTGGTGGATGAATCGCCAGACATGTTTGTTATAGACTGTGTATGAGGGAAGAGATGGCGTCCACTCTAAATCATTCCGCACAGTAATCAGGTTGTAGGAATGATTGGGAGCCAGTCTCTTGCTCAGGGACCTTCTGGTTCAGAGATTCAGTTATCTTCTAATCCAGGTGACATGATACTATGGGTAGGGCACAATGAGGGGGGGGAGCTCCTGGGAGGTGATCCTCCTTTTGGTTGTTGGGGGTTGCAGTGCCTCTTGCTAACACAGGATTGGTATTTGTTATTTCCACCAGTGGATGGCTGATTGGAGACGAGTGCTGCAGCACAGACAAGTTTTTAATCTGCAAAGCAGCAACCCCAGACAATTAAGCAACCTAATTACTCCTTCCTACACAGAATAAAGGTGGCCATACACTGTACAACCATCGCAAGACCTTTAGTCTTGCGATGGTTGTAAAGGGATTTAAAAAAACGTACGATCTGCCCATTTTGGACGGGCAGATCGCACTCTCGATCATCGCAAGCCACGCCCCCTGAGGGGCGGGCTTACGCTGACTGCAAAAGGGCAGTGTGCGCGTGCGCACACCAGCCCGTTCGACAGTTGTTGAACCAGCAGGCCACCAACTCGCCGAGAATCGTACGATTCCCGGCAGGTTTTCAAACATGCTGGTTCGATGGAAGACGTGCGACCGTACAGTAGAAACGGTCGCATGTCTTCCATACACTGCACGATTCTCGTACGATCGCGGGATTTCCTGCGATTCTCGTACGAGAATCGTGCAGTGTATGGGCACCTTAAGTGTGTGGGGTGCAGGAGTATTGGAGATTGTTTCTCCAATTTCACACTCTTTGGCAACCTTCTTTTTGTTTTTGTTTTTTTGTAAATAGGTTTATAAAGAGAGTTGTCAACCTAGGATGAGTGTTTTTTTGTACTTGTATCAGGACTTTGGGCCATAGGTCTATGTGCAAAAGCAAGGAAATCCTAGGTCCTGTAGCGCTTTCTTTGCAGACTCCTTTTGCCAAAAGCATTGGAGTGGGCAGGAGTACTGGAGGGGGTATTGCTCCAGTTTTGTGTACTCTCCTTTAGTTCAAGGGAGATTCACAAGGAGAGACAATAGCTTGGGGGTAATAACCCTTTCCTAGCTGTGGTGTAATATTTTAATATGGGCCTGCATTATTTTTTTTACAAGCTCTGATGTTAATACTCTGCATTGTGCTGCAGAAGGGTTGGTTAATATACACATTAACATGTGCAGAAGTTGGACTTCTGATTATACTAGCATGGTGCCGCAAGGCTAAAGGTGCCCATACACCTGCCGATTATCGTACGATAATAGCGTGTGATCCCGCGATCGTAAGATAATCGGCAGGTGTATGAAAGGCGTGCAACCGTTTCTACCGTACGGTCGCACATCTTTTGTCTTCCGAGCACGCTGGAAAACCTGCCGAAAATCGTAAGATTTTCAGCGGGTTGGTGGCATGCTCGGAAGACAAATGCCGAATGGGCTGGTGTGCGCAAGCGCACACTGCCTGCTCAGCATTGCAATCATTGGAAGCCCTCCCCTCAGGGGGGGGGCGGGCTTGCGATGATCGTAAGTACGATCTGCCTGTTCAAGATGAGCAGATCGTACGAAATTTTAATCACCTTACAAGTCGTACGATGGTTGTAAGGTGTATGGGCAGCTTTAAGGTGCCCATACACTGCACGATTATCGTATGAGAATTGCGGGAAATCCCGCGATCGTACGATAATCGCAGTGTACGGGTGAATTTTATATTTCTATGCAATCTCAGTGATAACCAGTTACTGCTTAGTATAAGCATTAGTTCAGGAGGCGATCTATGAATCTCAGTATTGATGCATATTACTATACTGCCTCCAATGTAACTACGTTTCAGCTTTGAAGAGAGCATCATTGGTTCATGGGGTAGTCGTGTATCTCAGTATTGGTGCATACCTTGTTTTCAGTATTACTATACTGCCTCTAATTAAAATCAAGTTGCAGCCTCCGTGTAAACATCTTTGGCCCAGTAGGAAGTTAAGAATATCGGTATCTAAGTATAACAGGTGTATAGGTGTGCTATACCGCCTCTAAAACAACCATTTTTTCTTCTTTTGTAAAGCTTCATTGCTTTTGAATCTCAGTCCTTATACTGCTTGTCCTATTTTACCTGCATCTAACTGCACTAAACGCATCAAAACGCAGTGCAAATGCATCAAAACGCAACGGACTGCATAAAAAAAAAAAACAGAATTGATTGTGGCATTATCCAGGGACATGCAAGGGGAAAAAAACGCGTCAAAACTGATCGCAATGCAACTGTGCAGACGCACGCCGTTGTGATGCAGTTTCTGGTGTGAACTAACCCTAATGCTTTGTATAGTTATGTAACTGTACATTCTACAAGATTACGGTGTTCTGCTTTGGTGAAAGCATTACTAGTTATGATATAGTTATGAAGCTCAGCCTTTGTATTATCATCCAAAGTTATACTTGGTGCATTTTTATAACTGCATGTTAGTCACTGCTGTGATGAAATCATTATTAAGTCCTTCAGGCTTTCCTAGTACAGGCAGTCCCTGGGTTACATACAAGATAGAGGGACTGAAGGTTTTTACTTAAGTTGAATCTGTATGTAAGCAGGCCCGGCGCAAGTGTAAGGCAACACAAGCAGCCGCCTGAGGGCTCCAGAGGAGTGGGGATGGACTGGGGATGGACAGCGCTAGTGTAATCCAAACCTCGCCCCCGCCCCGTTCTCTGCTGCGAGCACTGATTGTACCTGTCACCCCTGGCATGAGTCCTCCCGGCCAGTGAGTGGAGTGTAGGAAGAGCATTTGAGAGGAGTCCCCGCCCCCTGCTGTGTGCTGTGTACGCTGATCTACCTGAGAGCCGTGACATGTCAGTGCCTTGCAGTAAGTCCTCCTGGCCAGCGTGTGGACTGCAGGAGGAGCGTTTGTGAGATGCCTGCCCCTGTTCTCTGATATGCACAGTACTCTGTGTGTGTGCCCCCTGTTCTGTGTGTGTGTGCGCCCCCTGTTCTGTGTGTGTGTGTGTGCCCCCTGTTCTGTGTGTGTGTCTGTGCTCCCTGTTCTGTGTGTGTGCCCCCTGTTCTGTGTGTGTGTCTGTGCTCCCTGTTCTGTGTGTGTGTGTGTGTGTGTGTGTCTGCCCCCTGTTCTGTGTGTGTGTGTGCCCACTGTTCTGTGTGTGTGTGTGTGTGCGCCCCCTGTTCTATGTGTGTGCGTGCGCCCCCTGTTCTGCACGTGTGCGCGCCCCCTGTTCTGCACGTGTGCGCCCCCCCTGTTCTGCGCGCCCCCTGTCCCGGGCATGCAAAACATCAGGCAGGAGAGCGGACTCGCCTATCCCAGCACACTACCACCAGACAGCAGTACAAAACCAAAGGCCTGATGTCAAGGGCTCCCGCAGGACACTGCACCTTCACACCTCCCACTTATCCTTTCCAATCGCTCTCCCATTTATGGGTAAGGGATATGCCACCTTCCAACATAGAAGACATGCGCAACCCTGCACTTCTGTGGCAATGTATTATAGTGGTTCTACAAGATGCATGGTTATGCTCTTTATTACGCTTGGATAGGAGTTGGTTACTTTCTACTGTTTCTATCGCTGAATATAGAGTCCCGTCTGCATACTTTTATTTTTTATACTGGACAAGAATGTAAGTCTAGCAACAGTGATCTTGGGATATCTGTCTTTATATACACTGTATATTTGATGCTGAGATTTCTTTATTTTATGATTTGTAGCTGCCAAAGGTACAGCATATCATATTTAGTCCTTTTATACTTGCTGTCTTTTCTCAAGGTTCTGTTTTTGCTGATGTCCATGTGAGAAATCAGGGAACAAGGCTACACATTCATACCCATACTCTGAGCCCAGGCATCCTATGTGCCTCGGATAGGATCAGGGATCCCTGTCCCTAAATTTTAAGACTAAAGTGCCAAGGTACCACATTTGGTTTGCAGTTGCATGGGCCCACTCAAAAAAAATAGAATGGTGACAGGTCTTAAGGTGCCCATACACCTAAAGGTGCCCATACACCTTACGATTATCGTACGATAACCGTATGCGATCGAACCTTTGAAAACCATTTTAGCAAAAAGGGCTGGATACTTTCCCATTGCTATCCTCCAGGGGTTTTGCACTTTAATAATGTTACAGTGAATCCCATGCTTTGCATCCTCCAGTCTTATAGTACCGTATATACCCCGTCCCGAATATAAGCCGAGTTACCTAATTTTACCACAAAAAAATGGGCTGAAAAACTCGGCTTATACTCGAGTATATACGGTAAACATGCTGATCTGCTTTTGCGGCTTATTGATAGATGCCATGTTTCTGAAGGGTCTTCTACCTGCGTTAAAGCAGAATTTAGCCTCCCTCATAAGCCCCTTAATCTTGCTCTGGTCTTGACAAATGAACTTGCAATTGATAATCAATGGCTTTTAGGAAGTTTGTAAATCCTATATACGGCCTCCACCCAAACACATCCTCTCCAGCTCATATCACTACCATGACTACACTTTCTGCATTAAAAAAGGATCAGGACCATTGGATGGAAAATCTTCCAACACACTGAATACCTGTGTAATATCTAGTATCTCCCAATGCCTGAGATGTTCATGAATCCGCTTAGAGAATTATTATTATTATACAGGATTTACGCAGCGCTTTACAATATAAGGAAAACATTACAATCACAATACAATTCAAGACAAGATGGTAAGGAGGGCCCACAATCTAAAAGGGAGGGGGAAGTGATACATGAGAAATGTCCCAATAGTTGCAAAGCATGCTTGAAATTGGAAGCATTGGGGTGATCAATGTCCATCTTGGTAGCAAACTACACTTGTACCTTCAATCAATATAAAGTAATGAATAGAAGCATGCACAGGCATAGTTTGAGGCTGATTTCCTAAAGGCTTTACTATTGTTCATAAATCAAATTGTGTCAATATTCAGTTAAATTATCCAATCATGTGCAGATGAAATAAGTAAACGGATTCTCATTTCACATGATTGGATAATTGAAGTAAATCGTCACACAATTTAATAATGTGTACTTTAGTAAATCAGCCTGAGAAGCTTTCTTGGGTCCTACTTTGCTTATTTACTGATAACTTTTAACTGCAAAGAAAGCAGAAACATACGTGTTAGTTGCAATTCATTACTTTATTATCTAATTTTTCAAATATTTTTTCCAGTTTTATTATTGATAGTTTTATGAAAAGTAATATATAAATCACATATGATAATTAGGTATATGTTAGATTAAAAAAAAGAACCACCACCTACTCTAAATGTAAACCAAGATCCTAAAGGATAATATAAAATATGTAGTTATGATAACAGTTAACAGAGTGACCGCATTTATGAGCTTGATAGACTCACTGGGGTTGATTTACTAACCTTATAAACACGTCAGAACAAGTATACACCTCTGTAGTGTGTTCCCTCCCAGCATGATCTATGGGTGGAATCTAGACACCTTTGTAGTGTGTACACACCCAGCTGGTGTGTTGTGCAAAGCCAAGCATGAATTCCAAGGTGATGTTGTGTAAATTAGCTCTACGTTGTGTTGCTTGCGTTGATGAATGCAGGAATGTAAATGCATGAGCTAACCATTTTTGTCTAAACTGTGAAGCAGCATTATATATGCATCATGTGCATGATGCTTCCATATATGGCATTAGTGGAAATATGCTTTTAGAGACTTTTTGGTTGATAAATACGTTTTGCTGTGTAAAAATCACACGCACCTAGTGCGTGCGTGTGTTTAGGTTAGTAAATCACCCCCACTGACTCTAGCTTCCTGATGAAGTCAATTAGACGTAACACGTAGAAGCTGATTCAGTGACGTCAGAACGCCTGGGGAGAAAGAGGAGGATAGGCCTGACATCCAGGAATGAGAGTCTGACTATGGGATTTTATTGTTTTTTTATGGGAGTTTAATCCTTTTAATAACATATTTTTGTTTACGGTATGTGCTATGTTTAGGGTTTACGGTATGTGCTATGATTTCCACTTCTATCTTTGAGAGATTTTTTTTGAGATGAAGATGGGCTGTCGGTAGAGCAGAAAGCGATAAGATCAGGATCGGTTTCATCTGAAGGGAGGAGGATCACGGCTTCAAATATTGTGAGGAAGGAGGTTAATTCTACAAGAAGTGTTTTGAGACCCAAGGGTCTGAGCAGGTTATATATCGGAGCACTGCACTAAAGGATTAACATTTTCATCTTTATCAGTTATTTAATTTTTTATGCAAAACTGGTTTAAAGATTATACACAAGAAATCACAAGAGTGGACAGTCTCTGTTTTATTTCATACATTAAGACTTGAGAGAGTTGTCTTTGCATGTAACGATTTCATGGACACTGTTTCTATTATGTGTTTAACACACTGACGCAGGACGTTTGCTACTTTATTAGTCACTTTTGAGATTTTTTTCAAAGAAAATTACCTTTGATTCACACAAGCAGTTGATCAGAAGATTGAATTGGAATATTTAATTCACAGAAGCATTCTTCACTGTTTTATTTGGTTTTTGCACATATTATCTGTTTACTTTGTTGCGTGACAGCGCCGCTTCACATATTTGAATCATGTTAATGCAGACTCATGCCGCCAATTTAAGTGAGCAGCTGTAAGGAGGAATGTCCAGTTTTCTAGAGTAATCAAGAGCAGAAGTTTCTATAGAAAATTAAAAATGATTATATGTATATCTGATGGTACATTACCTGACAAGTAAGTTGTAGATAGAATAATAAATAAAAGGATAAGAAATGTGGTGTAGAGCCTAGTTGGCATCCAGAGAGCATTTTTAACCATTCTCTGTCTCTCCCCCCTCTGTGTCTCTCTCTCTCCCAGACAGTGAAAACTGTAATATCCCTTTACATTAGTGGACAAAGTTGGTCAGTGTAGAATCACACCCTCCTTACAGATGTGATCAGTTTAGATCAATCTGCCACTGCTCAAGGAACCCCTAAGAGCCTCTGGAGGAACCCTGATTTAGAATGGCTGTTCTAAAGCAGGGATCCCAAAAGTGAAACAATGCAACAGGCTCAGTGGGAGTGAAAAATGAATTATTGCCTGTGGCCAGTGATCCATTGTTGGTATCAGTGGAAGCAATATTGTCCCATTGTTGGTATCAAAGGGAAGAAATAGTTCCCTATTGTTGTGCCCTAATGCTGGAGTCAGTGGGAGAAATAGTGCCCTGTCAGTGGGAGAAATTATGCCCCATTGTTGGCATCAGTGGGAGAAATAGTTCCTTATTGTTGATGTTAGTGGAAGGTACAGTGTCCAGTTGTTGGTGTCAATACTGTTGGATGAAATACTGCCTTATGGGTCAGATAAATGCAAGCAAAGGGCTGCATTTGAGAGACCACTATTGAAGAGCATTGCTTGTCAAGTGACCAAAAAGGTGAGAAATGTTAGAAATGAAATTGATTAAGAAATACTGCAGTGTGAAAAAAGAAAAAATAAGGAAAACGAGTTATTCAATTTGGTTTTAAAAGCATTTATTTTATTTTTAAAAAATCGGATGTCTCTTTTTATTTCATAATAATAGTCTTCCAATAAATAAAATGCATTTCTGCGTAATTCAAGAGCACAGAAATACTTAGAAAACGCAAATTCGACTTGCTTAGAATCAGCATTCATTTGATCCACAGGGTCTCCTTGAAGCAGAAGGTGTAAGATGCAAGTATGGTCAGGGCAACCAAAACCTATTTTGCACCCTGCCGTACAAGAGGTGCAGATGAAGCATGCAAGTTACAACTGTCAGGATCTTCGTGGAATTATAAATAAGGAATTTTCTGATCTGAATGAAGGCCTGTTTTAATTGTATTCGGTCATATCAATTAGGTAATAGCAGCAATGATTATTCATAATTGTTCCATCTCTTATCTGTGTATGTATTAAGGCAGACTTAAAGTACCGTATATACTCGAGTATAAGCCGAGATTTTCAGCCCATTTTTTTGGCTGAAAAGTGCCCCCCTCGGCTTATACTCGAGAAAACTCAAAAACAAAAATTTTATATATTGCAGCTTACCAGTCCTTAGATGTTAGTTGTCTTTTTGTCACATTTTCCCCCTTCCTTTTCACCTTCATTATCACTTATTTCCCCCTTTATTTTCACCTGGGAATTCTATTAATAATAAACACACTTCCTATCCCTGGCTGGTTTCACATACTCTACTGTATTATGAAGAGCCATGCATGTTACCCAGACTCATGTTATCCATGTCTGCCTTTGTACATCTCCATTATATGGTGATAAAATTGGATTAATAGTTTACACGAGTCTTGTCTCACAGAAAGAAACAAGGTAACAGCATTTCTGGCAAGATCAATGGATCAAATGCAAAATAATACAGCAACCACACTTGGAAGGGGCTGGTAAGATGCATCATATAACATTTTGTTCTTGGGTTTAGCTTGGTTTAGAAACATAAAGAAGTATTGGCACATTAAAATGTACTTTTCCGAGTCGGTGTGTGACACAGCAGATGTCACATGCTAGCTCTATAGATAGAGAACTGAGCAATCATGAAACGCTGATTTCTCAGCTCAATTCTTCTCCCTGCACTTGTCACCGTGGAAGCTTGTTATAACACAGTAGGTAGCTGGCATATATAGCACCTAGTTTGAGGTGATAAAAAATAAACTTTGGATCAAATTTTAAAACATAACATCAGTCCGTCAGCAAGAGGTAGGACACTTAAAAATATGCGAGCGTCTCTTAAGATGGCTTCATTCAACTGATGCATTCCTTGCACTCTCTCAGCCTTAGGGCTCATTCTCAGGACGGCTCCACTGCACAGAACCTGCCAAATAGAAGAAAAGACTTTCATTTAACGGACAACAAAATTCATTCAGTGAATTGCCAATGCTATTAAAGAAATACTGCTGCTACATTAAAGAGATTGTGTTTAAAAAAAAATTCCCATGATCCAGGGGCGTAACTCGAAATCACAGGGCCCCATAGCAAGATTTTGTATAGGGCCCTGTGATTTCTAGTTAAGCCCACCTGATAACCCAAACAGCCCACCTAAAGGTGACTCGCTATGGTGGGCTCTGCAGGGTCTCAGGTGGGCGGTCAAGCCCTCTTACCTGTCTGCTCCAATCCTCTGTCCGCCTCCTTCTCCTCCATGATCGCTTGTGGGCCCCGCCTCCTCAATCCCTGGGCCCTATCTCCTCGATCGCCGGGCCCTACCTCCCCATCGTCAAGTCCCACCTCCTCGATCGCAGGGCTACGCTTCCTCCATCGCTGCCGACGACGGGCCCGGCCACCTCCTCTGAAGCTGCTGGTTGTCACCGACTCAGCAGCCGCCAGTGACAGCCAGCAGCCTGAGATGCCATAGCGACCCAGACGCACGGACGCCATCAGGGGGATGTCCTGGCCGGGCCCCCCTGTGCCACGGGCCCCATAGCGGCCATGATCTTACAAGTAAGAATTGTGTCATATCTTTGAGACAATTTTGTGAAAATTTTTTTCTCAGACAAAGCTGTGACAGATTCACTAAAATGTACATGAATCTATTGTTGCCATTTATGGCACTACCATGAGACACATTTCTAATGAGTATTGTCATGGAAGTCTCAATGCTCTGGGCACAGGGGACTGAAGGCCAGCCTCCTTCCCACAGACAATGGATCCTGTACTGGATTAATGTTTTAAATAGCTGGTGGGACTAGTACTGTATCTTATCCCGGAGCTAACATCTGAACTCATCTATGGAACTCCCATACGGGCTTATTTAGCACTATATGCCCACCCACTGGATACGCCGTCAGAGCTAGGTCCCTGTGCCCTGGAACAAACTGCCAGAGTTGATTATAGCAGAAGCGGGAAAACCTTTATTGAACAAACAGCACATTTTATAGCCCACACAGCCCACCTCCCCCAGGTAAGATTACATTATTTTAACAAAATTAACATTCCTGAAAATCAGTCCAAACTAACATGGGGAAAAAGGGTAACAGGAATGGGATTGGTGATAAAGGGACTAGCAGGCTGATTACATCAGCAGGTTGTTCAGGGAGGAGGATGTATTTATCTCTGCAGGGAGCCTATTGTGTATAGGAATCAGTCCAGACTGATTGGCACCAGTGGGACATGTCACAAAGTGTTTGATCAAGAGATCTATAAGATTGTTAATAAGTCCTTCTAGTCCACGATCCATATAGTGCTAAATAAGCCCATACAGGAGTTCCATAGATGAGTCCAAATGTTAGGTCCAAGATAAGAAACAGTACTAGCCACCCCAACAATTAAAAACCTTAATCCAGGCCTGTAGTCAGTGGGAAGGAGGCTGGCCATCAGTCCCCTCTAAGTGCCCATGGTACGGAGACTTCAATGACAAGTATCTATGGCACTCTATATAAACAAAATAATCAAAACAGAAATTAAAAAAATGTCAGGCCGAAACCGAATTTTTTTTAATTTTAACTTTTTCAATTTTTAAAAAATATTTTTTTTTTATATATTTTTTTAAACATTTAAATTTTTTTATATAAATTTTTATTGATTTATTCATTTTTTATTAAATATGTTTATTTTATTTTACTTTAAGGGGCTTTGGGGAAATATTAGGCGTCTAAACAGACCCCTGATATTTCCCTTTTAAAATAGTCCTCAATGTCTTTTTCTGCAGCCCCTTTTATCAATGAACGGGAATCCTCTATGAGTGTTCCTATTCATTCATAACATGAGGACAGGAGGTGATGTAGATCACTTCCCATTCATTCATAATTGAGGATACAGTAACCATCCTCAATTATTTACAAACACTCAGCGATCACTGTGCATCACTCATTTTGAGCTTGCTCACACAGGGCTTGGGAACAAAGTGCCTGGGAGCTAAGTGGCGTTAAAAAATTGGCGTTTAAACAATTGAAATAAAAAGGGGATGTATTGCAGGGACAAGTCTATAATTTTGCCACTTTATAGATCATTGGTTCGACCTCATCTGGAGTACGCGGTCCAGTTCTGGTCACCAGTACTAAGAAAAGATGTCCTTGAGTTGGAAAAAGTCCAGCGAAGGGCAACCAAACTAATTAGGGGTATGGAGGACCAGAGCTACGAGACGAGGCTACTAAATTTAAACATGTTCACATTAGAGGTGAGGAGATTAAGGGGGGATATGATTTCCATGTACAAAATGTTTAATGGTGGTAGCAACATTAGCGATAAACTGTTTAAAATTAACTCCGTTACAAAAACTAGAGGCCATAACCTAAAATTGGTGGAAAAAAAATTCCAGCACAAGGTGCGAAGGGGGTTCTTCACAGTAAGATCAGTTAGGGTCTGGAACTCACTGCCACAGGCGGTGATTTCAGCAAATAATGTGGAATTGTTCAAGAAACTTTTGGACGATTTCTTAAGGGACCGTAATATACAGGGGTACAGGTACTCCTAGAATGAGATCCTAATAGGTTGGACTTGATGGACTAATGTCTTTATTCAACCTCAAATACTATGTAACTGATTGCTGAGTGTTTGCACTCGTCTCCTTCCTGACACACTGTCACAGCAGGCTGAGCGAGAGGAGCTTAGCCTGCTGTGACAGCACTGGCTGTCTCTGCCCACACATCGCTTTGCCGGACTGTGATAGGAGGCTGGGCGGTGTGTGAGGAGAGATGCGGGCCGCTCACAGCGCTCTCCTCCCGCAGTGCTCAGTCGGGGGGGGGTGCAACTGACTGACTTAACAGGCAGCGCACGGTCCAAGACAGGTTGCACAGTGGGGGAGGCTTACCCTGCTGTGTAACCTATTAGAAGCTGGTCTAAATGGAGAAAAAGCTGTAAGCTTCAGATTTTAAGCTGACAGCTTTTTCTTCCATAATGGCAGGTCAGGCTCTGCTTCAACTATATCCCCAGACCGCATTTTCCTGCTACCAGGATGCAGTTGTGGACCTAGGAATGGAGTTCTATTGCTAGCCAAAGCTCTGCAAAACGTTGGCTCTATGATCCAGAATAGAACGTATTAAGATTCTGAGAAAACAAAAATGTTGTTTTCTCTATATCAGTCACAAACCCTGGAGCCCTCTCGATGTGTATGTGAAAAACCTAGGTTACACCGTCCACAATCCTGCCAGCCAGTGCCTCACAATACCCATGCTTTGTTTCTTACATATGGCACATGAACAAAGAGTTGCATTTTAATCCTAACTGCAGTGGGCGTGGTTTGCGCATGCTGCCGAGCGGACATGTCTGAGCTGAGCTCCATCTACCACCCCGTGTAAATCCTGCTTTACCACCACTCATTTGACCCACACTGCGGCTCCAGTTCCTCGCCATCTACACCTCACAACTATGGGCAGGACCCCACGCCAGAAAGACTCGGGCAAACAACCCAGCCGCGGCACCATCAAGCGCTTGTGGTCTCAAACGGCCTCCCCTCCGAACCGCATGGCGAGACGCCCCTCCAGAGGCCGCGACTCGGGCTCGGGCCTGCCACCAACAGGAGCCCAGCCACCGGATCGCTCTCCGTCGCCAGCCTTCTCCTCTGCATCCCAAGACTCGGACCAGGGATCAGAGATGTCCGTGGCAACCCTGGCTCGGACCCTGCCCAGTAAGTCGGACCTGGCCACGATGTTCGAGCGCCTCGAAAATTCATTAAAATCCGAAATATCATCAGTAAAGGCTGAGGTGACACACGTTCTGACCCGGGTCGAGGAGGTCGAAAACAGACTGGACGCCCATGCTCAAGCTATCCAAGAACTACGGGCATGCAGTATAACCGCGGACCTGGCTATGCACTCTACGCTGTACAAGCTGGAGGACCAAGAAAACCGGAACCGCCGCAACAATCTACGAGTGAGAGGCCTACCCAAAGCCACAAGAGATGCGGACCTGGGAGATACACTTCGCGGCATTTTCAACGGCATCCTGGGACGCCCACCTACCTCACCCATGCCGTTTGACCAGGCACACAGAGCTCTTCGCCCCAAATCAGGAGCAGGTGAGCAACCCAGGGATGTAATTGTTCGCTTCACTATTACACAGAAAAGGCGTTAGTGACCGAACGCCTGAGAGATCTCGCTGAAGTAGACTTGGATGGGGCCAGCCTGCGCATTTTTCCCGATCTCGCGGTTGAGACCCTGTCCAGACGCCGGGCTCTGAAACCCCTTCTTCAACTGGGTCGCTCTGCTGTCCTCCTCTTCCCAGAAGACCTCAAGGATTTCTGCGGAAAACTGGACATCCCGCCACCTGACCTGCCCGGCTGGGCCGACCCTCCTCCTCGATGGACCCCGCTTCCTACCTCTCAATGGCACCAGTCACCCCCTAAGCAGCGTCGCGCCTCTAGGCGACAATCTGCAGCTCGTCCCTCCGCGGCAGACGCCCAGTGACTTGGCGTGCCTTGAGAGGCTGTGTACGTCTGATGCCCATCTCAATGGCTCCTGAGAATCCAAGTTTTGATTTTATTTTTTTATTTTCTGTTCCTTCAATGCAGCCGTTTTGACCCTTCTTCATGTCCCGCCAGTTGCGGTCTTTCTGTCATCCTCACTAGACTACGGGCTCCCAGCTCTAGACTCTCCCTGACTCCACGGCCTACGGTCCTGGTACTGTTTTGTTATTTTTCATTTTTGCTCCTCATTTTCTCATTTATGACGCATTGAGTACCGGGATAATGGTTTGCTCAGGAGTAGCCCGGCATATCGGATGTGATTCTATGTCTAGCAATCAATCTGTAGATTTCTTTATGCTCAATGCGGTTTGTTATGATTCTCAGCCTATGTTACCTTATGAGTGGTATTTTTATCTTATTCGCTTACCATTACCATCGTGTTGATGTCTCTGTCCCCCCCAGTTTGTTCTCCCACCCTCCCCTTTGTGGTTCTTACCCTTGGTCTGGGTTACTGGATATTTTGGTCACATCTCATTCCATATCCATGATGGCGTCTCTCCGTTTGGTGACATATAAGAGGTCTTCGGCCTTGTTCACACCTGACCGTTTTGTAGGGCGTTCTACGCTCGACGAACGCTCTACAAAACGGTCAAAAATATAAATTGCATTGTAGTCAATGCCCTCGTTCCCACCTTGGCATATTTCCGCCCGTCCCTAACGCCCTACAAAACGGCCCACGCCTGAAAAGGTCCCGGGACTACTTTGGGCCGTTTTGTAGGGCATTTTCCCATTGGGATACAGCCAAGTAGCCTTTGGAATCGCGCGACGGTCGCGCAACTTTACCGCGAATCGCGGTATCACTGCACGTCTCCTACTAAAAGGGGGCGTGGGGTCGCCATAGGATTTGGGAAGGATGTCCCCTTCACGGTCACTGACAGACTAGTGGATCCGGAAGGCAGATTTCTGTTTCTCCATGTTGAAATGTATGGTGTTATTTCTACTTTGGCGAACGTTTATTGTCCGAATTCCTCACCAGCTTCCTATTTCAGAAAAATACGAGGTAAACTACGCAGCTTTCGTTCTGGCCACCTAATGATATCGGGGGACCCCCCATGGATACATCTGCGGGCCACACCTGCAATCCTAAATCACACCTTAATACTGTACGCAGGGCGCTGCATGATCTCTGGGAAGCTCACAAATCAGTGATCAGTGATCCGGGGCACACTGATAGCCATGGGCTCCAAGAAAAAAAAGGATCGTGTTGCGCAGCTACAATTGTTGCTTTCCGATATACACTCTTTAGAACTTTCTCATAAGGCTACATCTGATTGCTCTACGTATCAAACACTCACCTTCAGAAGGGAACAACTTAAAGAGCTGCTGAAATCGGACACTAAACAAGCCTTTGCTGCTATAAATAAGAAATTCTATGCTCAAGGTAACAAGCCAGGTAGACTGTTAGCTCAAGCACTAGGCCCTAAACGCTCAGCCACCTTCATCCCCAAAATCAAGACTGCAACAGACTCTATGACCCATCTTACCACTGACATAGCCGAAGCATTCCATGACTTTTACCAGGACTTGTACCAGGTCAATCCCCCCTCGCAGCCTCACTTAAGTCCTGATCTTACTAATAGAATCGCGGACTACATACAAAGAGCGGGTTTACCTACGTTGCCAACTGACGCCCTACTTGCCTTAGAATCCCCCATCACTATAGCTGAAATGGAACGAGCGATCCAATCCACCCCTTTAGGCAAAAGCCCGAGCCCGGACGGATTCCCCCTATTATACTTCAAGCGATTTCAGACTCAATTAGCTCCCAATTTCTGTAGTTATGTTAATTCCATTGATGCCACCTCCCCTCTCAGACCGGAATCGTTACTTGCCCACATCACTATCCTGCCCAAACCGGGTAAAGACCCAGCTTGCTGCTCTAGCTACCGCCCCATATCGCTAATGAACGTGGACACCAAGTTGTACGCTAAGATCCTGGCTTCCCGACTTAGCCCACTTTTACCCGGATACATGGATACATCCGGATCAGGTGGGCTTCGTCCCAGGGAGGGAGGCCTGAGACAGCGCCCTCAAATCCGTATCACTTATTCACCTAGCCCATACACTGAACTCCCCAGTCCTACTCTAGTCCACAAACGCCGAAAAGGCGTTTGACAGAGGGGACTTGGGATTCATGTTCTCCACGCTAGCCTCCGTGGGCCTTGGCCCCCGGATGCTGGTGTGGATCTCCGCACTATATTCCTCTCCAACAGCTAGAGTTAAGGTGAACGGCATGCTGTCCCCCTCCTTTTCGCTGCACAATGGCACGCGCCAGGGCTGCCCCCTCTCACCGTTGTTGTTTGCTCTATCCCTTGAGCCCTTTTAGCCACTATACGCAATAATCCTAACATTCATGCCATATCTTCCCCCACTACTGAGTACAAAATCGCGGCATGTGCGGACGACATCCTTTTCTATGTCCGTGACCCTCGGACGGGTGGGGGACATTAGAAGCAGACTTGAGCAACCCCCGACTCTCAGACTGTGTCTGGACCCCACCCGATATGCGGACCCTATCCCCTCTGATCTCCCCTCTCACTCTAGCTACCCTTACAACCTGGGACCGCCTACATAAAGCACACAGCTGGCCTTACAACTCAGTTCTAATGACCATAGCGGGTTCGAATCTCTTCCCCCTGGTAATAATGACCCTCTCTTTTCGACATGGACGGACACTGACTGCTTACGCTTAGAACATGTCCTCCGAGGGACCTCACTTCGCTCTCTCCAGGACCTGAGGGATAAATGGGGCACCCATCCGATGGACTTCTGGAGACATAGGCAACTTCAACACTTTGTCGTGTCTCTTCAGAAGCCCCTCCGAACGAGAGCAAACTTCCTGCCCTTTGAGTCACTGTTAGGGTCATCGACCACCACACGCCATGGTCTATCTGTCATCTATAAGATCTTGTCAAACTTCGCGGGTGATCTGCCCCCACCATACCTTGGGAAATGGGAACAAGAACTCCAACGACCCTTATCCCCCCCCCCAAAGTGTTGCACATGTGTTCCTTGGCTTCACCAGATAGCCATATGATGGAAGTAAACTTTAAACTCTTCGAGGTGGTATCAGGTCCCCATCACTACTCATGCCATCAGCCGGGCAAATTCCCCACTGTGCTGGAGATCATGCGGTGCAAGAGGCACGTATGCTCACCTATGGTGGGATTGCCCATTCATACAACGGTTCTGGGGTGATATCACCCGTCTCATTTCCACTATTAGCGGCATACCTGCGCCCATGGACCCCTGGCTGTGCTTCTTCCATCTGAACCCCCTCTCATTGCGCTCTTATAAAAAGACGGTGATTCCCTTTATGCTTAATGCCGCAAAAGCTCTTATCACCAAACACTGGCGATCCACCCAAATACCCACTGTGGCGGACTGGCTGACACAGGTAGATTACCTGCGACTGATGGAGGAACTACATCACTCTAGTAATGATAACTACAGCACTTTCACAAAATGTTGTCCACATGACCTGTCCTGATCTATTTATTTATCTATTCTGTCTTATTTATTTTTCATATTCTCCCTGTTAATTTTGCATAACCGGTTGGCGTCTCATACTCCATCCTAACATGTTATTTCTTCTATAATTTGACTAATGGCCCCCTCAGGGGGTTCCGAATACGTATATGTATATGTCTCACAGTGTTTCGCCATGTGAATGAACACGCTGAGCCTTACTTACTCCAAAATACCCTGACCAGGGGAATACCCAGTTCCCCTGCCTCCCTGGTGTAACCTACCCCCTCCCCCTTTGGTATTATATGTAATGTGATAGTCTATATGTATGTACACACTGTATTGTATTTTTGTTATTGTTATATTTTGAAAACCTTCAATAAACATTTAATATGAAAATAAATAAATAAATCCTAACTGCAGAATATGGACCATCGTGGTAAATTGAGATGTAAAGAAAACTTTATTTTCTTGCTTTAGCTTCCCAGACCTCAAACAGTGACTTCACTCTGGGTAGCAGTCAATGCTAGTACAGTGAATGTACACTTGTGCAAAAAATGTATTATGTTGATATAAGTCCTAATTTACAGCATTCCATAAACAAATCAACAGTTTTTCTTATAATTCTTTAAGTCTACATTTAATGGTATATTTTCAGATTGTAGATAAAGCAGCAAGTGGAAAATTCTGGTTTATAATGTCAAGATGGTCATTTAATTTCAACTGTTTATTTCATTATATACAGTAAAAACATCTCTCCACTCTGTATGCTATGATGTATGTTATAAACTCCAAAACTCTTTATTCTGTATACTGTGCCCTATGTTACATACTGCAGACCTCTGCACACTGTGCTGTATGTTTATACTTTACGGTGCCTCACTCTGTACACTATACTGCACAATTATATATTTCACACTTCCCCACTCTGGACACTATGCTATACCCCCTACACTGTTAAAAATTGGGGGGAAAACCTTACAATGAAACAAGGCAAACACATACTATAGGCAAGAGCTTTACTTTTGCTTCAGTTTACATAAATCAGGCTTATAGTAGGTAATGGTGTAGTTGTGAGGCACACTGTGCCTATTGGTAACACAAATCAAGATTAGGAGCAGGTTTACCAACCAAGAGTGGATGAACTGCAAGTACTAAGTACACTGTTTACCGTTTCCCCTGGCACATGAAAACTAGCAGAAGAGCAAATTACAACTTTGCAAACTATATGGGGAGGCATTTATCTATTCTATCACATGGCAAAGCAATGCTAAACAGGGGCAGTGAGGCAATTTGTAAGATTTGTTATTTGCTTCCTCGGCTGCTCTAAAGTAGTACTGCAACATAATAAATCCTGAGCTCAATCACTTTATAATTCTGTATCTGTTTAGAGGGAAAATATGTAGCAACTTTAGTAATAAATCTGTCTTAAAACCTTGCAAACTGTTGCAGTTTGCTGCCCAGCCAAACACACACAGGACTGTAAACCTGTCACATAGACTTTTCTGAAGGAGAATGAGACTGATCTGCTCTATCACAAGATTACCTCTAACTTTAGGTTTTTATCTATCACATGCGGTCCATGCATACTAGGCTTGAAACTCACACCTGCAGCAAATGAAAGTGGAAAGGCACTCAACTGCAGCAGCCATGACATCAGTCTTTGCCACAGCATTACCTGTGGTCCTCAGGCCCTACTGCCATCATGCTGGCAGATCAAACGTGGAGCTGTTGCACCAACAATCTCCTTCACTTCACCCTTTAAGCCACAACTTCACCCTCAACTATGTAGGTGTCATGTCACAACCTCATACCCCCATGAACCTGTGCTTCCTGTCATGGTGGTAGAATGCAATCCTGTTACTACATCTTATTTTGTAATTACAAGGGACACATTCGCAACATTCTGCTTTTGAACTTGCTGTCTTTAGCAATTCTGACTGAAAAAGTCCTCTGCAAATAGCTGAAAAGGATAGGTCAGGTGTGGATCTTAGTGACTCGCGCATTTCAGAAATATTACAGAAACAAATTTTAAAATAAAAATATATAAATCTACGTTTAGTTTGGAACCTTTGGTTTCAGTGAAGTGAAAAAGTGTGCTCTGGTGTTTTCCAAACAACACAACTGGATGGATGGCATTGGTAACCATAAGAACAGTGACACCATTTTTTTCTCTAAAGTTGAACTTTTTGCCATCTTCTGGAATTAACACTCTTATTAATCAAAATGATAAGGTATATGGTTACAGCACAGGTACATTAACATACCCCATCTATGGCTAGTATTCCTCCACTCCTCAAGAGACGCAGACATTTTTCATAGCATTTTCTGCAATTCTGTTGATGAGCCATATTTATGGAAATCAAGTCAAATGTGCCAGCTTCTCCAATAGAGAGCAGGTCATCTAGAGAGACAAAAATGTTAACAATTTAAAGCACTGAAACCATTAAACACAACTTATTCACACTCATCTGACCATCCTTTAACTAGACAAACCTGTTTGACGTTAGTCTTATAGGCTCTTACTCAAAACTCTGAATAAGGAGGTAGCCATTAAATGATTAAATAGTTTTACAACTTATAAAAATATTGTAAATCATATGTGTGACTATCACTATACAATCAAGATTTTATTGCAGCTGCCATAAAATTCTTCATGACTTTGTTGAATATAATACTTTTGTAAAGTACACCTGTCCTTTCTCTGTTGCAACTACTACAAAAATACCTGATGTATGTAGGCTGGTGTTGGAGCTCAAACGGAACAGAAGCCTCACCCCTTTCTGGGGCCTTAGCGACTGGCTACTAGGCACAAGCACTGCATCATGGTAAGAGGTCACTTGCATCCCCATACCTGGAAGCATCATGTACTTTGCTAGTGTGGCTGCAGAAGGAGTTAAAGTAGAAAAACCCTGGACATACTAGGTTAAGAATGTTTTAATCTGGCTGCAGAAATGACAGGCAGAGATTATAAAACAATGCCAATAAATCTTCTTGCACCCCTGGACGGTTAATGCTAGGGTTACCTGGACAAGGATTGGCAAAGATTCTTTAAAGGAGAACTATGGGGCAACCTTTTTTGCCCATAGTTCTCTTCAGGGTCATGGGAGGACATATATTAATGTCCTCCGGTGACACAAAACTCAGCAGAGCCGTGCCGCAGCTGTTGGGATCCACCCCGCTGGCTGACTGATGGCTCTGCCTCTCTAGAGACAGAGCCAGCTGTGCCCGCCTCCTCCCCTGTCCATCCGTTCCTCCAGTCAGTGCTGGAGGATCAGAGAAGGCTGGCGGAATCCCTGCGGGGTGCGGTGACTGACAGTCAGGAAGTCAGCGATTGGCGGTATGTGTTCGCCGAGTTCCCAATCAATAGAGCTTTAGTGACACAGGACGGCTTGAATTATGGGGATGAGTGTTTTTCACTCACCCCGTAATTTCTCCTCTCCCCCTAGGATACGTTGAGTAAGAAAATTGGAAAAAATAGGGTTTTGCGGAGAGGTATAACAGACCATGCATATATAAAGATATATGTAAAAATATCAACATTTATTTAAACATACAAATAATAAATAGTTAAAATTGAATTCAATTCATGAAAAATACAATGCCTATCCGAGAAATGTAGAGAATTGATATATGCATATATCAATTCTCTACATTCTCATATATTTATATATCAATTCTCTACATTTATATATGTGTATATAAATGTATAAACCCTATTTTTTCCAATTTTCTTACTGGTTATCTATTTTAACTATCACCAGTGCCAAGGATACTAGTTATCAGTAGCCCTCTGTGAAACAGATACAATTATCCAGTTTATTTTTTAGAACTATTGAACTTGAATTACCAAGGTACCATAATAAAAAATATTTGGAAGAAAAACAAGACAATTTAGTTATCTTTGTAAATATTTATATATAAAATCTTTATTCTACACATTCACACCAGGGTGAACCCATGACATGGATTTTGCAGATACTTCTGGGCTTTCCAAACAGAGAGTACAACAGTAGCTTTGTGACCGTCTCTTATTGTTTACACATGAGCATAATGAGTAAAGCATATCTACTTTACACATTCCCAAAAAAAACTGTGATCCACGACATGTGGATGTCCATTTTCTTTAATGCAGCAGACTGACTTTCATCAGGGGCAAAATTCATAGGCATATTGAAACCAAATAAGAGAGGAACTCGTTCCCAAAGCGACCAATCAAAATTTCTACCAGCAATAATTTCATTTTTCTTTTCTGTTTTACATTTAAAGGATAAGTTCCCCCAATTTTGAGGCCCTTCAAATATTGCAACTTACCAGACCATAGATGAGGTGCCCACATTAGTTTTCAGGATTTCTTTTCTTTATTTTCACTTGATGATCCTGAGAGTAACACACTTGCTGTTCTAGAGTGACAACAACTCTCTTAGGCTTGGTTCACACCTAGGCGTACCGAATATGCGCGTTTGCCGCGTGTTTTTACCATGATTCGCAGTAAAAAAAACTCGCAACAAACGCGCGTTTATGAGGGCTATCCAGCTGTATCCTAATGGATACGCGCGGCAAATACGCCCCAAAGAAGCTCCTGTACTTCTTTGGGCGTAGGGCGTTTTGCAGCGCATTCCCACGCGCTGTAAAACGCCCAGGTGGGAACCATGCCCATAGGCAATCATTGGTTTTCACATGTTGAGCGTTTTATAGCGCGTAGGAACACGCTAGAAAACACGATATAAAACGCCCAGGTGTGAACCAGGCCTAAGTGTACTGTGTCTATGGAGGAGAAGCGTTCTCACCCTAGGACAGGAAGTGTCTTGGGACTACAGCTCTTATCGCCATATCATGGGGGTAGGAGACAATGCTATCAGGTACTAGTGCATCAGAGGCAAAGAGAAAAGGAAGTTAACAGCTCACTGGATTTCTGGCAGGCTCAACATATAGTTATATATTTTATTGAATCGTTATAACAAAATGCTTTCAATTGTATGTTTAACAGTCCAAAAGATAGCAAACAAGAAAAGGTAATTGTTAGGGTTTATATACACCTTAATATTTTAAATGAACCTGAACAGTCCACTGTCAGAAGCAAGCATTGTTATGTGGTACCTCACTCCAGTATTCACTTGCACAGCTGACATCCTCTTTGTCTCGCACATTTGCAACAAGCTTTCCATCAGATGGCAGGACCAATGCCATGATTAATGGATTGTAGCCATAGCTCCACCCTTAGCAAAACAAAAGACAGTGCTGGTTAGCAGTGAAGTAAAACATGTTACTCATATGTACTTTTATAAAAGTAGTTAGCTACATTTGAATCTTGGAGTGGACAACATAGAAAAGTGTTTCTTAAAGTGGAACTGAATTCGTGATTCACTATATTATAGCGAAATGGAGAATAGTAAATTGTGCATAACAAATTCCCTGAAAAATGTACCTTTGTCTGGAATTCATTCTGATAAACAGCAGTGGTATGTGATGGTGCCTGGGCACTCCTGTGCTTACAGTGTCATAGCTGTACACATACAGTGTGAGATCTAAGACACTGGGCCTTTGATTGATAAAGTCAGGAGATTTGGTGATGTCATTATGTGCTGATCACTGTTGGAGGTTCTAATATGAGGAAGAAAGCCCTGCCTCTACCAAGATAGTTGGCTCCACACAGAAACACAGTGCAGAACAGGACATGGTGGGCCTCCAATGGGGAAAAGATCAGCTTCTGGTAGTCCAGGGGAAAAAATGGTCTTTGCTCTTTGCCTGCCTTTTTTTGGCCGCAGCTTCCAAAATTAAGTTCCTCTTTAACTCCAGTCTTCACGTACCCCCAAAAGGTCATGTTTTCAAGATTGCCTTGCTCTGGTGTTTTAATTGGTATTGCTGGCTTGAGAAAATAACAACAATTTTATTTTAGGGATAGTCTAACTTCATCACCTTGTTAAGGTTACTGGAATTGAGAAGCACCAGCATAGGGTGTGCAAGAGGTTACAAAAGAAGGAATCATATTATTTAAGTCTAAATCTAAGAAAACCAATAATCTAATTTAGGGCAAATGATAATGGGTATTTGTTCCATATAGAGTGTGCAAGAGGAAGTCAATATTACAACACAGGAAATATGACAGAAGAGATTTATACCATCACAGACGGTATGTGGTGGAGGAAAACAACAATAGAAATGAGAGAGGATGAACAATCAGATCAAGGTACTTAATACAAGGGAACAAGTGAATCAGACTGTATGACTGGGTATGTAACAGAGAGGATCCACACTATAAGAAAGTGTATCTGATAGATGGCATCAACTTTAGGACTAAGGTACATGATACTAAAGCTGGCCAGACACCAGTAGAATTTCATTAAACACAATTTGTATAGTTTGTTCATTTCATTTTCTACTAGATAATGGGATCAAGTCGATGATCATTTTTGACTGCAGTAATGAAAATAATCAAAGGAGTTGGATGGAGTTGTAATAGTGAATGGTTTTCCTTTGGGAGACTCCATTCTTTCCAAAATCGAATGTCCAAACCAAACAAGGTTTCAAATGTCAACTCTCTGATGGCATTATCAAATGTTCTGATGAGATTCTTCATGAAAGATGTGAACATAAGAACGTTCCAGTGTAAGGAAGGAAATGAGCAAGGCAACACATGAAAAGAGGCCATGCAAGAGAGCTAAGCAAACAAGCACAGCAGTAATGAAAAAATATTGAGGCTGATGTACTAAAGGAGTTGAGAACCTTTACACATTACATTGGAGGGGGGTTTACTAAAACTGGAGCAGACAGAATCTGGAGCAGTTGCCCACAGTAATCAATCAGCTTCTCTCTTCAGTTTGTTCAGTTAAGCGCTAAAATGAAAGCTAAATGCCGATTGCTTGACATGGACATCTGCTCCAGATTGTGTCTGCTCCAGTCTTAGTAAATTTACCTCACCGTGTGTATATTCACTTTAATTATCCAATCATGTAAAAAGCAAAATCCTGTTTACTGCTTACATCTGCACATGAATGGAAAATTGAAGTGACTACTCACTCTATTGTGAATCTATTGTGTGAAGATTCATAACTCCCATGGTAAATCAGCCGCAATAGTGTGTGGGTTTGATTTATTATTTATATCTTCTGGCAATATTCTATGTATCCTCACCCATTTCTAAAATCTTCTTAGATTTAATTGTTTTAGCCAGGTTCGCCAATAGTTGGATGGCATCGCTGCTTATATCCTGGGGAGTGATCCTTGAAAGATGCTGAAAACACAAATCATCATTACTTTACAAGATTTGTTTTGGTTTTAATAGGAGTAAGCTGTCATGCATTTTTCCAAGGTACATTATTAAAAGTTAAGCATGCTGATTAAACGCCTACCTGAAATGTGTCATGAATACCTAATGCAGATGTCAGACCAGAGAGCTGACATTCAGCACTTTTTTATTAGAGAAACATGACGAGTCTTAACTCCCACTGAGCTAGATCAGTTTCCCATTGATATAAATGAAGACTGCTTTCCCTTAAAGCAGTGCTCCCCAACCTTTTTATCGCTGCGGACCGGTCAACGTTTGATCATTTTACCGTGGCCCGCTGAGGAGGGGACGTTGATTGTTTATATTTTAGATTGTTTTGATTTAATAATTTAAAGGAGAACTATGACATGAGTGATTTCCACTCACCTCATAGTACGGCGGCCCGGGGGTTGGGGACCACTGCCTTAAAGGAACTGTACACCACAACTGAATGCCATTTGGTGTGCTAATGTACTATGAGGGGCATTTATCACAATTGGAGCAGACAAAATCTGGAGCAGCTTTGCATGGCAACCAATCAGCTTCTCTCTTTCATTTTCAAATCTTAACTGAACAAACTGAAGAGAGCTGATTGGTTGCCATGGACAACTGCTCCACATTTTGTCTGCTCTAGTTTTGATAAATTCCCCTCAATGTATATTAAACAATTGGCTTTGTTTTAAAATAAGAGATACTTGTTTTTGCTGTTTTCATTCTTTGTTGCATCTCAGCACTGCTGATCTTCTGCAGTCTCTTCCTTGTCTACATGCAAGCGATGGCTGCATGGCATTTTTCAGGGCATGTTCCACTGCTGTTGGTGCACATTGTACTGACAACAGTGGGCCAAGCCTGTGGGACAAGAATAGAAATGTCCCCTTTCATTTTGTAGTGGCGCACTTCTTGTGCCTTCAGCATCTAAGGCAGGGGTGGGGAACCTCTGGCCCTCCAGCTGCAGTGAAACTACACATCCCATGATGCATCTGTCTTTGAGTCATGCCTGAGGCTGTGAGAATCTTGCAATGCATCACGGGATTTGTAGTTTCACCACAGCTGAAGGGCCGGAGGTTCCCCAGCCCGCTCTACGGGGAGGGGAAGGAGGGTGGAGTTAGATATGCAGCATTATTATATTAATAGAAGCACTGCAAATCATATCTCCTGTCTGACATCACCCTAAAGTCAACCTCAGCCAAAAGTTCTGCCTAAGACTGACTATAACTAGAAAAGCCTATTTTGTTTAGCTTCATTTTGTCACAGAACCTGATCTTCCCCGATTTCAATGCTAAGCCCCTCTAAATGCCTTTCCACTGTCCTGGGAGACTGCCTTGGTGGCCAGAAAGGTCACTTACATTGGACGGGGCGGGGCACTGTGTGGATCTTAGCAATGAAGTCAGGAAAACTCAGGCCTGAGTAACCAAATCAAAACATGGCACCTGAAGATAGCAGACATCTTATAATTATCATTTGGGTGAGACTTTTAGATGGGGAATGGGCAGTTTGCAATAAGTGATATCTATTTTGCCTTTATATATGAATATTGCCTTTTAGTGCTCGGTATGCTTTATTATTATGAAAGCACGCACTGCTTTAATGGTGTTAAAGTATATGGAAACCCTATCACTTAAATCTCATATAAACTTTCATATTAACATCATTTTAAAACGTGTCTTCAAGCTTAAATGTCCAGTTTTCATTAAACAAATCCCTTGTTCAGTTACTCCTGTTATGGGTTGACAAAGGCCAATTGTGTTTCAATGTTGTCATCCCGTCACACATGCTCCCGATAAAGAGTACAAGTGGCCATGCCGATGCACATAGACCAAGCATGGTGCACCGTTGTCACTATCAGTAAGCAGGTCCAAGGTAAAGATGTGCAGGTGATGCTGGAGTGACTGGATGTAGACAGAAAGTGGCTGTAAAGGAATTGAGGAGACCAGTAGCAGTGAGAGGCGAAAAAGATGAAAACAGTACTTTATGGGGAAAAAAAGACATGGCAATTGTTAATTATGCACAGTGTGGTAGCAAGCTAAATGTCATCCAGGTAGGGTTAGGGTCTAAACCTTAAAGCCCCACTCTTGCAGTGCCTGATGGGATTTGCAGTTCCACAACAGCTGGAGGGCCACAGTTTGCCCTCCCCTGACTTAGGGGAATAAAACTTTGTTTTGCCCAGAGATGAGCTTCAGTTTCCACCAAGCTTGACCATACATTGATGGCTTGCTATTCCTTCTTGTCTAGTATGTTGAATATCTCCCAATGAAATCTCAGCGCTCCACCAAATGAAAGCAGGCTGATCAGAAGGGCAGCTAAACAACAACCTATGATTAGATTTCATTTTGCTTAGAATGCCGTATCCTTATCACACAGCTATTTCTCATTTCCATACCTGTCTCAGCTTCTTGGCAGATGGGTGCTCTCTGAGGGAGAGCCGGAGCAAGTATTCTCTACGCGGGTCATCCTGTCCATCAAATACTTTTTGCGACTTTTTCCTTCTGTACATAAAATATTTTTTGCCTATAAACACACACAAAAACACTTGGGTAATATAACTATACATGCCTAAATTATCACTATTATATACAGTATGCTTCTAGTTTTCTAAGTCAGTCGTGGTTGGTGACCATTACATTTATCAGAAGAGTCTGCAGTAGCAGTGGATCAGATGAGGTCTGAGGATGATTGTAGTAAAATCCCTTAATTTTGGGGTATTGATCTGAGCTGCTCTGAAAGTAAGGTCTGTCCTTGCTGGTGGACAGCTTTCATAACTCTGGGTAAGTTAAGGTGCAAGAATGCCACATATAAAAGGTCTGCAAACTGGATCATTTGATTTCTGTCTATGTTTAGCTCCAAACATCCATTACACATGTCACTGCATTTCAGGAAGGTTGAAGAATTAAGAAAATTAACAAAATGATTGGCTATATCCATAAAGATACTGTATGTCTGATAGATGGACAATCTAGCAATTTAGAATCCAGACAATTCTGATTACAGCCCAGAGTTATGCATCTAACCCATCCTACAAGGTTTTTTATTTCTTACCTGGTAAAATAAGTTATACTTACCAAAGTCCGCCTTCCAGGTCCCTCACACTGTTTCTGGGTGGGGGGCAATCGCTAAGCCAGTGCTGCAGATGGGCCCCGCCAGCCAACATAGGATCGTTGTCCGTCACACAGGCAGTGATGTGGACACCCAAAAAAGGACCTATCTGAATGTAAACCCGAAGAGGAGAGTAGGCTCGGGACTGCAATGCCACGTTCTTGTAGCTTTAGGTAAAAATTTAAAGGGAAACTATTAGGGATGCACCGATGCCGATATTAGTATCGGTACCAATTCCGAGTCTTTAGGCAAGTACGAGTACCAAACGCTCCGATACTTACCCGGGATACTGGAACTTCCGGTCAGAGGGGGATTTCCTCTAACCGGCCGCCCGGCTTCCTGATTGGCCAGGAAGCCGGCTACATGCTAGTGGAAGTACCGGTATCAGTACTCGGCGAGTACCAACATATAAGTATTGTTACATGCATCCCTAGAAACTCTAATGGTTTTGGATTTATTGTATTTATGTGTTTTTTACAGTGGGAAGGCCATGGGGGAAGAGGGGGGGGGGGGGGGGGTTGGCAACCCAACTTGAATGACTTTAGTGCTGCTATTTGAGGATAAACTGTTCCACAGTGCCTGTAGAGGTCAGTGAGGGCAATTTTAAAGCTTCTTAAGAATATGTAAATATTTGAACATCCCTATCCTGGTTTATATTGTTGTTTTATGTTTGTATATGTGCACAATCTGTGTTTTACAAATAAACATTTCAAATGTAAGTCCAGCCAAAACGTTTTTTAGTTTTGAATAGATGGTGAAGAATTACAACTCCTGTTGACTTTTCACTGCTATCTGGGGCTCCTTTAAAGAGGGTTTCCCTACTTACTGTCACAGTTTCACCAGGCAGGAAGTGAGGAAAAATCTGTACCAGAGACACAGTAAACAAAAATTCTTTGTTAGTGGTGAAGATTATTTCCTCTGTGCTTAAAGCAGAACTCTGGGCAAAAGTGTTCTTTACCCATACAACCCCAGCAATGCAAAGGTGAAGTATTCATTTTTGTTTAGGTACTAAAAAAAAACGTTGTACTCACTCGATCTTCACCCAGTACTCACCTGATCCTGGCTGCTACTCTTGCCCCTGAAGCCTTTCTCCTCCTTGGCTGCAGTGATGGTATATCCCTCAACGTCCTCAAGTCCTATACACACTGTCTTGGATGTGATCACTCGAGTATTCTTACACTGCTGCAGCGGAGGGGGATTTAGGCTGGAAGGTCTGGTCTAAGAGCCAGCTCTGAGGATTGGGTGTGTATAACTTTTTTTTAGCACCTAGAGAAAAACAAGCATTAACCCTTGCAGTGCAGAGGTAGCTCCACTGCAAGGGTTAAGACCACTTTTGCCCAGAGTTCTGCCTCAGTTAAAGCCGAACTTTAATTAAATTAAAAAAAATTGATTGATATATATATATATATATATATGAATAATTTACAAGTAATATTTATG
>NW_017306590.1:289019-382652 GCF_000935625.1 Nanorana parkeri
ATATATATATATATATCAATACATATATGTTTACTATTTGACTTGTACTTTTGTTTTTACTGTCTTCTACAATACACAACACTGCACAGCTAGGCAGGTGACACATATTTCCAAAATAAAATAAAAAAACAAAACAGAAATCCAAATGAAAACAACAATTAAATGAACTGATTCAGTAACTCCGAGGTCCTATCTGTATGAGCAGTGTCACTGCACCTATTTCAGTCTGCTTAAACGCTACTAATTAGTGCCACACTACTGATTTCTACACATTGATTCTAGTCCCCCATGTGGTCTCCCCCCTGAGGGCTCGTTTTTAGAGGCTTCGTCGGGTATAATTTGGGATACACTGTATATACCTGACTGTGAAAATGTATGTCTACCTGGGAACAAAGTATTGTATTTGTTCTAATGTATTTTGCTTTAATGTTTCCCACCTTTTTTTAAATTAAAAAACTACAAACAAAAATATCTGTATCCACATCTGATACAAAGGTAAATGCCGATCTGTACCACCCAGAAAAGACATAGTTTATAAATAGGATAGACTATAAGAGAAAAATGTTATGATGCAAAACTAACATATTGCTAAAACTAAAAACCCCTCTGGGACATAAGGAGTTAAAGGTTTTTAGGGCACTGGGACTGACAATGTGCAGTGTACTCACCAATGTAGACACCAGCAGCAAAGGTGGCCCCCAACACAGCTATCCCAGCCACAGCATCTCGAGTGGCTGCAGAGAGGGGCATGATGGCACAGCCAGGAGCAGGTACAAAGGACAGCAGCAGTCAATGTACATCCTCTCACTGCTCTGCATTGGCTTTGCTGGTCACATGACCCAGTCAAAGAGGAAGTAGACACTCAGGAAATTAAAGCATTGTATTTCTTTATTTAAAGAGAATGGTGTAATGCCGCCACCTTGTGGTGCATTTGAAGTAATGCAGCCTTACACCTTTGCCAAGCAGTAGTACAGTCTTGTAGTGTTACCCATCCACTCATGTAAAAAGTTTGCTGGTTAAGTGAAACACTTTATTTGCTAATCTAAGCTGTTAGATATGCAAGGATTTTGGGACCTTCCTTAAGTTCCTCCCTCAGGCATTATATAATTGTATAATGCCAGAGGAAGGGCCATAAAGAAGGTACAGAACGTTTGCATCTTTTAAGTGTATCCCCCCAAACAAAAATGTACATTGTAGCTTACTAGTACTTAGATGTGGTGACTGCATTCGTTTTCTATTTGTTTTACTTTTTATTTTGCTTTATTTTCATCTGGTACTCTACTTCCAACACTCACTCATCACAGTCTCCACTGAGCAGCAGTGTTGTCCATTTTATGCCAGGATGTGTTGTGGGACCACAGGACACCTCCTCCTCTCCTCCTCTTCATCATCATTCAGAGGGAGATGTTTTGTAGTTGTTATTATTAT
This sequence comes from Nanorana parkeri, assembly GCF_000935625.1. Classification (NCBI taxonomy): domain Eukaryota; kingdom Metazoa; phylum Chordata; class Amphibia; order Anura; family Dicroglossidae; genus Nanorana; species Nanorana parkeri. Next base: position 290,448 of record NW_017306590.1, read on the forward strand.
TATACAATATTTATATAACTCCAACAGTTTGTGCAGCACTTTACAATACTGTATAAGGAAGACATTACAGTTACAATACAATTTAAGACAAGATGGAAAGGATGGTAGTTTACAGACGATAGCTGAGAAACATTATCTGAGGTTTTAGTTCGGTGCAAAGAAAGTTACAAGGAGTAAGGAAAGTTACTAGGAAAATGTTTTTAGCTGGAAAAACATAAATAATTCAGCCAATACATGTAAGGACTGGTAAGCTAAAATTCACTACATTTTTGTTGCTGGGTTTAGATATACATTAATAAAGCATATCTAAATAAATAGTAAACATAAAGTATAAATAAAATAAAAGTATAATAAATCAACTATATAACAAACTATATATAGATACAGGAAGTATATATAAAGGGTATCACTTAAACTACAAACTTTCTACCTTTAAGAAAAATTATTTCATAGTTTGAAATAGAAAAACATGATCTGGACCTGAATTCTACATTTGTTAACTTATATCACCAATAGGAGCCAAACTGATGTATACAGAATTTAGCTGTTTTTATTACAACCTTTACATGTAATATTTGGGAAATAAATAATTTAAGTTCACATTTTTCTTGATTTAAATGTCATATTGTTATAATATAAACGGTTAATAAAATATTCATCATCCCATTATAGGTTTACATGATAATGTTGCTACTGTAGTCTGCAGAATACATTTTGCTATTACAAGGTGTTGATCTTCTATTACTGTTATTATTATTATTATTATTATTATTATTATTATAATAAATATTTATTTTGGTATTTGCATTAAAGGACAGCTATCATTAAATGGTTGATCTCGGATAATAACAGTGAATGAGGTGTTTTAGATATATCAACAAAGTGTTATTTTCAAAGATTAACAGAAATCTCTTATTTTTCATTTATGGTGCCTGGAACTTTTGCCATTGGACTGAAACTCAAGTCTGCTAAGCAGAAAGGTGTGTGTAGATCACAGTACACGGTCCTTGTGGGGGTGATTTAAATAGAAATGTAATTACTATATTGGCTATAGAAATGTAATGATTTGGTTCCAGCATAAGGGTAATTGGAGCTGCGAGTGGAGAGAAGCAGCAGATGCATTCTACATGAAATGCCATCAGATCTGGCTTGCTGCTGTGGTCTCTTCACTTATAATTTGGGTATTCTTACCCCCCCCCAGTTCTCCATTTGGAGAGATATAGGAAACTAGCACAGCTCATGTAGAACTGTCTGTCCTTTCATTCTCCAAAGATGTCTGTCTTTTGGTTTAATGTATAGACCTCTTTAAAAACGTACTTTTTTTTTTTACTACCCGAGTGTTATACTGCACTAAATTTGACTTTAATCCCTAAATCATTTCCAAGTCATTAAAAATGCAAAGTGATGGTAAAAACCCCCATCTAATTTCCAGAGCCAAGTTTGCATGTGCGTCCCCTGAGCAAACATGAGCTTCTCATTCAAATCAAGAGACAGTGGGAACCTGCCCTGCCTGCTCTTACTGGCTTCCACGTACCAATACCCAGTTACAGTGGCTTAGTCGAGCAGCGACAGCGAGGCAAAGGCTAAGGAGCTCCTGTTCTTCCAGTGATTGACTGCTCCACCATTATGTGGCAACCCTGCTCTGCAAGATCCCTCAGACTGCCCAGTCGAGTTACGTAAACCTGATAGAGCAACCAGAATTGGCTGCACCACCTGACCCCGTCAGAGTCTTGTGGGATGTGACCACACCAGCGCTCTTCTGCCCAAGAGTGCCATGTCATGTAACCCTTCCACATGGCCTCAGCCCAAGAAATGCCCATAGAGTCTGGTAGTGCACATGGACAGTGCGAAAGAACCCACCTTATTTGTCTAGAAGATATGGTTTTACTTCTCTATATGTACTGTAGGTTTTGGTGGTCAGAGTAAATAATGATGGGTAGAGAGGAACCTTCTAGTAAATGTCTCCAATTTTCCAAGGTGGCTTTAGTAGCTAGTAATTCTTTTTCACGTATAGGATAGTTGATCTCTGCTGTAGTCAGTGACCGAGAACAGAAGGCAACCGGATGAAGAGAAAGAAGTGCTGATTCCTTTCCCAGAAATCGTTGCAAGGCCTTTCTAGTTTGTGGTGTCGGCCAATGTAGAATACAGTCAATCTTACTCTGATGCATGTGGATACCATTGTTTGAAAAAATTTACCCCAGGAAAGAGATGGTAGTGGCTCCAAAAATGTATTTTCCAAGATTTGCGTATAGGTTGTGCAACCTTAATCTTGAAAGAACCCACCTAACATGCCTCTGATGGTCGGTTAAGTTGTTAGAGTAGATGAGAATGTTATCAAGATAAATTACGAAACAGGCATCAATAAGGCGGCTTATTAGTGGGTTTTTTGAATGCTGAAATTGTATTAGTCTCAATTACATGTGAATCAATAAAGTTGCCACAAGCTCCTGTGTCCACCATGACTTCAAGGTTGATCCTTTTTTGGTCCCAATGTAAAATGAAATCGATTTAAAAATAATTAGTTGTTGGCAAATTTGTAGTTATTAACTTGAAAACAAATGGTGACTCAGCACTATTCTTCTTAATGGGGCAATACAGTTGCTGACTTTTCCTCCTCAATCTCTCTGCCTGAGTAAAGGGGTGGCGTACAGAACAAATCTCCATAGGAACCATGGGATCAGAGACAGTACTCCTGATTGGAGTGGATGGGAACCCTGATGTCTTCTCAGCCCTTCTTTCTCTCTAAAGGTCTATCAATTGAAATGCTGAATTTCGATTAAAGTATGCAGAGTGGTGGGTAACTCAGTCCTTGCAATCTCATCTTCTAAGGACTCAGACAACCCCAATCTAAATTGATTCCTTAAACTGAGGCTATTGCACTCTGATTCTGTGGACCAACTTTAGAACTCAGCGATGTAATCTTCCACTGGTCTTTTGCCTTGTTTAAGTTGTCAGGGGGCTAATTTTAGGTTCTGGAGACTCATTCTGAGAAGCTCTGTTGGTAAGATTTTGTGAGATAAAGGGGGTGATTTACTAACCTAAAACACACGCACGCACCAGGTGCGTGTGATTTTAACACAGCAAAACGTATCAACCAGAAAGTCTCTAAAAGCATGTTTCCACTAATGCCATATATGGAAAAATCATGCACATGATGCATATATAATGCTGCTTCACAGTTTAGACAAAAATGGTTAGCTCATGCATTTACATTCCTGCATTCATCAACGCAAGCAACACAACATAGAGCTAATTTACACAACATCACCTTGCAATTCATGCACAACACACCTGCTGGGTGTGTACACACTACAAAGGTGTCTAGATTCCACCAATAAATCATGCTGGGAGGGAACACACTACAGAGGTGTATACTTGTTCGTGGCGTGTTTATAAGGTTAGTAAATCAACCCCAAAGAGTCTAAGGTTCTGGTTTTCTACTTGTAGCTCACTAACTTTTTGAGTGTGTGCAATCAATCTCTGATTAAAGGCAACCATATGAGAAGCAACATCCATTGGATCCATTTCCTTTGAAGGCTTGTGCAATTTGTAACATACAGGCAATACTTGTGATGTTCAGTATAGATCACAGCTGCGGATGTTCAGAGTGAATGTGTCAGGCTTTAAATCAATTAACCGACTAAGACGAGAGTTCATGTACTAGTAAATAATGATATAATACGTTGAGCATTCACTTCCACAGAGGCAGTTTAATAGTGTAGGGAATTGTAGAAGTTATTTTACTTCAATTAAAGATAATTATAACAACAGTCCTAGTCATAGACAAATACGTTTTTAAGAGAGATCAGATACTTGCAGTTCAGAAGCTTCCAATGGTATTGATTCAATTTGTGATAAGCAGCAGAGCTGTAACCTCAGTCTCAATCATTACAGGTGTAATCCTTGTAGGGCAGGAGTTGGGAGTTACTATAGGTGACAGGAAAGTATCACATAGGATGAGATGAAGCTCAGAGTCTAGTAGGCAGTTGATGTTACATAGTATTTGAGGTTGAATAAAGACATTAGTCCATCAAGTCCAACCTATTAGGATCTCATTCTAGGAGTACCTGTACCCCTGTATATTACGGTCCCTTAAGAAATCGTATGATGAAGAGTGTATTTCCTCACAGGATGAACCAGTGGCAGTCTTCAGCATTGGTTGCAATAGTGAGGGAGCAGGAACCACTTGCCAGGAAGAAAGGTTTAAGTCAGGATGGAGAGCGGTAATTCCAAAAGGGTTCAGCAGGAATCGGCTTGTCGTCAGGATGGAGAGCGGGTGAGTATCTCTATTTCTGGTCTCTGCATTCATTGCATGAAAGCCAGGCAATTGAATCTCGCGGCTTAAGTCGGCTCGGTGGGAGGAGCAGCGTGATGGCGTCGGAGAGGGGGAGGGGCTACCCGCTGTGTACGGAGCACCAGAGAGGTATGTTCGGTACACAACTGAGTCTAATGAGATTTAAACATTGCAATCACATGACAGAAAATAAAGATCATTATCCTTATGTTAAAGCTGGGAAAGTTGGGATTTGAGCTTAGTGAAAGCGAACTTTAGGTAGCTGTAATATACACCATTTACTTTGGTTATGTATTATTTACAAAAATAGTGAAAGGTTTTTTTTCATGGAACTAGCCATGGCTTAATAAGTGCTGTTGCTAATTCATTGTCCAGTCTGGGGATGGGGTTGATCTTGGGCCAGGCTATATTACTTTGGGGTTGATTTGCTAAACACAAATACACTGTTTGTTAGAAAGTAAATTTGCACTTTGCAAGGACACTTTCCCTTAGATTAGTAAATGAGGTGAAGCTGACTTCCATCATCCAGTTATGTGCAAGCAAAAATACTGTTTTTTTTCATGCACGGGATTGGGTATTTTATGCAAAGTCAATTTTCACCACATTCACTAAGGACAGTGCAAATTCCCTTGCAAAGTGAACAGCCTATTTGCCTCCAGTAAACCAACCCCTTTAGGTCTAAGGGCACAAGCATTATATATAATAAGAGCTGGGGAGTAAGCACAGATCAGAGGGAGGGAGCATGCTGGATATGACATATGATGAACACTATATACAATCATGATTGGACACAAAATAATAGGGAAGGGGGGAAGCTAGACCAAAGGCTCTATTTAGAAAAAGAGTTGGCAGTAGAGAGAGGTTTGTTTATGTCAAGAAATGTACCACTATAGCATCATCGGAGGAACATCTGGGAGCACTGCCTAGAATCATTGATTGGCATAATGTCTGTAATAATTGAGTGGCATTTTGTTTGTGTTAATTACGCGAAGACTTGACTGTGTTAATTCATTGAAGTGTTTCAATAATTTGTTTTTTATTGACTGTAATTAATTAAGGCACTGAATGCATTAACCGAGTCTTTATCTGAATTAGTTGATTGAATAAATGGGATATTTTTGCAATTAGTATCACAATAATTGTTCTCTTAATTGAAAACTAAGTTTTACATTTCCAGTGATTAAGTAAAATGTGTGAATGCAGATTAACAGATAAATGCCCTATGTTTTCACACAAGTTGGAGTTTTTGAATACAAAATGGGAATATTTGTAAAACAGTAAATCTGACATTCACCTAACATTCACTGTAGTGAAACTACCAGACACATCGTTCAAATTACAGTATTTGATTCATCACCAGTGAATATTTGGTGACAGTTACATTCACTGCTTTGTAAATATGCCCCATGATGTGAATTGCCTGCATTCATTGGGCCTGATCTACCAAAAAAAAATGAAAAGGAGCGGTGATAACCCATAAGGTTACATACCGGCAGAAACATTTGCATGCATAGCAAACACGACTACTGAATGTATCTACGGAATGATACACCTATGTTCAACGCATATGTTGCTGTGTGTATTGACCATGCAAATTATGTTGCATTTGTGCTTTCTGCTATTTCTAGGTGCACCACAAGATGCACACATCAACAATTTTAGAGTTTCTGGAGTTAGATATCCAGAAATAATACAACTGTAGCCCTGTATCGGGGGAGGGGGTGTCATATGAGATGACCCTCTCCAATCAGCTACTGCTGCCCACCAAGTATTATAACTTGACAATCCTGAGCCTCCGCTAAGTGGGAGTATGGGACTGTAACATACCTGTAATGGCAGTGCCTCCACCCAACTGGGCCTTGTGGTTACAAGTGGGACCCCCAGATGAAATAACCTTGTCCCCAGGTGTAATTACTCACATAAACCGTCTTGAAGCAGTAAGCAGATCCTGAGTCCATGGATGTCTTTTAAATATTTATTGTGGAACGTTGAACTGAAGAGGTAGATAGATATAGCTGGAATACCCAAAAATGCTAGTTGTTAATAATAGCACTTCTTACAAGGCATACAATCCCTAGTGGAAGGTCCATCTTCTTCCGCTCTATAGGTCAGAAGTGTCTCCATTCCAGGGGCTGACTGGCAACTTTTGGCCCAGGGGGCAAGTACAACCCAGAAGCCCATGGTGCAGTGACTCGGCCCCCCTTCGGCAGCTTAGTGAATAACCCTCTCAGTGATAAAGGAGTACTCTGTATGTCATGAGAGGGTAAAACTAAAAATGAACTATTTAGGGTGCAAAACAAATCTGTAGCTTAACTGCAGATAATCACCATAAGGGGTTCATTTTTATAGTGATATACTTTATTTGATTTTGTTTTTTACATTTGAACATATCTCTTCGTCAGTGCTGATGTAGCTCCGGCTGATCCTTCGGCTGCCTGAGCTCTTTGGTTCAGTAGAAACGAAGGGCTGCTGTACACGCTATTCACTATAGACCGCGCAGCTCCCGAAGCTGGGCGAGCGGCTCAGTCGAGCCAAAGGCATATGCTTCCGCTCGACTGAGCCGAAGTGAAACTCGAAGCGGGCTAACGGCCGACAGCCTTGCAACTGACAGCTGGGCAGAGCTAGCCGTGATCTCACAGCTGGCTTCGGCCAGTTGCAATGACAGTTCCCCAAGTTATCGTAACAATGAGAACTAGGCGGAACTGGCCGTCAGGAGCCCACACTCACAGGCAGCCGCACAGCAGATCTGAGGAGCTGGAGGAAGTTGGAGAAGAGCCACTGCTGCTGTCAAGATGGAGCCGACAACAATTATTCCCTGAGGGAGCGAAAGAGCCGGCTCCGCAGAGTTCTCATTGTAATGAGAGTTCGGCATCCCCTGGTTACCTAGTTGTTGTTCATTTCCCAGCCAATAGGAAACAGTTGGGCGGAGCTAGCTGTCACTGTTAGCTCCACCCAATCGTTGTCTACTTTTTTTTCCTACTTTTTTTCACATAGGTATCGGGCAGAATAGCCGGAGCCGAATGCTGCTCGGCGGCATTCGGCTAGTCACTCACTTCTGTTCGGCCCCTATGAGAATAGGCCGAACAACAGCGAGTAGCCTGCCGGAGGTACGGCTCAGCCAATCCAGATGTTGGATCGACTGAGTCGAACGCCTTCTGCACTTCGGGTCGGCCGAACATGCTCTGTAGCCAGCCGAAGCAAGCCGATGTACAGCTGATTTCAGCCGTACAAGCTTGAAGTGAATGTAACTACTAGATACTAGTCTAAAGAATATTTTTTCCTTTAACTGGCTTGAGTAAGCACTAAAGCACAAACTACTGTCTGCAGAGCCCCCGAGGACATAACTGTGATTAGTTCAAATACACACAGTCCACTAGCATTGAAGTAGATAAAACACATCATATTATGTGAATAAGCCTGACAGTACACAGGTCAGTATGTACCACAGTACAGAGGTCAGGGTGTGACGCAGAGCGCAGTGGTCAGGGTGTGACGCAGAGCGCAGAGGTCAGGGTGTGACGCCGAGTGCAGAGGTCAGGATGTGGCACAGAGAACTGAGGTCAGAGCGCAGAGGTCAGGGTGTGACGCAGAGCGCAGAGGTCAGGGTGTGACGCACAGTGCACAGGTCAGGGTGTGACGCAGAGCACAGAGGTCAGAGTGTGACGCAGAGGTCAGGATGTGACGCAGAGCATTGAGGTCAGGGTGTGACGCAGAGGTCAGGGTGTGACACAGTGGTCAGTGTGTGGCGCAGAGGTCAGGGTGTGACGCTGAGCGCAGAGGTCAGGGTGTGACGCTGAGCGCAGAGGTCAGGGTGTGACGCAGAGCGCAGAGGTCAGGGTGTGACGCAAAGGGCAGTGGTCAGGGTGTGACGCAAAGCTCAGTGGTCAGGGTGTGACGCAGAACGCAGTGGTCAGGGTGTGGCGCAGAGCACAGTAGTCAGGGTGTGGCGCAGAGCGCAGTGGTCTGGGTGTGGCGCAGAGCACATTGGTCAGGGTGTGACGCAGAGCGCAGTGGTCCCGGACCCGGAAGTGATGTGTATTACATCACTTCCGGTGTCACTGTACACAGTCTCCGGCTTCAAGAGATGAAGCTGGGAAAGCAGATCTCTGCTTCCTCAGCTTCTTTGGGGTCCCTAGGTGACATTAGGGGTCTGAAAGACCCCTGATGTCTCCATAAAGAGGACCTGAGGATAGGGTGCTATCTTCTATTACATAGGGGTGCTTGTTAGCTCCCTATGTGATAGCAATAGGGTTAGTTTAAAAATAAATAAATAAATAAATAAATTGTTTAAAAATTATAAAAAGGAAAGTCACATAAAATAAAAATAAAAAAATGCAAACAAAATGTTTATAAGTCCCCCACCCCCCATGTGCACGCACATACACACGCAAACACGCGTCGGTGCGCCTCGGTGCGAAAATGACAATTGCGCTACACATGTTACATATCGTACATGTAGCGAACGTCGGAGCGAGAGCAATAATTCTAGCGCTGTCAATCACTTTTAGCACTAAACTGATGAGCGGTAAAAGTGTTTAAAATGTTCCCTATGGGCAATTTTGGGTGTTTACTTTTTTTGTGGCTTCACGGGTGAATGCAATTTTAAGGCTTGATATGTTTGCTATCTATTTACCCGGTGTGACCCCGTCTTTCATATTTTACCAAAAATTGGGTATTATATTATGTTGCTGTGCACTAAATTTTAATTTAGTTAATTTTTTCCTAAAAATACTGGTTTGATAAACATTTGCCCAAAAAACGTGCAACATAAAAAATTGCTAGCATTTTTTTATTCTACACTCTGCTTTCAGAACATATATAATTGTTTGGGGGTCTGAAGCTGTTTTCTAGCCAAACATTTATATTTTATCATGTGTGCGCAAATAGTAAGAAAATGCCCCGGACAGCAAGTGGTAATAAATCAACCCCACCCACTTCGTGGGGAGCCTTTTAGCCTTCTAATCATGAATGGGAAAACTGAGCTATAATAATGTAAAAACTGTTCTACATCATTTTTTTTTCACAATAGATTTTAATACCTTTGTCATGATTTTTGAATTTACAATACTGGAAATTGTGGAAAAACCTTGTTAAGTTTTGCAAAGCCTAATATGCCATTTTTTCTCTTTCCTGATAAGTAAATGAAACTGACACAGTCTGGGGACACAGTGGATATAGGGGACAGAGGGATTAGAGCAGTTTTAAATGATCAATGGCTTATATACCCTGCCAATAAACATCTTAACATTTTTCCGTTTACAAAAACACACTTTTTTTGAAGTAGCCGCCATCTAGTGGCCGTGTTCGATTAATACAGCTGGGCTTTTATATGATTATTATTATTTAGCATTTATTTTAATAATTTACTAAAAACAATCATCTACCTAAATAATTTTCTTTAAAAAAAAAACAAATTATGCCAAGCCCCAAACAACATAGCCTTACAAATCATACAGCAAAGCGTGAAAGAAGTATTAACGGAAGAAAGAGAAATAACTATGTACTATGTACTATATAATCTTTGTTACTGGGAGTAAAAGTAGAGCTCCAGCCAAAACTTTTTTTTTCTAGTTTTGAGTAGAATGAAGAAATGCTGGAACCTCTGTCAGGTATTTATTGCTGTCTATATCTGCAATGTGCAGATTTCCTCTCGTTTTCTGTCTTATAGACACAATAGAAAATGAGAGGAGATCTGTCTTAATGGAGCAAATGCGGCACCTTTGAAAGCTTTCACTAAAACAGGTGTCCCCGTTGGAGGCTCTTCCCTCTACTCCTGACACAGCGACAATATCGGATTGTCCATCTCTTTTTGACCCAGTAATAATTGTCATCAGGATAGAACATTAGGATTATTCTAGTCTGGTGATGCTGACAGCAGTACAAAATCGAAACAGGTTCTAACTCTTTCCCATTGTACCCTAAACTGGAAAAATAAGTGTTTTGCTTAAATACTCAGCAAGGATAACAGTCCAAAAATTCAAAATGGTTCTTAACTTGGATAAGTGTTTTCAAACATATGTGAAAAAAACATTCCCCTAAATAAACCTAACAGTCAAACCCTCTTTTTTAAAGCTCTCTTGGAGACTCCATCTTTGAGAAGACTGCACCATGGCTCGGTTGTGACTCGGTTGTGAGTTGATATTTTGAATGTTCATTCATTGGTTTTTGGTTTTTCACTCTTCCTATTGCATGCTTCATAATATAAGATTTAAAGTCCTACACCCACTGCTTAAGTGTACTGCAAAGTCCCCTTTAACTACTAAAATCCATACCCTAGCCTTAACCTGACCTATGTATTCACTCTGAATGGCACCCCAAAGCACCAGGGCAAAGCACATGTGCTGCAGCATGATACAGCACACTGGCATGTGTTGTTTTCCCAAAAAAGGGTTAGTTGCATTCTGGCCATGCTGGGTGCATTGGTAGCCCATTCAAAAGCCCTGTGTAATTTCCATGTAATTTGAACAGACAGACAGAGGACTGGGCTGTCTCTATACCCCCCTGTGACTGTGCTGAGTAATAAGTGTTAAAGTACATCCCTGTATCCTACTGCTTGTATGTGTATGTATATAAGTGTGTGAGGGGTCTTTTAATTTTTTATGTTTGTTATTATTTTCATATTATTTTATTTGCTTTTACTGCTATCACTGACGGCTGACAGGTGGATACATTAGGGCTTTATTACACTCTAAAACTCTAAAACCCCTCTACTGCCTCCAGTCCATGCGGATTGGGGACACAGAGAGACACCTCTGCTTTCCCAGGCACTGCTGCCAGGATTGTATCAGCCCTGAAACTGGGAGTGCTCGCCCTCCTGAATCTCCCTGCGGCAGTCACAGTCTCACTGGTGAGCAAGGTTAACAATGTAAGCCCAGGGATCATGTGGGGAGCAGGCAAAAACACTAGATAACACTGTGATGTATATATATATATATTAGATATATCTTAAGGGGGACTAAAGGGGATGTTGTTAATCTCCCTTAAGGAGTGACCTGCAGTTGGTGAATTTCTTGGCTGGAGAAAAAGCAGTTCAGTAGAGACCTGAGTGGTGAGAGGTCATAGGAGATAAGAGATAGCTACGTAGTTAGTGGTCAGTTTTTTTTACCAACTAGAGAGAGTATGGCATTGTTGTCTGGCTTCTCTACGGAGCTGATGTGAGGAAGGAAAGACCCTAGTTCTCCAGGAGAAGTGAGAGTCCCATAGAGGAAGCGATCTTGTTGGAAACCCTGGGTATGATGTGGGACTACCACCTAAATTATCAAGTTGGAAATATCTGCCGTTCATGCTCTGAAGAAGGAACATAATGATGATGTTGTGATGTAACAAGTTAACTACAATTATGTGTGGATTCACACATCAGCACACCAGAAGGGGAAGAGGCTGACATTGGCTACAGTGAGGTTGAGAGCGCAGAATCAGTTACAGCCTTAGGAAAAGCAGCAAATGCTAAAGGACCTGGATTGGAGTCAATCAAATATGGCAGCCTTTGCATTAGGAATCAAAAGTTCCCCCCAGGGGGCCTAAAGTGAGAGAGATGGATGACCTGCTGTTTGCATGGAAGAGGCACAAGTAAACATATGATAGGTATGTGAACCAGTGATGTCCTGCTCGTGGCGAAGGACTGAAGACATATAGAACTGAAAGTGCCGCTCTGGAATTTGAGAGACTCATCTGGGAAGCTGTGTTGTGTGCATTTTTCTTCATCAGTACAGCAGAATGTCCTCCATTTCTCACTAAGGTTTTCTGGGAATTAGGAATTTAAAAGTTTCCTTTTCTTCTATGTACACTTTCTACCTGTTTATATGGTGAGATTAAAGAATGTTTTCTCATAATTCCTTCCTTGTAGAATTCAGCTACATGCATTATACTCTGCCATGTTATGCTCCTTGTAGCATCTCATGCAGGTGCCTAAGTATCTGTGGAGTTTGTGAATTCTGGTTAGTCAGGGTAAGCTAAACCGAACATATACAATACACATTAACAGCTATCCTTGGCCTTCCTGTCATGCAGAGCTAAAAAAACAACTTAGATAATCAAAATAAGGCAGTGGTTTCCCTTCGAATAGGGAGCCTTTCTGTTAATATGGCTTGTTGTTGGTCCCTTCAGCATCAGCCAGCTGATAGGGGGTGCCACAATTTCTATTAAGAATAACCAATTTTTCTGCAGACCCCTAAGCAATCACTGTTGCAACTGATTGCATTCAGAAATTACATACTTTTGGAATGAAGTCCACCAGTGAACAAATATGATCTCCTGAGCTCCTTATAGGTTTCTCCTATCACAAAGCAAAGCTCATACTGTGGTGTAAAGTTAGCTTCCAAACGAATTTTTCATTATGTTTTTTCCTATTGTAGGGACCTTGTCTGTTGAAAACTTGCTAGCCAGGTATAACCCTCAGTTATTTAACCAACAGTATGATTTTTGATGCATTTTATTGCTAACACAGAACCAGACTTCTGCTTGTAAGGGCTAATGTAATATATTTTATTAGACCAAAAAAAAAAGAATAGAATATTTTATAATGTAAATTTATTATGATCACCTGCAGCAATACAGGCAATTCCATATCTTCAAATAATTTCCAAAAGAGAATATATTGATTTCCTAAAATATTATCTGTTTTATTTTTTAGATTTAACTACATACATTGTCCTTTACTAACCTACATGCTGAAACAGGTAATTTCGTGAATGGAAAATATTATAAAAGAGACAGTTCAAATCGGGAATGTGGCTAGAAGCTCATTAGTGACAACCATTTCTGATTATCAGTATTCCTGGCCTGCTCAGTTACTGAGTGCTCATTTGCCCATGTTAACCTTGCAATGTTTCCCAGCCAAAGCCCATGTCCAACTCACATCTGCTATGCTGACATCAGACCAAATTTCCTCCTGGTCCAAGGATGTTACAGGCACAGCCAAGTTTAGGTGGGCTCCACAGCTAAGAGCAGCTGCAGATTACGATCTGAGCACCTGGGCACTCTGCTCAGGTGATGGACGTCTAACTGCAACTCAGCGAGCCTGGTAATAGGCACAAGCCGCTCAATGTGTTTCTGGCAGATGGAGCTGGGATACTTTTAACCATTTTGTGCCAAAACAGAGTGCTAAACTGTATGGGTGATTTCAATCTCACGCCTGAATGTTTTAACCTCTTCTTCACAATTACTTTATCTGCAAGGTAAAGTCAGCCTTCTGCAGGTAAGGAAATTACCAAAAAGTGATTAAAGTACTCTTTAGTACGGGATTATCACCCATCCTTTTTTGACTATATTATTATGTTTGCGTCATAGTTTGCGGTGTCCTATATTATTATGTTGTCAGAACTTTAAGAGACACATTTTTCGCTGTGAGGGTTCATACTTTGATCAACAACTACAAGAATAATCTTTAGATAATTAGTATTCTACATGGCCATTTTGATGATTTTATTTTTTAATAATGAAATCTTTAAAATTGTGAAAGCATCTTTTTGACTTTATTGCTAACTAGGCAGAATATGATCATTAATTAAAAAATACTAAAAATGTATTGTTAGCACCAGGTATTAAAATCCAGCCTAAGCTTGACAGGGTAATTCAGTGCCAAGGTATGCTCATATAATAGCAAATCTTCCTCCTGCTTCTATACATAGCTAAAAACTAAAGTGGAACTTTAGAGCCCAAAAGGTTTCCTTCAAACACTGTCTTGCTATGAGTAATTTATAGTGTTATCTCTCTTTTCTGTAAATAAATGCGCAGCACGTACCAGTAATAACCAATAGCCTACGTGCTGTGCATGTGCTTTTCAGTACACATTCTCAGCATCAATGAGATGCCGAAGTGAGGATCTTTAATACTGTGGTGACATAGGCAGTCCCTCCTCTGGTAGCAGTACATGGTAAGCATTTAGAAGATTATGCTAGGATTACAGAAAGATCAGGGGAGCACTGTGCTAGAGACAGGGGACACATTTGTCCCCTGGGCCAACTAATAAGATATGTTGAGCTAGTGTTCCTGAGTGGAGACATTCAATTCTACAGACATCGATCAGAGCAGGACACATGCTGGGTATTAGAAAGCTACTTGTTTCCTGTCCAAACCTGCAATCACTGGATCCGGTAGAGGGTGGTTTTCTAGCATCAACTTCCTTTTAAAGCTCTGAGATGTTATGTGACCAGTTGCTGAGAACCCTAAAGGAAACTGATGTTACAATATGCAAAACCATATGTCAATAAACCATGTCCTTTAGGGACACCAACCTTTTACCATACCCACTAATCACATGGGCACCATGGCACAGTTTGCATAGTAAACATTCTATGTCCCACAAAAATCTGTCTCTACCATGAAAGGCCAGTTGGTTGTTTTTGCCCTTTAGTCCGAAGGTTCCCAGTCTTCCCTTGAGGAAGAGGGCTGCAGAAACCTTCATATTTGACACTGGCATCTGACAAGAAGGGAAGCACCTTTTTGCTGCAGTGTTTGGGGAAAATGGTGCAAGCAAGAAACTATAGAAGTCGTTATGTTCATTAGTACTTAACTATTGTTATGGATGTTTATAAAATGGAACTTCCGGTCTGCAGTTCAACTTTAAGCCTAATACGTTCTTCTCAGCTCTGGCCCTCAGTCTCTATATTCCTGCTTAGTGCTGTAATTCGTTTCATGATTGGCACAAGAAAGTGTCATTCAAAACACACAGTAGTTCTAAAGTAATTTCAAAATTTTCCCCATTTGCTGACTTCTTTTATCATGGCAGTGTTGGAAAAGCAGTGGTTTGAAAGTGATTTTGAATCAAATCACCCTGGCCGAACGTCACTATTTCAGGTAAACCATAGCAATGTATTTTGAACTAGAGGTAGATTTATACTTGGCAGCTGTCTTCGCTGGCTATACTTGAATTTCCACAATTTAATTATTCTAATGCATGAGTAGCATACACTCTCTGCATCTCTGTACCACAGCTCTTTCCCCAGTCTCTGCTATAACTTTTGTCTTGGGTCTCCCCACACTTTCAGCAGTAACATCTCTTACAGCTCTCCCCCAGCTGTCCACACTACATTCTTAGGCGGCTTTCCCTATACTCCATAATCCACACTATGTTTTCTCGGTGCTCTCTAACTACAACTCACAATACATTCTCCAGCAACCCTCCTCAAACAGTCCAACCTATGTTTTTTGGCATCTCTCCTCCCACACTCCACACTATATTCTCTGTCAACCTTCTCCTTCAACTTTCCAAATCACATCCCTGCCAGCATTCCTTCTACTTTCCACAGTCAGTTCCTTGACACCTTTCTTCTGTCCGTACTACAGCCTGATCACATTTTAACTTGTATGCACTGTTTTAACACAAAGCTCTCTAGCTACTGATTATCTCTGCACTTCTCCAAATGCTATCCTTTCTGTGCTACAGCAACCAGGGCTGACACTTGACTACCATAAATTATATAGTTGTCTTACATTTCATACTGTAAATATACCAAGCCCCATTCACACCCTGCTCCGTCTTGATAAGGAAGGAGCTGCACCCATAAGCTGCTTCATAAAACAACAAAAATATGAACTTTTGCCCCATTTTTTTGCTTCATAGTTAGCTCCTGCTTTGGTTTCCTACCACTCTGTGATTACTTCTGAATCCGCCTGTCTTCCCCCGCTACAATAAGCTGCCTCCAGCTCTGCTTTCCTATTTTCAATCATAAGCACCTCCCATTTTTCCTTTACCTTGCCATGGTCATTTCCAACTCTCACTTCCCCTAACCATGACAAGGTCCTGCTCTGAATCATTTCCCAATGTTTTGCAGTTGGCTACCTTTTGTCTCCATCCCTCAACTATGATCAGCTTCTGCTAACCTCCTCCACACACCCTCTGTCCACAGTTATCTTCTGTTCTCCATCCTCTTTCTTCCCACCACTCAGATCCACATTGAACTTCACTTCTGTCTCCCTTTTTGTCTTTCTACAGCCCAAGATTAGTGACCATTCTGCCTCTGTTTCTAATGGTCTGTAGTAAGTTGTTCAGTCCATCTCTTCACAGCAAGCTAAGATTACCTTGCAGTTTGTCAACAAAATCAGTTCTCGCTTGGAATCCTGATGAGATCCTTT
The DNA here is from genome assembly GCF_000935625.1 of Nanorana parkeri. Taxonomy (NCBI): domain Eukaryota; kingdom Metazoa; phylum Chordata; class Amphibia; order Anura; family Dicroglossidae; genus Nanorana; species Nanorana parkeri. Next base: position 306,817 of record NW_017306590.1, read on the forward strand.
TGCTCTTTCTGCTTCTTCCTGGACTGTAGGTGTCAAATGCAAGTGAGTTGGCAAACTTGACCAAACGACTTATGTCCAGTTAAAATATTCTCTGAATGAGCAGTAATTCATACCAGTGTATTATTAATGTAGAGGACCAAGAAATATTTCACACAAGAAACTGATTCACGAATGGCCATATATTTGTCATTAATACTTGTGCTTCCATTTTGTCATAGAATTCCACTTGAGCCATATATTGTGGAGTATATTGTTTTTTTTTCATTGTAGCAATTGTGCAAGCATCTCAAATAAAGTGAAATGGTAAAAAAAGAAAGGATCATAATGCAGATTGTAGTGCAACATTATGAACTCCTTTGGTCCAATGTTACCGGTGTTGTCAAAATGTAATGCAATACAAGACCTTCAGACACTAACCTAAGGATATTTGAATATAATGTTCATGGTTTTTAGCTGCAATATGTTATTTTGCAAAATGTGCAATTTGGTAATGATGCTGGAAATACAATATGTGGAAATCCATCGTGTAATCAATTCTTTCTTATCCACTAACAGACTGTAAGAAGATATTTTGTACGCAATATTTTATACCACATCAAGGATGGGGGAAGCCATTTTCTATCACCTTTACTAATTTTCATTTTCCTACAAGTAAATCTGTACATGCCTGTTACTAGGTAAGGTAACCAACACACTCTTACCTTTAGTCCAGTTCTACATTTACCCCAATGTAAAAGTGGAGCCCTGAAAAACTTCAGTCTCTCTGACAATGGGGCAGATGTGGACACTGCCCTCCCTTGCCCCCCACTTTTCAGCACTTAGGGTCCGAGTGACCAAATGTCATGCCTGAGTATTGTCTTGGCAGGAAAGGTACTGCATGTTTAGGCCTGTGCAAGATTCAACTTTCAGAAAGTTCCAAATTGCATAGATTTTTCAGAGGAATTTGGGGGCTCTAGTGGGGGATGGCCAAAGCAGTTAAAATAAGAACACCCACTTTATGGAGCCGGTTCTATGGCGTGTTTGTTTTTTGCCTAGTACGTTTACTTTTAACAATGAGATTTTACTTAACTGCTATCAAATTACTAAAATAAGAATTCTTATTGGTTACTACAGGTAACTTTACACTTTATTGCATATGCTTTGCTTTAAGTCAGATAGTTGTAAACGTATAACACGATTTTAGGTGAATCTAGCAATGTAGCCACCATTACGCCGTCTCTGCTCCCATCTCATCAAATAGGTTATAGTGCATAATGCTTATGTGATTACCAAAAGAGAATAGCTCCATTCATTCCCATTTGTAGCCTCATTACCTGTTCGAAGGTATTTGCAGAGGGCACCTGAAGATTGTATGCATAGTAATGGCATTGTAATAACTACACTGTCCATCTGCTGCTTTCTCTAGGCTCTCCAGTATTGCCATACATCCAGAGTGCCAACTAAGTCATTGCCAGGTGACATACAGTTTCCAAGCCAGGGTTTAACCATATAAGCCCTCAGCTCTAAAATATCCAGTGAAATCATTTTTAGTTTCCAAAAATTAAATGCTGCTCCTGTCCTCTTACTTCACATTTTATTCTGTAATTATTTATAATATCTTTCTGGGGAGACATGTGCAAAAGTTATAGATCAACAAAACTATTTGGAATTGTCAGAATATGACACAATCAAATATTGCTAAAAACACTGAATATTGCATTCACCACAATATGGTGTTCTAGAAAGGTCTATCAGGTATGTTCATTGGGAAGTATAGACTTGTTTAATAAAATAGAACATAGATCAAAAATATTATACTCAAAATACAGTCATCTGTCATAAGTAGCAATTGTCTCGCAACTGATCTGATTACAGCTAACTAAAATTTGATTGGGATCTCTGAGTTACCACACTTTGAACATACAAACATTATTTGCACTGCTTTAGTTTTTTTCTTGAATGGTTTGGCAAAGGGGATTATTTATCAATGTTTTCATCTAAGAATCACACAATGTCACCCATTATTCACTTTTTATTCACATATAATTTCATTAGAAAATGTGTGAATCTTGGGTAAAAGTTGTGTGAATCTTGGGTAAAAACATTGCTATATAGATTAAAGGGCATAATTATTAAGCTCAATCGATGTTGCTTTGCCTGACTGCCATTTTTTATCTTCCTTCAGGTCGTGGTTTTTGGAGTAATTTATTAAACATTGAGGTTTAAGGCATTAAAGTTATTTTCTGGCAAATTCTAGCAAAGAAAAGAAAGATTAATGAAAATGCATGTCATCCCATGATATGAATAGAGTCCCTAGTGAGGTCACCCACTAGCCACTCTTTAATAGATCAATTACTAATATTAGATACACAGCATTTGATTACATGTATCACTAGGTGAAAGTTGGGGAATGTGAAGCCTGGTGCTTCACTATGATTTTTATTAAAAAAGTGAAAAATGCTGTACTGTGAACTAGTGGGGTGTTTAGAAGAACCATATAAACATTAGAAATATTTATTTTATTAAATTAAAGTTCAAGCACCTTTTATTTTTAATCCCACATTGATAACTTATAGGATACCATTCAAAACACACCTGTCAAGTGATAAAAACTTACAAGTTCACCTCTTTACAGTTGCTTATTACATTCAGTCCAGCTATGAATCCTTACAAAATCATTAAGGGGGTTATTCACTAAAGAGTCGAAGGATCCAGCTGTAGTTTCGGCTGATCCTTCAGCTCTCTTTGGCCGCCCCTTCCCTTCGAATCAGTCCAACCCAAAGGACTGCTGTACGGGCTACTCACAATAGCTCGTACAGCAGCCAAAGGCAACTGAGCAACTCAGCCGAGCCGAAGGCATATGCTTCGGCTTGACTGAGCCAAAGTGAGAGCCGAAGGACGGAGAAAGGTTGGCTGAAGCCGACCGATGTCCACGCAAACAGCTGGGTGGAGTCAGCCATGATGTCACAGCTGGCTCCGCCCAGTTGTAATGACAGATCAGCGTCCCCAAATGACCTGGGGACGCTGATCTGTCATTAAACAATAAGAACTGGGCGGAGCTTGGCCAGGAACTGCTAGAAGAGTCTGGCAGGTGCCGGCCAATAGGAAACAGTTGGGTGGAGCTAGCTATCACTGCTAGCTCCGCCCAATTGTTTTTCTTTTGCCGTTGTTTTTTTTTGGGGGAAAAATATATATCAATAAATGTTATAATGTACAGTACAGAAAAAATGTGTCACGTGATTCCAGTCATAGCTGTGCAGAAGATACATGGATATTAAAGCAGATCCCTACAGTAGGCGGGGCACCAGTTAGTCATTACACACAATACAGTTTTATTCACTACTGAAGCTTACCCTTCCTCATATTCACATGTTGTAATCAGGAATAAACAGTTAGTGTAAAAAAGTATTTACCTGCTGCAGCTCACAAGAAAAAAAACAGATTATTAATACATACCGGAGATGTTTATCCTGTCTGGAGTTCTCCTTAAATTACAAAACAAGAAGCCTGAACACTTCACAGAAACCACTAGACAAACACTATCAGAGACACCGAGGGTTATTCACAAAGCTAGCCGAAGGATCAGCCGTAGATCTGGCTGATTCTTCGGCTAGCTTCGGCCACTATTGAGCCGAAGCATACAGGATCGGCTGACCCTTTGGCCACCTCTGCCCTTCAGTTCAGTCGAACCGAAGGGCTGCTGTACGAGCTATTCGCTATAGCCTGTACAGCTCCCGTAGTTGGCCGAGCGGCTCAGGCGAGCGGAAGGCATATGCTTTGGCTCGACTGAGCAGAGTTGAAACCCCAAGTGGGCCGTACGGAAGGCCATTGGCCAGGCGAAAGCCTTGCAATTGACAGCTGGCGGCCGTGATCTCACGGATGGCTCCGGCCAGTTGCAATGACAGATCAGCTGAACTGTCATTACACAATGACGATGTATGGCTGATTTTAGCTGATATATGGCTGAAATCAACCGTACAAGCCAGAAGTGAAAAGCCAAACAGCATTAGACTCACTTCACTTCGGCCAACTTCTTCTTTCCCGTCGTTTTCAGGAGTCCCTCCAGCGCTGGTGCCGGTCTCTGATCCAGCGCAGACTTCTTGGGTCCCACGGTGTCTGTCCGATGGCTGCTCACGGCTGTATGCATTCCCCTCCACTGTGTCTCTCCTCTTCTCCCCACTGATGAACTCCACTTCGCATGTGCCTGCTTTTTTCCTCTGGCAGGGCTGCGCGAGAAGCTGAATTTTACAGCTGGGAGCGAGCGACGGAGACAGAGGTAAGTTTTTACCTATTTGGTAACGTTTTTATTTTCTAAATGTTTTTGCATATATCTATTGATTTCTAGCAGTAGCTATATGTAAAAAAAAGTATTATATTTTAATTATAAATTAACTACCTCCCGGCCAGCCGCTGTGTATACACGAAAGGGGGTTTCTCAGCCCCCTCTGTGATAGCAATAAAGTTAAGTAAAAAAAAAAAATAGTAAACTTTTTTTAAGTTTCCCACCAATTTTTTTTTAGGTTACACAAAAAAGAATAAAAAAAAAAATGTTTTTCCCCACCCCTACATACACGCATGTAAACATGCGTCAGGTGCGCATACCTGCGAAAACGACGATTGCGCCCATTACGCCGCACATGTTACATATCGCCGCGAACGTCGGAATGGGAGAAATAGTTCTAGGGCCATCAATCACTGATAACACTAAACTGATGAGCGGTAAAAGCTTTTAAAGCGTCGCCTATGGCCAATTTTGGGTATGCTAGTTTTTTGTGATTTTGCGAGTGCGCGCAATTTTTAAGCTTGACATGTTTGGTGTCCATTTACCCGACGTGACCCCGTCTTTTATGTTTTACCAAAAATCTGGGTAATATTAGTTGTGTTATAACATAATGTAGAAAAAACTTTTTTTTTTTGGTGATTAAATACCACCAAAAGAAAGCTCTATCTGTCCCCAAAAAATGGTATAAAATTTGTTTCAGTACAGCATTGCATGACGGAATAAATGTCAGTCAAAGTACTGCAGTGCTGAACACTAAAAAATGGCCTGGCCAGGAAGGGGGTCTAAACACCTGGTCTTCAAGTGGTTAAATTGCACTGTTTATAGGTCACATTTAAGGTGGAAAAAATTCTGAAGTGATTTATCTTGGTTTTTACCTTAAAAACCTGACATTTTTACAATGCTTTGCTGAGTGACAGAATTGATAAATGCCCTCCAAGTCACCTGAAAGCCAAAACTGTAAGTGGGAAATTAGGTGAAGAATGTAGTTTTCTAATTTGAGTTTTTTAATTATTAGGAATTATAACTTGATTGCAGGTAACTATATTAGTATAATGTTTGAAATTGTTTTGAAACCTGATTTTAACACAATTGCTGGTAATAATACCATTATGGGGCCTTTTCCAACAGACTGTAACAAAATAAAGATAAAAAAATGATGCTCCACCTGCTTGCTAATAAAATATGTATATGCAAAATTTCATACTTCACTGACTAAAAAAAATAAAAAATATAAATAAAATAGAACATTATTAATAAAACATTAGAAATAAAAAAGAACATATGTACAAAACCACTATACATTCCCTTTAAAGGAAACTCTTGTTACAACAGCATATTAACCTCTTGCCGTCCGCCCGTAGTAAAAAAAATGACGGACGGCACTGCTGCATTGGCGGCTTGCCGTCGCCAGGCGGCATTTTTTTTCTGCTCGCGCGCGCCCCCTAGCGGGCACGGGCAGAAAAGACCCGACCATTGCACACACCCGTTACCGGGTGTTTCACATATAGGCGATCAGCGGTTCCATAGCCAGCTGATCGTCTATATGTGCTCGTTTGCAGTGGTGAATAAATACCACCAAAAGAAAGCTCTATCTGTCCCCAAAAAAGGGTATAAAATTAATTTCAGTACAGCGCTGCATGACGGAATAAATGTCAGTCAAAGTACCGCAGCGCTGAATACTGAAAAATGGCCTGCATGGGAAGGGGGTTTAACACAGCGGATGTCAACTGGTTAAGCTAGAACCTTTCAGTATCACTGAAAACCACTTATTTCCCTTTGCATGACCAAGGCTTTCCGGCATACCCCAGGCAGGTTTTTGGTCTTATTCAAAAAACATTTACAAAGTGTTAAAATAATCTTGTTAGATTACATTACACTAATGGTTTGCAAGTGTTGGCATCCAAGCATGTGGTAGGATCTCCCACTCCTTGTGTCTGTTGAAGCTAGCAGGTCTCACAATGTGAAAATTGCTCAGGGCGTATTTGCTAAGTGAACTCAAAATTCAGTAATGAAACCCAGTACTTACCAACTAGAGTTTTTTTGGCAATGCTTTGTGAGATCTTATTAAATCCACGTGTTTGGGGTTTGTTTTTTCACTGCAGTACAGTGTGTGGAAATGGATTTCTCTATTTACTCAACCAATTACAGCGTAGGCAGTTTCACCTACATACCCTGTAAAATGAATTGCTGAATAGTTCTGTGGGCGTTTATTTTTAAGTGTAGCTGTCTTGGCCAGTGGTGCACAACCTTTCCAAGACTCCATACACTTAGGAAAGTTATATGGGACTTCATGTACAATTTATTCACAGATTAATAGGGAAATGGTCATTAAGATTTTAATCTATGAATAATAAATCATTAATAAGGGCCTACATTTCATTTGTTCAGAACTGCATAGTCCTCAATTTAGATGCACACAAAATATAGCCCTGCACCTTAAACTCCCCACTCCTTTTTTTCCCCACAAAACAACAATAAATATTATATTTTACAACGTTTCTCAAACTTGTTCCAAAACTCACAGCTTTTTTCTTTACGAAATCTCCACTTTCTCAGAAGTTCAAAACTGTTTTATACTGTTAATAACAATTTACTGCAATAATTAAGCTGTGTGCACTAAAGCATATACCCCAGGGTTCAGTATTGATACATAACCATGTAAACTAAAATACACACAAAAATATACTGTATGAAACCATATCTTGTGTCTGAGTAGATACACCCGAAAATGTTCTAATAAATGGCATAGGAAACAATAACCTGGTTTTGAAGTCTGAGTGACAGTTTTCTTGAAAATGTTCAAGTATAAAATGAGAACTGAGAGTAACGTGTCATGGGGGGCCAAGGGGAATAAAAAAAAGAAAAGGGAAGGCGTGGGAAAGAAGCACAGGTATGAAACCAGTAGACTCAGAGACAAAGGTTATTAAAAGTGCCCCATCTCAAGTAGAGAGTTGGGCAGCAGATGCATGTGGATGAGCCCATGAATATTAGGTAAGATGTATACTTTGGCAAGAGAGTGAAGTATATTCATTAAAAGAGAACTATGGGGCAAGTGTTTTTCCCCATAGTTCTCTTAAAGGTCACGGGAGGACATAAACTAGCGTCCTTCCGTGACCCAAAGCTCAGTGTACCGCGAGCTATAGCTCGTGGTATACTGAGGCCGCCGCAGCCGGGACGGATCCCAACAATACTTTCGAGATCCACCCAGCTGCTTGAGTGACAGCTGGCTCTGCCTATCTAGAGGCAGAGCCAGCTGTACCCGCCCCTCCCCCGTCCGTTCCTCCAGTCAGCGCTGGAGGATCGAAGAGGGGAGCGGGGAATCCCTGCGAGGAGCCGTGACTGAAAGTCACGGCTCTCTGCAGGGACATGATCGAGAAGTGAGCGACGGTATGTGTTCGCTCATTTCACGATCCATTGAGCCGACGTGTGACAGTTTCATTGTCACACGTCGGCTCGGACTATGAGACTGAGTGATTTTCACTCACCTCATAGTTCTCCTTTAATATCATGTCCTTCTAACAATTATTAAGTGGCCTTCCAAAGTATACATAATGCTCTTATATTTGTAGTATTATTGCTCTAACATAATAAGCATTCAGGATCTGGTATTGTTAATCAAAAGTATCAAAAGACTACTTTTTGTATGAATTTCATAGTTACAGTATGAATTTGGCATAGGTCTATCTTTTTCTATAAAATGACTAGACCAGAGGGGCACAATTTATGTCTAAATACTTTAAAGCCGGGAGGCCCAAGTTTGATATAATAACTTAGGTCCAGTGAGGTCTGAGTTTTGGAAAATGGCAGTAATGAAGGGGAGTGTTTCTTTGTCTTGGCTACATCTGTAGAAAAAGGGAGGATATCTATGGGTGGCGTCTTTATAGGACTGCAGAGGGACTTCGACTCAGTCGATCCAACCTCTGGATCAGCTAAGCCGAAGCTCCGGCAGCTCACTCACTGCCGTACTCTCATAGGGGCCGAACGGCAGTGAGTTAATAGCCAAATGCCGCCGAGCAGCATTCAGCTTGGCTATTCTGCTCAGTACCTCTGTGGTACCAAGCAGAATAGCAAATAAGTGAAAAGAGTGAAAAAAAAAGTTGAAATTTTTTTTAAACAAATAGTTAAAAAGCCGAAGTGAACAGAGCCGAAGTGAACTCCGGCTCAGTACGGCTCTGTTCACTTAACCTTTGGAGTGCAGGGAAAGCCCCAATGCAAGGATTAATTACTAAAAATCCTGCAATTCTTCTTAAAGCATTAATCGCACATTCACTTGAAAATCTCCCAGGTTAAACCATTGGAAACATGGATCCTATCGTGATGCTGACTGATAGAGGGAGGGGCAGGACTGTTAGTCAATTAGGTGTTATGAATGCAAATGGGTTGACATGGAAGATGTTGATAGGAGGAGAGATCAGAATGAGCAAACAGATGACATTATTATTAGTATTATTATACAGGATTTATATAGCGCCAACAGTTTCCGCAGTGCTTTACAATAAAGGCAGCGGCGCAACTACCAGGGTCGCAGCGGTTGCCGGCGCGACCGGGCCCTGGCGCTCCGCCACTTGGGGGGGCCCAGGAAGGAAGAACGGGCCCCGACCGCGGCAGTGGAGTAACAAGGGGGGGGCCCGATGGAGCGGCAAAGGCAGACGGACGAGTGGGAGGGGGTTTGCGCCTGTCACCAGCGGGGAAGCGGGCGGGCCGGCAGTGAATATGGCCGCTTGGACCTAGCAGCAGCCGTCCTGATAGTACAGTGAGAGGCGCCTGCATGTTCCCGGCCGCTGTCCCCTACGGTAGTTTGTGAGGACAGTGACATGTGAGGTAAGTGCTTTCCATTATAGAACATGGAACAGAACATGGCTGAATTTGGAACTGACCATATTCTATTCCATGTTCTATAATGACATTGTATTACTAGAAAACTACAAGTCAGCAGTTCAGCTGGGACTTGTAGTTCCATGTATGATAGAAGGCTGTTTTAATTACTGTCCTCATGAAAGTACTAGTAATACAAAGCCATTATAGAAACATAGGATAGAACATAGTTGAACTTGAAAATTACTGCACTATAATGTCATTGTATTACTAGTATTTTCATGATGAAATAATAAAAACAGCCTTCAAGTCATACAGCGTACTACAAGCATGCACTCACTGTCCCTGTACGCCTCTCACATATCACCCAGTGAACTACTGCAGGGGGCTTGCATGCTGCAACTTGTAGTCCCCTGATGTGGAGGGGTGTATAGGGACAATGAAGGCATGTTGGTTGTAGTTGAACTATAACTCCCAGCATGCCTTCATTGTTATACCCCCAGGGGCCTGGAAAGGAAGAAGAGGGCCCAGCCCAGTAACCGCCGAGGCCCCCGACATTGCCTCCTGGGACTACAGCTCCCAGCAGGCCAGTGCTCCGCAGCGCGCCGGGGGCCTTCATGGCTTCTTGCACCAGGGGCCCTGAGGTTCCTAGTTACGCCTCTGAATAAAGGAAGTCATTAAAATCATAATACAATTCAAGACAAGTTGGAAAGGAGGGCCCTGCCCCTGAGGGCTTACAATCTAAAAGGGAGGGGAAGTGTTCTTTAGATTGTAAGCCCTCAGGGGCAGGGCCCTCCTTACCATCTTGTCTTGAATTGTATTGTAACTGTAATGTCTTCCTTATATTGTAAAGCGCTGTGCAAACTGTTGGCGCTATATAAATACTATGTAATAATAATAATAATAATACATGAGGAGGTAGCTGTGTGGGGATGAATTGCTTGAGTACGTGATGGTTGAGCGGTTAGGTTGAGGTGAAATAGGCTTACGTGAAGAGATGAGTCTTTAGGGAATGCCTAAAGGCAGTCAAGAGTGACAGCTGGCTCTGCCTATCTAGAGGCAGAGCCAGCTGTACCCGCCCCTCCCCCGTCCGTTCCTCCAGTCAGCGCTGGAGGATCGAAGAGGGGAGCGGGGAATCCCTGCGAGGAGCCGTGACTGAAAGTCACGGCTCTCTGCAGGGACATGATCGAGAAGTGAGCGACGGTATGTGTTCGCTCATTTCACGATCCATTGAGCCGACGTGTGACAGTTTCATTGTCACACGTCGGCTCGGACTATGAGACTGAGTGATTTTCACTCACCTCATAGTTCTCCTTTAATATCATGTCCTTCTAACAATTATTAAGTGGCCTTCCAAAGTATACATAATGCTCTTATATTTGTAGTATTATTGCTCTAACATAATAAGCATTCAGGATCTGGTATTGTTAATCAAAAGTATCAAAAGACTACTTTTTGTATGAATTTCATAGTTACAGTATGAATTTGGCATAGGTCTATCTTTTTCTATAAAATGACTAGACCAGAGGGGCACAATTTATGTCTAAATACTTTAAAGCCGGGAGGCCCAAGTTTGATATAATAACTTAGGTCCAGTGAGGTCTGAGTTTTGGAAAATGGCAGTAATGAAGGGGAGTGTTTCTTTGTCTTGGCTACATCTGTAGAAAAAGGGAGGATATCTATGGGTGGCGTCTTTATAGGACTGCAGAGGGACTTCGACTCAGTCGATCCAACCTCTGGATCAGCTAAGCCGAAGCTCCGGCAGCTCACTCACTGCCGTACTCTCATAGGGGCCGAACGGCAGTGAGTTAATAGCCAAATGCCGCCGAGCAGCATTCAGCTTGGCTATTCTGCTCAGTACCTCTGTGGTACCAAGCAGAATAGCAAATAAGTGAAAAGAGTGAAAAAAAAAGTTGAAATTTTTTTTAAACAAATAGTTAAAAAGCCGAAGTGAACAGAGCCGAAGTGAACTCCGGCTCAGTACGGCTCTGTTCACTTAACCTTTGGAGTGCAGGGAAAGCCCCAATGCAAGGATTAATTACTAAAAATCCTGCAATTCTTCTTAAAGCATTAATCGCACATTCACTTGAAAATCTCCCAGGTTAAACCATTGGAAACATGGATCCTATCGTGATGCTGACTGATAGAGGGAGGGGCAGGACTGTTAGTCAATTAGGTGTTATGAATGCAAATGGGTTGACATGGAAGATGTTGATAGGAGGAGAGATCAGAATGAGCAAACAGATGACATTATTATTAGTATTATTATACAGGATTTATATAGCGCCAACAGTTTCCGCAGTGCTTTACAATAAAGGCAGCGGCGCAACTACCAGGGTCGCAGCGGTTGCCGGCGCGACCGGGCCCTGGCGCTCCGCCACTTGGGGGGGCCCAGGAAGGAAGAACGAGCCCCGACCGCGGCAGTGGAGTAACAAGGGGGGGGCCCGATGGAGCGGCAAAGGCAGACGGACGAGTGGGAGGGGGTTTGCGCCTGTCACCAGCGGGGAAGCGGGCGGGCCGGCAGTGAATATGGCCGCTTGGACCTAGCAGCAGCCGTCCTGATAGTACAGTGAGAGGCGCCTGCATGTTCCCGGCCGCTGTCCCCTACGGTAGTTTGTGAGGACAGTGACATGTGAGGTAAGTGCTTTCCATTATAGAACATGGAACAGAACATGGCTGAATTTGGAACTGACCATATTCTATTCCATGTTCTATAATGACATTGTATTACTAGAAAACTACAAGTCAGCAGTTCAGCTGGGACTTGTAGTTCCATGTATGATAGAAGGCTGTTTTAATTACTGTCCTCATGAAAGTACTAGTAATACAAAGCCATTATAGAAACATAGGATAGAACATAGTTGAACTTGAAAATTACTGCACTATAATGTCATTGTATTACTAGTATTTTCATGATGAAATAATAAAAACAGCCTTCAAGTCATACAGCGTACTACAAGCATGCACTCACTGTCCCTGTACGCCTCTCACATATCACCCAGTGAACTACTGCAGGGGGCTTGCATGCTGCAACTTGTAGTCCCCTGATGTGGACTAGTATTTTCATGATGAAATAATAAAAACAGCCTTCAAGTCATACAGCGTACTACAAGCATGCACTCACTGTCCCTGTACGCCTCTCACATATCACCCAGTGAACTACTGCAGGGGGCTTGCATGCTGCAACTTGTAGTCCCCTGATGTGGAGGGGTGTATAGGGACAATGAAGGCATGTTGGTTGTAGTTGAACTATAACTCCCAGCATGCCTTCATTGTTATACCCCCAGGGGCCTGGAAAGGAAGAAGAGGGCCCAGCCCAGTAACCGCCGAGGCCCCCGACATTGCCTCCTGGGACTACAGCTCCCAGCAGGCCAGTGCTCCGCAGCGCGCCGGGGGCCTTCATGGCTTCTTGCACCAGGGGCCCTGAGGTTCCTAGTTACGCCTCTGAATAAAGGAAGTCATTAAAATCATAATACAATTCAAGACAAGTTGGAAAGGAGGGCCCTGCCCCTGAGGGCTTACAATCTAAAAGGGAGGGGAAGTGTTCTTTAGATTGTAAGCCCTCAGGGGCAGGGCCCTCCTTACCATCTTGTCTTGAATTGTATTGTAACTGTAATGTCTTCCTTATATTGTAAAGCGCTGTGCAAACTGTTGGCGCTATATAAATACTATGTAATAATAATAATAATAATACATGAGGAGGTAGCTGTGTGGGGATGAATTGCTTGAGTACGTGATGGTTGAGCGGTTAGGTTGAGGTGAAATAGGCTTACGTGAAGAGATGAGTCTTTAGGGAATGCCTAAAGGCAGTCAAGGTGGGAGACAGACGGACAGGTTGGGGTAAAGCTGGGTTCACACCTGAGCGTACGGAATATGCACGTTTGCCGCGCGTTTCGTGCCACGCGTTTTTTCCCGTGATTTGCGGTAAAAGAAACGCGCAACAAACACGTGTTTCCGAGGGCTATCCGGCTGTATCTTAATCGATACGTGCGGCAAATACGCCCCAAAGATGCTCCTGTACTTCTTTGGATGTAGGGCGTTTTGCAGCGCGTTCCTACGCGCTGTAAAACGCCCAGGTGGGTACCATGCCCATAGGCAATTATTGGTTCTCACATGTGGAGCGTTTTACAGCGCGTAGGAACGCGCTGTAAAACGCCCAGGTGTGAACCAGGCCTTAAGCGTTCCATCGGATGGGAGAGACTCTACAGATGTCCTGGAGGTGAGCATGGGAGGAGTTGACAAGGGAGCTGGAAAGCAGGAGGTCTTGGGATGAGCGGAGGGGACGGCTAGGGTGATACTTTGAGACAAGGTTTGAGATATAGCCTGCTGCTGTTCCTTCCCTGTTCAGTGAGTGGGCTTGGGGTGGGGGGCAACACTGTAGTCATTCACTGTGAATGGTGACATCCACCTGGTTGTGCTGTCCGGCAGGGCTGTGTACATCTCAGGATTGGATGGCTATAAATGCAAATCCTTTAACAGGTTAAATAGCTCCCTTATATGTATTTCATTTGTGTATTTAGCTGTTTGCCTGGAGTTCAGCTTTAAGTTTAAAAGTAGTATGCTGACATCATCAGTTATAATGCATCTTAGGCCTCACTTTTGTCAGTACGATGCAAAAGCCTACTTATGTGGTGGGAACACCTGAAATGCTTTATAAATGTTAACATGTGATCTTCTATCCTGCTGTGCATATTCAGATCTATATTTGATGTGAAGCACCGAAATTTTATTTTAGAATTTTTAGAGTTAGAATTCCAGGTCCCGGACATCATATTAGCTTTTCTCATGTTTAAGAAACTATTATGCATTTTTATTAGTTGGGAGTACTTAAATCCTCTCCTGTTGTCTGTCAACAAGTGGTATCTTTATCTTTGTGTTCTAACCTTTTCCTCCTATAAATTCCGATCAGTACGAAGTTGTTCTATAGAGAGACAAACACATCACATTGCTCTTCAGCAGTAATTATTACTCTGCAGGGCATGGCCAGAACACTTTGGTGCTTTAGCTGCTGCATTCCAATTTGTGATTCTATTGGCACAATGACTGTTTGTGGCCCCAGCTTCCTTTCAACAATCCCTGTACATGCCATATAAATCCTTCTCTTTTTATTTCTTCAGGGTGACTCCAGGGTTGACCTCAGCTTTCTCTAATGCACTGGAGCCCTTTTGGTATATCTATAAAACTAAGAATCTGCAAAGTCTATTAAAGTAGAGCACATCTGACCCGCTCTTGTAATGACACAGCCCAATTAATGTCAACTCGGGTTTCATGATAAATTGAGGTAGACAAATTGATTTGCCTTTTCCAAAGAAACAAAAGCAGAGAAAAGAAGAAAATTTCCATTTGAATCTGACAGCAAGCCTGTTTTTCTTCATTTTTTTTAAAGTAAGCTAAACTTTACATAATTTCCTGCATTCCCATTTACAGTATATATGGTATAAGCTGTAGGGCTCGTATAGACAAGCAATAGGTGTGAACAGCACCTGGGGCTCATATTTTAAAATGTTACATAGTTACATAGTATTTGGGGTTGAATAAAAACATACGTCCATCATATAGGTCCACGCATCATCTCATTCTTAGGGATACTGGTATCCCTGGATATTACGGTCCCTCAAGAAATTGTCCAAACGTTTCTTGAACAAATCTACACTAATTGAATATTGTACTCTGCCATCAAGACTGGATTACTAAATAGCCAATATAGACTATGGCCTAGGGCAGCAGTGCTGCCAGGGGCATCACACAGCCACCCACACATCATAAGACTGTCAGTAAAACATTACCCAATAAAATAAAAGGATCCAAGCTGACACCTTACACACCACAGTAATCAAGCTGTATAATTGACCTGTATTGTACAACAAACTGCTAGCAGAAAAGGACTGTTAGAGGCAGCAGACATGCTACAGGAAATGGTCAGAGTCTGTGGTCATGCTACAGGTGTGGTTGGGAGACTGTTAAAGATCACAGCCATTACAGCCCCTTTACAGGTTAATGCTCTCTCTCATGTCCACTAAGGACTACTGCAATCTGAGTGCCGAATAAAAAGTACTAGAGGGCTGCATGTGATGCTTTGGGCTGGTTGTACACCAGGGGAGTAGGGTGACACTTATCCTGGGAAAGCTAATTGTCTCAGCCTCTTCTCTGAATGCCCTGGTGTTCCTTGTATGGCTGTGGCATCTGGCCTTTTTAGTTTAATATTCAGACTGGGGCGTTCACTGGCCAAGGAGAGGGGTGTAGTACAAAAGTGCTGGCCTACAGGATACAGTATAAATATGACCCTGTGTGCCAGTGTATTCCATTAAGTAGGGAACTTGCTCAGGGACACCATTAAAATTAACTGGTGCCATAGCATAAATGCTTACCAGATGATGCAGTCACTGTTCAGATCATACGGATGCACTGTAAAGGAAACAGAACACTTAACTCTATGTGAATAAGCCATTTGGCTCAGTACAGCCCTTTGGCACCTGCAAACACTTGACACGAGTGTGGACATTTGCGCTGGGTGTTCCTTTTAGGTAACCAAGTTTGTATACAGGGCAGGATTCCTTATCACTGCCCCAGCTCTGCAGCTCTGTGTATTCTGACCTCAGTCCTGATAAACATACATTCTATTATTTTGTATTTCAGTGTTTCATTGGTGATACAGGTAGGCAGTCTGGATGGCATTTATACTTGTGATACAGGTGGGTAGTCTTGGTGCCAATACTATACATTATATGTGACATTTTACTTATGACAGTGACGGGAGCACTGGGAATTTCATGGACAATCTGCGTGCCTTTAATTCTGTGACACTGATGAACAGTCTCTGTGCCATTTTCCTGTGACATTGCTGGGAATTCTGTGACACACTTTTGCTTGTGACAATCACAGGCATTTGTGAGGCATTTTAATCTATTTTAATGAAGCTAATTATGCTAGTATGTTAGTAGCCTGCTAGAAGGGCTAAAGAAGATGACAAAGGTGTTTTACCTATAATGTAGAGTTGCTGAATTACACGTACATTCCTGGAAGCGGGAGTGATCATAATGCATTTTGACAGGGGCAGTTATGCTTACTGCTCAGCTTTCTAAATCACTTAGAAAGTAGTTATTTTATTATACTCGACACCTGCCTCTGTCACAACTCTAGTTACACTTCCTGTGATTGGGAAGAAAGGAGACACACAATGATCTATGTCCAGCATTTGGTCTGGCATTCTAGAATAAGAAGACCACATAAAACTGTAGGTTTTGTTTATTTTTTATAACATATCTGATCAAACAAAACTCAGTTATATTAATATAATACTTGAAGAACGTATCCTATGTATGTAGTTCTGATTTGTTTTTCTTCTGGATAGCAATTAATACATAAAACAGTTTGACTGTTTTCTCCAGAGTTTGAATAAATCACAATCAGAGTGTTTTATGTCACAGAAAAAGCAAGAATTACTGCACTGAATCCATGCACAGTATGTAAGCAGCTTTTACTAGGCTGCTGTTTCACAGGGAGACAACAGGCAACATGTAATCATGTAAAGTTCAAAAGAATATAGAATAAAATAAATGCAAAAATAATCAAACACGCGTCAGGTGTGCGTCAGGTGTGCCTACATACGAAAACGTTTGATAAAGAGTTGCACCAATATCATGCATTAGAAAAATTTGCAACTGCCACCATTTTATTCTGCAGGGTATTGGATTTCAGAAAATATACAATGTTTTGGGGATTGAAGTAATTTTCAGGCCTAAAATGTGGATTAGATTATGTGTGCAAAAACGGAAAAAGAAAAGGGAAAAGGCCTTGGCAGCGAAAGGGTTAAATAGGAGAAGAATAGGACAGCTTTTATTGAAAAAAATACAGTATATTTATTTTGATGAAAATAAGCCCCCAAAATATTGTAGTGACTGTGTATACACAGCATTTAATCACTTTTACAAGCCCCCATTTTGAACAGGAGAGACACTAGCCAGCTTTTAACCCCTTCGTGACTGACAACGTACAGTGTACGTCGCCAGCATCGGGGCTGTTTAAACAGACTCCCGGCGACTTTTGCCGCTGGGAGTCTGTTTAAACTTGTAGAGCCGACTGTCGGCTTTACAACAGAAGCGATCCTGGCGACTTACCTGTTGCCAGATCGCTTCTGCGTCCCAAAGAAGGGGCCGCCCCCCCCCGCCGGACACCCCCGCCGTGCTTCCCGGGCTCCGTTGCCCCTCCTACGGGCCCGGGACCGGCGATCTTTGTGTCCGCGGGGAGCTGGGGAGGAGGTCGACGAACTTCCGTTCATCGATCCCCTCCCCGTTCTATGGGACCGGGAGCGATGCAGATTGCATCACTTCCGGTCCCTGGGCTGTCAGTTCTGGGCTCCTGCAGCCCAGGTCTAAGCTATTGAAGTGCGATCTGCACTTCAATAGCTCATTTCTAGTGTAAAGGTGACACTGAGGGTCTTTTGGACCCCCAGCATCACCTTAAAGAGGACCTGTCACCACCATCTGCTATTACATGGGGGGGCTTGCAAGCCCCCCCATGTGATAGCAGTCAAAGTAAAGTAAAAAAAACAAAACAGTTTTTAAAATTAAAATGAAATAAAATAAATCTAATAATAATAAAAATTTTTTTTTTAAAGTCCCCCATCTTTTGCACTAATCTCAATCTTGCTCCTGTCAAACCTATATTTTGTAAAAACTTTCTCTTCTAAAAAATCTCTAATTATAAAAAGCTATTGGGGGGAAAAACCTAAATATTAGAATGTATTTATTTAGCCACCCCCCAAATGTGGTAGTGACTATGTGCACTGCATTTAAACTCTTTAACTAGGCCACATTTCAAACAGGAGTGACACTAGCCTGTGTTTAATTACAAAAACAGCATTAGAGTTCATTTATTTAGCCGGAGAAAGCCCCCAAAATATTGTACTGTGTATGTGCACAGTCTTTAAACACTTTGACAATGCCACTTTTTTTAAACAGGACCCACACCAGCCATTTTTTAAATCAAGAAATCAACATAAGAGAGATTTACTTTGTGTTCTCTCCCAAATCTGCTATAGGAATGTGCACAACATAGAGGGGGAATTTACTAAAACTGGAGCACGCAGAATCTGGAGAAGCTGTGCGCCTAACCAATCAGCTTCCATTTTCGCCTTGCTCCATTAAGCTTTGAAAATGAAAGCTAGACACTGATCGCTCAGCACAGAATTTGCCTGTTCTAGTCTTAGTCAATTTATCTCAGTGCGTCTGTGACACACTGTAAACATAAACGTTTAGCGCAACAACAAGCAGCATCTAATGCTCCCGGAAAAATCTGTGATCTCTCACCAATATAGAACTGTTAAATACACTTAATATAGATAAACATTTTGAGCAACCAAAATCCGGTTTAGCACTTACATTTCCTGCAGTCTGTAACCTTTTCCTAATTACACCATGACTGTTCTAATACACACTGAACCAGAGAAGTGACAGTGGGTGGGAGCTCTAGAAGGGTGCTTTACTGGTGGGAGTACACTTGCTAAATTCCTAACAGCATTTCTTCCTATGCTGTCTAGCCCATGTCCTGCTTCTGCCCCATCGTCACCTTACCGCGTTGCGCCATGTGACTTTGGCTTAAGGCGAGTTAAAAAGGTTTTTTAGATAGATATTTTTTTCTAGCTATCACATAGTGGGGGGTGTTGAAGGAGTGGGGGTTGGTGAAGGAGGGGTGGGCGGGGGGTGTAATTTATCCTACAGTTGGGCTTTAACATGCCCAAACTGGAGCTGAGGGGTGCTATAAAGTGTTTTAGAAAGCTGCTTAAAGTTTGCTAAAAGTTTTAAAATGCTTTGTAAAAGCATTCTGTGTACACTGTTTTAGGCAGACTGAAGCCTGTATGTAAATCTGTGCTTTGCCCATACAGGGCTAAACAGGTTTACTTTCATTTAACCCTCCCAAGAAACCTATACATACCGTTTTTCTTCTTCTTCGTTCAGCCACAGGGAACAAAGCAAAATCCTGTGTAAGGGGCTGTGCTTAATGTCCAACTTTTTGAGATGAGAAAGAGGGACATCTTTCAGCACAAAGTATGTAGGCAAATGACACAACACTGCCACATCCTGGATACAGATTAGCTCCCCTTTACAATTAAATACCATGGGAACTTCCACCCAAGCAGTTGTGGGCTGGGCATTCCCCAACCTGCCGCAGTATGTAAACACAAGAACCTGATGCTTGCGCTGATGTCATTTACCATATATGGTCACTTAGTCATATTAGATTGGCAATGATCTGGTATTAGGTGACCTGGTCTGATGAATCACATTTTGTTTTTAATCTTGTGGATGGCTGGGTGCACATGTGTTGTTTAACTGGGGAAGAGATGGCACCAGGATGCACTATAAGAGGGCAAGCCAGCGGAGGCAGTGTAATGCTTTGGGCAATGTTCTGCTGGTAAAAAATTTTTATAGACCTCTATATAACAAACCAAAATGAGGGACAAGTGAAGAAAGAGGAACAGAGTGATATGGTCCCAAAAGAGGGACATTCCCTTGAAATCAGAAACAGTTGGAAGCGTTGGGCTACGGACTCTATGTGTGCCACTGATTGGCCAACACTGTCACATGGAGCGAGTCAAATGCTCCTCCGTTTGTAGAACTACTGTGTTTTTATTCTGCTCTTGGTGTTGAACAGAGTGGCACGGGAGCAAAGGAAGGCTAAGTATATGCAGTGAAAAGATGAAATATTAAGCAAACATGTTGCTCTGCGCTGGCTGGTTTTCTATAAGGTGTCAACAGAAATAAAGGCAAATTTAAAGTGTGAGCACCTTAAAAATCACGCTGCTTTTTCTTTTACGGGATACATTTTTAGGATGTTGGTGTCCAAAACCCATTTAGCCTCAATTAAAATCTAAAAAATCACAGTGAGCGCACCAGTTATCTATATGTAAAGTCTTCAAACTTAGCTCCAGGCAGCTTGCTGTATCTCAAAGCCGCTAGACAACTAAGTTGTGAAAGGTAACAATTACAAACAGAGCAAAGGGATATTTTATCACTGAAATGCATGGGATATGTTTCAAGAAAATAATTAGGCTAAAAGATGTGTTATTTATACGTTAATGAGTCCATCCCTTTAGCACAAGCACAGTGACAAATGAAAAGCCTAGTTGGGCAGATAAGCCCAATGCATCAGTTTTTTTATGCTGCTGCAGACTACAAATGTGCTCCACGCATATTTATGTCTCAGATAAACATAATTGCAAACTCATAAAAGTCGCAATCGCAGAAGAGCA
Source organism: Nanorana parkeri (assembly GCF_000935625.1). Classification (NCBI taxonomy): domain Eukaryota; kingdom Metazoa; phylum Chordata; class Amphibia; order Anura; family Dicroglossidae; genus Nanorana; species Nanorana parkeri. The sequence continues at coordinate 327,144 of NW_017306590.1, forward strand.
ATAAGCTGGAAGATCGATAACATAGCTTGGATGTTTTTTTCTCCAATGCGCAGCAAATGCAGTAATAATCACTAAATTATATACAGCCATGTTAACCATTTATTGCAATGTTTATTGTAGTTAAACTAGAAGTGGTTTATCTGTTGAAGGTAGTATAGAAGGCATTTTCATTTTCTCAATAGAAAACATAAACACATGCTGGCTTTTCAAAGCAGCAGCACAATATTAGACATCAAGTGGCATTCTTATGAGATAAATGGTAGAACTTTAAAATGTATCACCAGACAAAATGTTCTTTTTTTAGTTTGGTATAGGATGCAGAAGCAATAATACTTCTGGAAGGTTTTTATTTTGTTTTTGACACCACTGGGGAGATTTTCCCTCAGTTCCTCTCCTTGTAAAATGAATGAATGAAATGGGGGATGCAATTGTCTCATCACAGGAAGCCATGAATAGCAATAAAAATATGAAAGGTTCTGGAAGAAGCAATTTAATCCATTTACGGAATGTATTCACAGATTATTGGACAACATTATGTTAAACAAACGTTTAACAAGTCCAATTGATAAGCAAGACACATTTTCACGTGTATAGGAGCCCCGGATATTGACTTGTCACCCAGACATGGATTTGGAGGGCCTCTTGTATATGTGAAGGAGTGTGGAAGTGGTGGTGGAGGATAGCTCTCGTGATATTAGCGATATTATTCATCGAACCTTTATTACGCAGGCTGGAATTGGCATTGGGGAGAAACGCATTCTACGTTCTCTCTTTCTAAGCTTTCCTTTGTAACAACTATATTTTTCTGTGTTTTATTTTTGTTTTGTCTAAGCCTTTTGTGGAATTGAAATTTAACTCTTATATACAGATTTACAGGTGATTGCTAGTAATCTGTTTGCCCTGGTTAAGAGCATTGATAACGGATTACAATGTATCTAATGTTTGAAATGTCTTACATACAATTGTTATATTAATTAAACATTTAATTTAAATATTGTTACAAAAACATCAAAGGTTCTAATTCTTCCTCACACTAATACAAATATGTTTTTGCCTATGTCCTCTTTAGGGAAATTTCACATTGCTTTCTGTGCTAACAGGGTGGTTGTAATTATGCTGGGCCAGCACAGAGAGTACCTAGACACTCTCAGAAGAGAAGAGGGCTTTGGCATACAAGGAGGGAGGGGACTGACTCTCCCGTAGTAGTCAGATTTTCAAGAGAGTGAATACAAATCATTTATGGGAATCCAAAACACTGCAGGTAAGCATTTAAAACACTTGATTTGCTGTGCTTTTACCTGTATTTTTTGGTGGTAAATTGGTGACATGGTCCCTTAAACCTTTAAGATGGTGACCCGAGAGGTTCTGCTAGGACCTAATGCGAAATAGACAGCCTGGTTGTCTTTGATATTGACAAAATTGCCACTGTTGGCTGAATGGCATCCAATTTCTATAGACACCCATGTTTTATTACAGTGATGATGAATACCCTTTCTCAGTGACCCACATGTAAACGTTTTTAATAGCTCTTTGGTACTAAAAGACCTTCAGTGGTGTGTCCAGATGAGCTACTAGCCAGGCGTTAAGAGTTACTCGCCACCAGTTGCCCACCTAACCCCTACCCTGCTGCGGAATTAACTCCACCCCTAAACACACCCTCTTAAATAATCTTATCAATGACATTGCCAGGAGTAGGCGAGCAGGCAGATCCCTGGTGATCTAGTGTGATTAGTAAGGTCTGCAGACCTTACTAATCACTTCGTTTTCGACCCAGAGCTCAGTGAAGAGCTCCGGCCGATCATTCAAACCTCTGTCAGTTTTTTTGTTGTTGTTGTTGTGTCCTATTGAGGAGATTACCTCTCACTTCCTGTCTACAAGACACAACAGGAAATACCAGGCAATTTTTGCAATTGTGAGAGGAAATGCCTTCATAATCAGATGTCTCCATAGACAGATGTCCCCCTTTCCACTATTGGGCTCCAAGCCAAGTAAGAACATAAATGTTTGTAAATTTCTCTAGCCGATCCGTTACTTCTGTGTGGAAAGAAGCACATTTCATCCCCATGGAAAGACTGCTCAATGTTGGGATGCATAAAAGACAGTCTCTCCATAGAAATGAATGGGATTTTCTTGTGCATGTGGAGAAAGAAGTGAACCGACCAGGAGAATTTGCAGTGGCTGCTGAGCAGCTCCAGTGGACTGCACAACATGGATCAGGCAGGAGAGAGGATGGAAAGTTTAAGCCTATTGAGGTTGTTGTGGTGGAGATGGGGAGTAAATCAAAAAAGAACGGTACTGCTGCCCTTTAACATGAAAGGATCATAAAGAAAAGTAAATAATATTCTCCTTCTATTAGAAGAATTTGGCTTCATTCAATGAATGAAGGAATTTGCAGCAGTATGTGTTTTGGTAAGAAGAAAATGTAAGATTTAGAATGGGAAAATGAAACACATTTTATGGGAGATTTTGTTGTCTCAGAGCTGGATCTCGCTGATGCCAAATCTATCACCTCCCAAAAGACATCCAGGTTTTTAGGTGCCAGTAATGAAACATGTGTCATCACTCATGTCATGTTTTATGAAACATATAAAATTAACAAATTATGAGGGTTCTTGAAAAAAGTGACTGGCAATGCCTTCAAATGACCTGTACTCCATTTTCAACTCCTGCCTCAGAGCAGTTAATATAAAATGGCTGCTCTTACTTTTATTTAGTCTCTTCTGTGCCCCTTTATGATTTTAGTTCTCTTTGATACAACAGTCTGACGTTCCCTGACTTTATGGTTAAGCTCCACTAGCTGTAACTCCCCTGTCCAATAGAAGCACCCTTACTGCCATTTTATAGTGCTTTTTGGGAAGAACCTAATTTTTAAAGGAACCATTTCTATTTTACAAGGGCAAAACTCTCTGTCTTTTTAACAAGGTCTGAATAAAAGTGGTTACTGAGGCTAAAGAACAATATTTATGAAAAAGAAGCCATGCTTTCTACCCAAATAGTTTACAGTCCGAAAACTACATTTATTAGTTCATTCAAGTTGCATGTATAAGCTTCTACCTTTATCTTCTCCCTTCATGTTCTCTGAGAGTTGTCATCATGGCTCAGGCCAATATAAACATTGCATTGTGTGCAGTGCACTGTAACTGCAGACCAGGAACGGGCCTCAGTGGCAGGCACTATAATGATTTCTGTACTGCACTGCACTGCACTCACGTAATCAATGGAAACAGATCACAAACTGCTAGAAAAAGGCAACTATGTAAACGTTTGGCCCATCCGGTGCTGTCCACCCCCAACCCCATGTAATTCTGGCCAGAAATTGTGGAAAACAGAAAGCTTTTCTTAAACCAACCATGTTTTCCTGGTCCAGACAAAAGTGCTATCTACAGCTAAAGTATGAAGGAGCTGCCTGTTCTAAATAGATTTTAAATTGTTCCTATAATGATTTCATGAGCACAGAGAAACATAAGAATGATCATTTATGACTGCTGGCACGGAAGACTTTGAAAAAAACAGGAATAGGGGAAGATACCTTCCTTATTGTTCTTAGTCCTGGTCTGCAGTTAAGATGCAGACAAACTGAACATAATGCATTGTTTATACTTGCCTGGACCTTGTTATGACAGATCTGAAAGAAGAGGAAAACACATGAGATATAATATTTCCATAGATGCATTATGATCCTGATACATTTAAAAAGCTATAAAAAAAAAAAAGGATACAACTGTCTTTTAGGCAATGCATAACAGATTACATTATACTGCATTAATTGCAGCTCTATCTTACTGCTTTCTTGGAACAGAATTCATTGCCATGTCTGATTTGACAAGTATTGTTTCTGCCAAGGAAACTCAGCACAGTGTATGAAGTTTCCCATGGGAAGAATAAAGATTTGTGTTTACTTTTTTCTTTGTATCACCGAAATCTCCAATTCTGAGGTGTTTGTAGAAAGAGGAAATTATATGTAGCAAATAGGTCTCAGGAGCACAAATTTCCATCGACCCCAGGGAGCGTGGAACAGGCCCAGAAAAGGTGTTGGGAAATGTTACATTGTTACACTTTCTTTGCCCTTTCACCTCTCTACAATGACTTATCTCTGGGACTAAATTCAGGAAATCCCACCTTTTGTGTCTCTCTTCCATGTCTGCAACATCAAAGACCCCGCAGACAAATATAAACCAGAAAAGGATGCTGGATTTCATAAAGAGATCAAAGGGAACATCCTTGGAATGGGGTCAGTGCATGTTGCAAGTATTTGTTTGATAGTCTGGACTTTTGTAACCCATTCATTGCTGAGAGACATTTGCTTTATTTCATGTATTACTGTAGTAAAAGGATTATTATTATTATTCAAGATTTAAATAGCGCTAAAAGTTTGTGCAGTGCTTTACAATGTATGGGAAGACAGTACAATTACATTACAATACAAAAGGATTAGAGGGCCCTGTCCTTGAGAACTCGCAGTCTACAAGGAGGGGCAAGTGATGGAGAAGATAATAACTGTGAGGAATGAATTGATTGAAGGAATAGATGTACAGTTTTTAAAGGAGAACTATGAGGTGAATGCTTTTCACTCACCTCATAGTTCTAGCCGACCTGTGACAATGAGATTGTCACAGCTCGGCTCAGTAGATCGGGAGGTGAGCGAACACATACCGGCTCACCTCTCGATACTGTCACGGCTCTCTGCCGTGACAAGATTTCTATGGAGACTACGAGTGGCTGTTTTGACACTCGTTATACAGACATGACTGACTGTTGCACCCTGAGAAATGGCATGTAGCAGATGCTGGAGTGAATGCAGGTAGATGGAAAGTGGTTGGGAAAAGACTGTAGGAGATCTGCAGTACTGAAATGGAATGGTAGAAAAGGTGAAAACAAGGATATTAGTTACAAAAAAGCAAGTGTTTATAATACACAGATCTTTAGCAAACTAAATGGTATTCAGTTAGGGTTTACATCTACTTTAAAAAAATGCATAGTACGAGTCAAATATTTTATTGGACTGTTAGACTCAGCCAATAAAACTACCCATGCAGTAGGGCTACCCCTGCACTGCAATAAACCACTTGTTTATGCCTAGGATACCTTGGCAAAGCAGTTTTATTGTAATGGATCCCCGCCATCTGCGCATGTGCAGCCTGCACGTTCCCGCACTACTCGGGAACGCGCCATCCCGCGCATGCGCAGAAGCAGTAACCTGCGAGCAAGAATATGCGCCATCCCGGCATACTCTACCAGCACGAAAATCCGCCAACGCGGCGCACAGGAAATGACATCACTGGCCCTATATAAACCCAGCAGCAGTTCCACCATGTTGCTGGTTTATCGTCAGCTAATCCTTGTTCCAGTTTTGTGATATCTTGCTTGATCCTTGTGACCCGGACTTCCTCGACAAACTTGAATTCTGCCTGCCTTGACCACGGAACTGTTATTTGACCATTCTTCTGCCTGACCCCTTTTGTACTGGAATTGCCCGCTTGGAACCTGACCTCGGCTCGTCTCATTGGATTACGGCTTGCACGGTGCTCAACACCACTGGCACTCCTGCCACTTGTTGTCCCGCTGGGCTCTGTTCCCATCCTCAGAGTCTCCCAGGACACAAGGTGCAAGGGAAGCCTCCTCTCACATCTGGTCTCCCAGAAGGTACGTAACATTTATCTTCTTGATCCCCATTCTTTTTTATGTTCTGGCTCCTGGACTGTCCCTTAATGCCCTCGTATATTGCAGGGATATGGGCCCTGCATTGTAAGTGAAGATGTTAGCAGGCCACCGACTGCCTGGGTGGAGGGGGGAAAGGCTATGGGTACCATTCTCTAAGCCAACAGGAGTGGAAATCAGGTGCTTTACTCAGGTACTCTAGACAAAAATGAGCAGTTGACCCTTTAAGTGCAGGGGTAGTTTTTTTTTTAACTGATTGGTTGGTTAAATAGTTATCTTAACCCCTTCGTGACTGACGACGTACAGTGTACGTCGCCAGCATCGGGGCTGTTTAAACAGACTCCCGGCGACTTTTGCCGCCGGGACTCTGTTTAAACTTGTAGAGCCGACTGTCGGCTTTACAACAGAAGCGATCCTGGCGACTTACCTGTCGCCAGATCGCTTCTAGCTTGTATTATAGACTAATTTATGCCTTTATTACATAGAAAAAAAGCCTTATTTATGGGGTATGTTTAAAAGAGTAGGTAAACCTAGCTACCACACATGCTACGCCGAAATTTTGTGAATTCAGACATTCATGTGCATTCAAATGTCCGAATTCCAATGAAGTTGAATGCAAACAAATCCGAATGTTCTTTTAACGCAATTTAGGATCATCCGAATTTTGTTCAAAATGACATTAAATTGGACACGTGACTGTTTCCTGGCCAATTATCCAAAACTAAAACAAAATTGCGAAAGATCCGAATCACAAAACGAAACGGCGTTCGGACACGAAACCCGAAGGAAAAATACGAAACAAAACACATTTTTTTTGCCAGCTTACATGTCTCCTAGCTCACAAGCTATTCAATGGCATTTGTCCTGCACAAATCCTTGTGAATTTCCCCACTGGCAGAAAATGACAGTTTCAGGGCTACAACAATTATTTGCAAGGTGTTAGATGGAAATTAATGCATGTAAGTGAGTGGTGAGTCAAAGTGGATAATTCACCCACCCCAAAAGGCAAATGTCAAAATATTTGTAGCATTTATCATATTTTTATAATATGACAAATATCATGGAGTCCTAGATTTCCCATTGAAGAATGGGCAAATGCTACTACTATCAAATGGCATGCAACCCAATGGACGTTTGATGATGAATGGGAAGAAAACCAATCATTGACTGCTCAATAAATATGCCTTGCTACCAAGGAAAAGGCTAGCCCTCCTTTGTGTTTGGAACTACAACTTCTACAATCTCAGGGTCTGTCCAGTCGCAAATGGTCAAAAGCCACAGCTTACAACTTCTAAACATTCAGACCTGGTCTTGAGAGTGAGTTCTACCCCCAACACAGCCACTGCAGTTGGCTTTCATCTGGCTCCCTCTACAAAATCTTTGAGGAACCCCTGTCTTTATTAACCCAGGCATATCATACGAATGTAATTTTCAGCACTCGCTTTACCTTTGAGTAGGCCAGAACAGAAGCCAGGCACAACAGCCGTCCCTGCCAGAACAGACCCCTTACAGATATCATACATCGCCTCTTCAGCACAAAGAAAAGAAAACCTAGTCATGTTTGGACAAATTAAACTTAGTCTTTTATGCCAAAAATGTGGCAACCAACAAAGGATAAAAATAAAAACATTCTTTCTCTTCTGCAGCATAGTCAGAAATCATTCCATTCTGGATGGCAAACAGAATAGAATGTATTGTTAGCCAACCTGGCATTTAATTAGTTCTCCAAAGTTAGGTAGCTTTCTTTGTTTTCCTGTCTTTCCCATTTTCCAGAATTAAATCCTCAAAGAGAGGTACTCACAGCTCATGACACAGTAAAACTTGGGGCCTATTGTGACAAGGGATTCCCAACTGCACACTCCTCTTTTAATTTGCTGACTATTCAAGTGCTTGCATACTGTCCTGAATATAGCAACATTTTACCAAACACATACCGGAAGTCTATGGGGGTTATTCACTGATAACCGAGCTGAAGTGAAGTGAGCCGAACGGATATTCCATTCAGCCCTGTAAGGCTGATTTCAGCTGTACATCGGCTAAAATAAGCCGTACATCAGCTGGCTTTGGTTCAGCCAAACATGATCAGGCCCCCACCCCGGAAAAGCAGGTTGTCTCGTGCCGATGGGCACAAGGATCTCTTCCCCACAAGCCTTGGGGCATTAGTTGTGGGGGTCTGCAGGCAAGGGGGCTTTTTTGCATCGTGGTAGCCCCTAAAATAAAGGGGGCATCCATATGTTGCCCTCCCTTGTGAATGAGTAAGGGGTACTTGTACCCCTACCCATTCACTAAAGGTTAAATAAAAAGCCCACACTTTTAAAAAAAAATCATGCCCTTTTTGACAATAGCTTGCCTATTGGCTTGGAAAATGGCCAGAATTTAGAATCAAGGTGCACCCTCCAACAGCCTTTGATTTGATTAGCTAATAAGTTCAGGTTTCATAAATTTCATCCAGGATTCTATGAAGCCCCTATGAATCAACCAGATTACACCCATCTCTAATTTTCCCCTGTCTGGTCCAAGAAAATGGTGTTGCTATTCTGCTGTTGTTGCTCTAATCTGCTTTAACCTCTAGAAAAAGAACAAATCCTATATTGGTAATCTTCCTCACTGATGTCTTCAATTGTGTAATGATCACACAAAGACTATTTTAGAGTTTCTTCTACTGAGCCTTATTCCAAAAACAAATGAAAATGGTAAAAATGAAACCCCTAATTTTTTATTATTTATCATCTTCATCCTCAGGTTCCCTGCCTGGGTCATGATGCTGGTGGTGCTGATGCTGCTGCAGTATAGCCACACCCTGGAGAATCTATTAAAACAATTAATACTTTTCTTGTTCTTTTTCATTGCTGGCCTCATTACCCAGGTGTCTCATAATGATGCTAAGGATGGAAGTCTAATATTCTATACTACAGTGTTATAGCACCCCAGAGGAAGGGGCTCAAGATGCAGATGGTTTTGATGCTGTTAATTAACAAAGAAAGTAATTTACCCAATTCCCTTAGCATAAAACTGTACTCTATATATTTTATATCTGCACACACATATAAATTGCTCATATATTGTGCATGCATGACTTTTCTCCACAGGAGGACCGCAATGCATGCATTGATGTGCCCCACATTCTGGTGCAGGTGATCGCACTGCTGGTGGTGATCACCTCCTCCCACCCCAGAACACAGGGAGCCTTCAGGGCTTGTTCACACCAAGTGTGTTCCAGCACGGTTAGCTGCTGGATCGCACTGCATCGCCCACTATAGCATACCACCAGCTATAGAGGACTACAGATCCCAGCAAGACATTACACAACAATGCAGGATAATATGAGGCTACAAACTCTGTATGGCAAGGGCTGTGTGGCAATTTACAAGGCTGTGCGGGGTCTGACCAGGGCTGTGCAGGGTCTCAGGAGGCTGTGCAGGGTCTCGCCAGGGCTGTACAAGTGGGTGTGGTCTCACTAGGGCTGTGCCGGGACTCCCCAGTGCTGTACAGGGTCTCACTATGGCTATGCAGGTGGGTGTGGGCGGTAAGAGGAGATGTGCATGCTGGCGCTGTAAACAGCCACTGAGGTCAGTAAGGGAGGGACCTTGTAGCAGCTGAATCCATTTAAAAATCTAAAGTGCCGGTGTTCTGTCGAGAATGCTGACCCAGTCGAATTTGCCGACCTCAGCATCTGCGCTTGCGCACAGACCAGTATTATTGAGGAAACGGGGAATTATTGACAAAGTATTTGAATTAAATTGCTAATTCTGACTGTTCATAATATGCCGTCCATGGCAGTAAATGATGGATGGCATATTATTAACGGTCACAATTAACAATTTAAACTAAATACTTTGTCCAAAATGTCTGTTTTCTCGTTAACAATCTGCAAGCGCAGATACTGAGGTCGGCAAATTCAACTAGGTCGGCGTTCTGGACAGAACGCCAGTATCGGCATTTAGTATCGCAGCATTTTCAAAAATGGCAAGTATTGGCAGGTATACTGATACTGGTATCGACAGATCCCTGCCCCTCACATATCACTCAGGAACTACAAGTCCCAGCATTGTCCCTGTCCATCACCCAAATATCCCTAAGGAAGTCCCAGCACGCCCTTATTTTCCCCAAATACCCCCTAAATATCACTAAGGGGACTACAAGTCCCAGCTGGGACTTGTAGTTCCCTTAATGATATTTGGGGGTTGTCCAGGACAATGAGAGCATGATGAAAGTTATTGGGTGCTGGGTAATCAAATAGAGGTTGAACTTGAAGGTAACCTCACCTGACACTACTCCGGGCAGCTCTGGGCTTCTCACACATCAGACAGCATGACCAGAGGAAGCTCAGGGGAGGCTGCAAAAACAAAACACACTGGGGGCAGTGGGGGACTGTATGTCCATGCTGGGAACACCACAGCACAGACGGGTCTCTCTCTAATCAAGCAGCTGCTGGCTGGGTCATCACGGCCGAGGCCCCAGCTGCATTATTTGCCTGATGTGCTGCCTGTGTTTCCCGCTCGACCTTCCCGGCTCACTCCTTACTGCCTGGTCACCGAAGCTATAGAAAATGGTTTCTCACCTTTCAGCTCCGTCTCTATCTCCATCTCATCTACAGGGGGTGGAGCCTGGAGGTGGTGGGCGTTCTCAGTGCGGTTCCCTGTCTCATTGGCTGCCTGGTTGCTTATTCTGCTTCCTGCGGTTCTCCAGTGGGCGGCATCATCCAATCGGCCGCCCACCTCACAGTAGCAGTGCGTTTGGACGCTGCCGGCGGAGGCTGGGACAAGCCTGCACCCTAGGCCTGGTTGCTTACCGACAATTCAGCATCCTGCAGTCTCTGGCGAGTGGCGCACACACAGCATCAGTGCGGTCCACACTGTTCGGATGGTGCATACAGTATGCCGGCAGTGCAACTTTTAGCCCAGGGGGCAAGTACAACCCAGAGGCCCATGATAACTTAGCCCACCCTCCAGCTCTGCCTCTTCCCCCCGCCCCTGGCTGCCACTTTTGGCATCTATGTAACACTAGTGTGAATGGTCGGGTGATGTGCGGACTAGTGATGGGCTCAGGCGTGTTCGCAACTCCACGTGCCGAGCCCACCAGGAAGCTGACAGCGCCAATCACAGGTACTGAGACATTATCCCAGTCCGCAGCTGCAGAGATCGGAATTTGTCTCAGTGCCTGTGATTGGCGCTGTCACCTTCCTGGCGGGCTCGGCACATGGAGCTGCGAACACGCCCGAGCCCATCACTAGTGAGGACTCCTAGTAAGTCCATAAAAGGGGTGACTGGCTGGGGGATGGTGTTCTCCTCCCACTGGGCTCCCTACCTGGTTCTGGCCTTACTCCGCTCCATGTCTGGTACTTAGGCACTTTCACCCACTGTAGGCCGCCGCTGGCTGTCCATGCTTCTGGGCTGTAAGCTGTGGGAGGAGAGTGGGAGGGGCCGGACAGTGTCAAAGTCAGTGATATTGGAGTTCTGTTGTGAGCGGCGCCATCCGCATTCATCATTACGAGCACCCGTTACTTTTGGGATATCGGGTAATGAGTGCGGCAAAGTATATGGATATTGCTTTATATAGTATATATCTGGGGACCTGTGGCACACTGGCAAGTTGTGATTAACTCCAAATATATGCGTCGTGTATACTTTACAAAAAAATTGCCGCAAGGTGCTACAGTGTTCAGGTTTGGCTTGAAGAAAAGGTGGCAACCCTAGGCTGACAATACAGCTACATCCAGATCTCTACAGACAGCAGCCGCTGGAGCTGCTCGTATACTAGCACCAGCACTGGAGCCACTGCACTGCTGCTTAATTCAGCGGGGGGGCACACGGGGGGGGCAAACCATAAAACAGGGGGGGCAATTGCCCCCCTGTAGTGACACCTATGACTGCACGTGGGCCACCCGCGGCATTTCCCTATACACATACTACACAGCAATAAAGTATTAAAATGACCTAGGTTTACACTAATCCAGCACGATATTAATCTGAGTTGCCCCACTTAATTTGTCCGCAAGTGATTGAATTAAATCTTCACTAGTACCACTACTATTGGTACCAGTAAATATTATTAACTTTAACTTGATGCATCTTAATATTGCAACAATGTCGCAAACCTGCAGTTTGATGGCCTTACCATCAGGGCCTGTGGAGAACAGGCCTCACTGGCGCAATAGCACTTGGCCTTATTTACTCAGAAGAGGATCAGAGTTCCACCAGCCCAGTGTATATGGATCAGGCAAAAACACTTTTACTTGATCTTTCATAAGGAAAAACATTTTTTTTTAAATATATATTTGCACTTATCCTTTAAAGTTTCTGCATGTATAAAGGCATACAGTATATACAGTACACAGGCATTTACTTTGGAAAACTCCATCAGTATTTGTATCTGAATTGGAAAAACAGGTCATCCTGTCTATTGTATATTTGGGTTGATCTTAAAAGTTATAATACTGGCGATATATACACGTATTTATTATTGTTATTATTAATAATTATTATTATCATTACTATTACTATGCAGCCTACTATGTGGCAGTCAGATATTATTCTGTAATTGTTTTTGACCGCATGGAGAATAAAAAATGCCTGTTACTTTGCAATTCATATAATTTCTTTAACTGCCTATTGCTGCTGAGATTTCTCTCCTGGGAGATACTAAAGGAAAACCTGTATGATTTAGTGAAAGTTTCATCTGAAAACACATAGTTGGCTTTTAACCCCTTTTCATTTCGATTTTTTTTTTCATGCTTGCCAACGCTCTGTATCACAATGAAAACTGTTTTCCCTTCCCCCAATTCCCAACACATCTGTTCAGGCATTCAGAGTAGTGAAGAAGAAAGCAAGCAGGTGATTTAGAACCTTGCCAGAAAGAAATGACACCAAACATCTATTGTCAGAATATGGGAAAGAGTGCCAAAGCAGAGGAAAAGAAAGAACACACACACAGAAGTGCAAAACAGCATGATACCATGGGACGTGGAGGGAGATGGAGCTGCAGAAATAATACTTACATGGAGTAGATGGCCTCATTGGATTAGACAGCCACTGTGAAGGCATGCAGACAATATATCTGTCTCCACACAGATAGAGGTCTAGGAATGGTGAAGTCAAGAGTCCCAAACTATAGGCTGGTTTATTAAAACCGGATAAATTATAACAAATGTGCCTACTGGTGCCCAGATGCCCCCAGAACTTGAACTATGTACTCTGTAATGTCACGGGCAGGCCCCATGCACACAGCTGGTATACTGTCTGGTGGTGACACAATAGAGATATTTACCAGAGAGAGGCTGAGGTCAGAACTGGCAGCAGACAGAATTTTCCAGAGACAGACTGAGGTCAATACTGGCAGCACAGATACAACCAAAATCTTTAAAAAGCCAATGCATGCACAACAGATTGGATTTTGCTGTGTTCATTGGAGACCATTAGTTATTATTATAATATTTCAGTTTGCTACAGCCAATACATCTTAGCTATATAGCTTATTATAGAAGGTTACATTCTCTGTCAGAGTTCATATTAAAAAAAAAAAATCTATTGACATTGTACAAACTGTCCTACCCCTCTCTCCTTTCCCAATTTTGGCCTATTTGCAGACCACCAGCTTTGCTTGGTTCTAGTGATGGAAAGATCAACCAAAAATGTTGCAATTCACTGGTTTACCTGTGCCCTTGTAGTTAAATATATATTAACTACGATAAAAAGTGCATTGCTGAGTGGAATGAAAGAAAGTGATACAAGAGAAGGTTTAGAACCTTGATCTACTGCCCCTCTCCTATTTTTACTTGGTTTCACTGACGTCCTGTTCCTAAGCAGCTCTATATATTTGGTTGCATGACAGTTCAAAGCCAATAAGGAAAACTGTGCTGCAAGACTTCCTGTAAGAGACTTACCCCATATCGTTCCGGGGCCGCGATGCGGGGCCGCGCACGCGCCCGGCGTAACCTAGCTCCTCCCTCCAGCGCACGCGCACAAGCCTCCTTAAGCCGCGGTCAGATGAATCTTCGGCGTCCAACTGTTGGTGACAGTGAACGTTGAAGATTCACTTCCCTGCAGTCGCAGACCGATCGAGGGACTGTACACCTTACCTTCAATACTCCTCCACTGTGCTTGAGGAAAGGAGCGAGACATCCTGCGATCCACCTCCAGCCAAGGAACCGCAAGTACCTGGGTTATCAGAGGCACAGCTTGCCTCCATACTGCATATAGCAAAGCCTGTCATTTTGACCACCCTATTGAAGCCTTGGTTAAAAAGACTGTCAGTAGCTGTGTGTAAAAGATGATTCACCTGAGTGCCTGCTTCCAGGGACTGGTCTTGTGTGTTGGGGAGAAGACTACCTTGCTGTATTGAGGAGAGTGTTGCCTTGCTATAGAGAGGAGACATTAGTAATCTGCTAAGGGTTAGACTCAGTAACCATTGCCACACCACTGACATGCTTGGACTGTATACTCACCTAATCAAACTATAACAATTGTTACTACTTTGGGGCACAGCGCATTGGATGCTAATCCTACTCTCATCTTGTGTTCTCAACCCCATTAAACCACACTAACGGTTATATGATGTTACCGGTCTCATACAAATCTCTAAGTTGCTGAGAGAGTATGCAAGAGACCACCCACTGACAAAACCGTTCCTCAAACGTCACTCCACAGTTGTGATCCTAGGTGTGCCTACAGGGGTATTACACTTCCATGTACTTGGTTCTATGTTCCAATGTCAGTTGACTAAAATCAGCACCTGTTGCAACAAGTCCTGCTCTGACTAAGCTCTGATGGTGCAGTGCTGGCCTGATACAGCATGGTTGGGCTAGCCCAAGTCATCTGCTCTCCCTTCTGTATGGCTCTGTGTGTACAGCCAAACAGTGAAAAAAATCGTATTTTGCTGATAATATACATACACTATCAGTTCACACAAGACACATTTTAAAACCCCTCCTGTTTTCTACAAATGCGTGTCCCTTTCTTCTCCCCACTAGAGAAACACAATATAATTTGTATTTCCTCACTTATTAGATTTTTGTCATAAGCCTACTTACTATATTAGAGCAAACAGCAGGTAGAAGGGAGAAGGTGAAGACTTTCTACTTCTTCATTTAAACTGCCACCTTAGCAAAGTGTCCACTCACCTACTGTAAAAGTATACTGAAGGATATCATACATTTCTCTATCCTTTTGTGATCTCCATTTCTGTATGACCCAGACTGACGACAGGGTGAATTGTGCGCCACATTTTTCTTAATTGAAAACCACAGCATGTTTTCCCCATTAAGAAAAAAAAAACAACTTCAGCTCAGCATGAGTTTGGCTGGGAATCAGTCTGCACACACGTTGGGTAGAGCAATGTACACAGCACTGTCTAGAGAGGAATGCTCTACCCTCAGTGTATGTCACATGGATGGAGTATTTCCTCCATTTTAATTTAATTTAAAATTTCAAGCTCAGCATTGTAATTATCAATTACCACAATTGTAGTGTGCAAAAATCATATATTGCCTCCACCATTTCTCCCCGTTTAAATTTTTTAATATAGTCGTGAGCCAGGAGAAGACACTTTGTCTTTTGGGTGTAGTCACAATGTAGAGTAGGTTTTGCTCTATTTTGTGTAAACCTTAAATCCTCTGTAAATGTTCAGGCTCTGCATTACCATGGCAGTCAAGAGCTGCAAATAACCTTATCAGGCAGCAGTATATACATACATAACCCCTCTCAACAGTGCTTCACCCAGGGGCATCCCCATAATGAGGCAGCCTGACATGATAGAACAGCCACCCATCGACTCCCGTCCAGCTGACAGCTCGTCTGCCCATCACTTTCTGCCCGGACCGCAGTAACCCACCACTCCCCTCTTCTCCTGGACATCTCAGAAGGTGAATAGGGTAGCCCTCCCTCCAACAAATACACAGCATAATACATTTTCTTTTTCGGATGTACACTCCAAAATGATCATCAGAAACTGCAGGTATTTCCATATGTTTTCCACTTTTGGCTCCAATTGCCATTGGGCCACTTTAGTAGATATTGCAGTTGATCGCTTAATGGCTAATGGTTAAGAGGGACACCTTCCAGCACAATGTATTCAGGCAATGGACACACCCCTGGTATGTTCCTAGCTATGAAGACCACTAAGAATGTATATGCCAAAATCATTGGTTAAACCCAGAGTTATTCTGTTTTCACCATTGCTTTTCCTTTATACTGGATATTTTCAAAATAGCACACAGGATAATTAGATCAGATAATGGTTTTAGCGCAGAGTAACACTTTTGGTAGTTAAATAGAACCTTTCATAGATATCTGTACATTATACCAAAAAGAGGGATAACTGAGGAGGAAAGCGGTACAGAGGGATTTGGTTTCAAATGAGGGACATTTGGGAGGTATGGATCTGCATGAAACAGACCATGCAAATTCTCATCGTCTTGCTCTTTTCCCTGATATTTATCACTCATATTCATCAGGCTCCATGTAAACAGCAGGTATATGTATGTATATTGATCTACAGCTCTCCACACATTAGGATTGATTTACAAATGGAGCAGAGGCTGTTCACTTAGCAAAGTAATTATTAGTTATTAAGGTGAAGCTGAGTACATTTCGGATACCCAATTACTGTATGTGCTAGCAAAAATCCTTATTTTTTTGTTTCCTTTTCCAAAGTGAAAGTTCAGTTTGGTAGGTGAACATTCTCTTCTCTTATTATCTTCTACTTACCCCATTTTTAATTACATAAAACAGCTGTGTGACCAAGACTTTAAAAAGCTTGCCATGTCAATATGACAAACATTGGAACAGAGTTCAAAACCCCAGCACATGTGACGACCACCAAGGATTAGAGAAATCTTTTTCCAAACAGGTAACGAAGGGAGGCTGCTGTCCCACACGGATAGGGAACATCCTCAGAGATAAATGTAAAGAGACACAAAAACAGCGCCTGCACTTTGTGAAATACTGTTTATTAGAAAATTTATAACATAGATGCATCCACCTACTCACATAATCCTCGGCCCTTCTGTTTACTGCTTCTCTGATCCTGGTCAGCTTTACTGGCAAATTTCATGTATATTTCCTTTACGGATTATGTGAGTAGATGGATACATTTATGTTATTTATTTTCTAATAAACAGCATTTCACGAGGTGCAGGAACTGTTTGTGTGTCTCTTTACATGACAAGCATTGGTATTATAACATATTTTTGTTAGGGCTGTTTTGCAGTGTAATAAATCACTGTGTGCTGTGCAGATTTTTGCCATAATGTGCAAGTATTCAAAGCATACTTACACTTTATGTTGCACCGTATAAGTGTGCCCTTCTCCTGCACTGTGCCATGCATCTTTGGTACCCAGCTCAGTTCCCTGCTGTCAACATCTCTGCCACTTCTGGGTTCCTAGGCATCCTCTTCTGCCACTGGGTGGTCACTGATGATGTAACTCCTGTGCACCCCCTATCCCCATCACACAGTTGGAAGCACTGGAGGAAAACCCTGGGTGCAAAATATGAGCAGATATCTTGGGAAGACTGATAAAAAGCCAACAGTATCACAAATCACTGAAATGTTAGCCAGATAGCAATTCAATAGAAAAAGGCTTAGACATTTTTTAGCATCTGCACATTGGTGCTCCTTTGAGCAGTCTCCAGGAGACGATTGTAGACCAAAGCTTAAAATATTTGTTTTGGTTCACTTTAATATTAATTACATTTTGATTTATGCCGTCATAACAAAATTACATATCTTTATTAATATTTAAATCATGTGCATTACCTAAATAATTAGTAGAGCTATGATTTCATATTAGGATTTAGAATATTTATTAACTTTGCAAAGAATACCCATCATGAGCAAGGAAAAGAACAAAAGAAAAACAGTATTGCACATGATTGGGTAATGGAAGTCAGCAGAGTTTCACCTCATTTGTTAAATGGAAATTTCCCTCACAAAGTGAACAGCCTATTTGACTTTACTAAATCAACCACTAGGTGTGTGAACCGGTTTTCCACTTTTATCTACTGGGTGGAACAGCAATAAAATAATACATTTTTAGGTTATTTCACAAGCTGAAATTAAAGCTGATAACTGGCCTCTGGCCTTGCAGACGTATGTAGCGGACTATAGTATATCGGGCTGTTTATTTCTTTGTCTGCATTGTTTTGAAAGTAAAATATCTAATATGAACCCCCAAAAATCAGAGAAGTATTTTCTTTTTTATGATCTTAAGAAGACAGAGTTATCTTTGCAGAATTACATTGAAAACCATCACAATACTGAACAAAATAAGTGTCATATCAGCCTCAATGTGTACACATGTGTTTACACAATGTAAGTATTTCAATGCATTGTAGTATACCTTGCAGAGGTGATGTCTGAAAATGGCCATAAAACAATAGATTTTGCTCTGTTAGGGCCCAGTGTAATTGAATACAGATGGGATAAACTAAATGAAAGAATTTAGCAGAAATCTCAGCGGAATGGCTAATAGGAGAAAGACAGAAGAGGAAATTAAAAATTATTCAAAGCAGATGGACTTGTCTTTCGGTTATTTCTCGCTGTTTTGAAGGGATAATTTAGCAGGGCTGAAAAAAAAGTGCCTGGGCGCCTGTTTATTTTCCACTGAAAGCCACACTCAGGAGAGGAGACACAGTTAGATTTGTGAGTCTTCTCAAAAATCCAAGACCGTGTTTGAAATGTTTTTTTTTTGTTGCTTGATACATTTTTACTACATAATGACTGTAATTTAGAAACATCATGTGATGACAATTAGTAAATTTATGTGGCATAATGAAATACAAATTTCCTTTTGGATAAATGACAAATATAACAGTAAATATGGTTGCAATTTCCTTTCGTCTGTCATCTATTTTTCTTTGCAAACAAGGATTGTATTTATTGAATATTCTTTGAGTTTTATCAGTCTTAAAGGATGGCTACAAATAGTACATCAAAATCCATTGTCTGGGTGCCAATATGTAACTGAAATGGAATAACTCTGCTTCTAATAGCAGTATACTGGATTTAAAACTTTGTTTTCAAAAGCATCCGTCTTTAAATCAATTTCCTAATTGCATAAAATAACCAAGACATGTTGATGTTTTAAATTAGAACTCCAGCCAAAACATTTCATTTTGAATATTGGGAAGGGTAAGAACCTTATGTCAGGTTTTTACTGCTCTGGAAGTAAAAGAAAGGTGTGGGGCGCTGGCTCCCTTAAAGCAGAAGGTGTTCTTAATCAGGTTTTAAGCAATGTAAAGGAAATGAATCTCCTTAAGGTGCCCATACACTGTACGATTCTCGTACGAGAATCGCGGGAAATCCCACGATCGTACGAGAATCGTACAGTGTATGGAAGGCGTGCGACCGTTTCTACTGTACGGTCGCACGTCTTCCATTGAACAAGCAGGCTGGAAAACCCGCCGAGAATCGTACGATTGAGTGGCCTGCTTGTTCGACAACTGACGAACAGGCCGGTGTGCGCACGCGCACACTGCCCGTTTGACGTCCTTGCAAACCCGCCCCTCATTGCAGTCATCGCAAGCCCAAGGGTGCGGGCTTGCGATGATCGCAAGTACGATCTGCCTGTCCAAGATGGGCAGATCGTACGTTTTTTAAAGTACTTTACAACCATCGCAAGACTAATGTCTTGCGATGGTTGTAAAGTGTATGGCCACCTTTAGGCAGATCACCCAGGAGTGGTGGCCAATAGTTGTCTCTTTGTTTAAGTAGGGACTGGATGTACAAGGAGAAAATCTTATTCAGACTGTTATATCATTAAAAGTCAACACATTACAGGGGTTTTAAGGGACCCCCTTCATCAGGGCTTGGACATTGAACAAAGTGTGTACTAGAATGATACAATTGGAGGGATCCTGAATGGTAATTGGTATGATTACTCCAGATGAAAGTTAAGCCTTAACCAGCATAATGAGGTTGGACCCTTTGAACCCCTAAAACGTGTTGACTTTGTTAAGAGTCTAAATTCCTCCCCTGCTGTCTGCATTGTATTCTTGACTTTATATGTTCTGCATTTGGCAATTTTCTCCTAAACCTAAAGTGCTAACCCTCCCTCACTTTATTCAAAACTACAACAAAATTTGGCTGGATTTCTATGATAGGATAAAAATGACTTGTTGCAGGCATTTCTTATAGATGTGTATTTAATAAAGCATTGGTTGCTGCTATATAAAAGAATAAACAAAATTATTAAAAATATATATTTAAAGGGACCTTGGCAGCAGTATTAGCAACTTTAAGCAGCAGCGCCCTGTAAATAAAGATAGTACATATTTACCTTTTCTGGCAGGCAGTGAGCGTTTGTTGTCTTGCATGGCTTCAAATGTCACTGCTCTCTGACTGTTCTTGCTCTGTTGGATAGTTTGTTCCCCCATTGGGGGCTGTGATTCCTCTGGTTGGCTGCTATGCCACTACAGAACACAGCAGTCAGCGGCATTGAAGTGTCAGATAGCTAGGAAATGTGGGGCTGTTCAAGACAGGCAAAATTGACACTGCTTTACACGACTAATACTTTAAATAGATAGCATGGAGCTTGTAACAAGAGTTAAGATTAAATTAAATCATTGGCGATAGTTCATAAGAGGCATATCTTGACCTCCAGCTACATTGTACTGGAGTGTGATATCTCACATCAAATTTTAAATATTTTCAATAACTACAATTCTAGTTTCAATAACTATTTATAATTATTTATCCATAATCCATTTACTCAGCCTTAGAAGGCTCCCTAGAAGGCCTTCAAAACCCTTATTCTGATCTACTTCTGAATGAATTGGCTGGTGGACTTCTAGGCAAAAGTTGCCCTCAATGGTATTTGTTCTTTACCTGAGGGTCTGTATCTTCTTTTATAGTCATTTAGTTAAAACAAATCCTTAGTGGAACAGCATACATAGATACTATTTAGGTGAATTGTAACTGGCTCTCTGCAAAGTTCTGCATAAATAAAGTAAATAATTAAACATTCTGCAGCAGACAATTTGCTGCCAATGAGTTAGGAAGGTAAGCACTGTTACTAATTTTAATGAGATTGTATTTTATTTGGAAAGTATACACATTGCCTTGTTAGGGGTAAGGTTTTAGATTGCATGGTTTGCTTTAAAGGGACTCTGTTGCTCAACTTAATTTCTTACATCAAAGCTGTCAAAAATATAAATAATTACCTCTCCACCTGCTTAATGCCACTCTGATCAAGGAGGAATCACTGACCGAAGCCTATGCAAAAACAGACACTGGCGCAATGTTGATTTCCTGCATGCCTAGCAGCGCTCAGTATTTCCTTCTGCTGACCCCTACATCTCTACAGGACTCAGTGATGTAGAAGTTGGCAGAAGGCACAAGTGAGCACTGCAGGGGTACAGAAGACTACAGTTGGGTATAAACTGTTCAATTTTTTTTGTTCCAAAAATGGAACAGATTCCTCCAATCCTCCCCTGCTGTTTGCATTGTATTCTGACAGCGACCGGAGGCTGAACGGAGCTAGCAGCTGAATGACTGTTATCTCCGTTTGGCCAATAATTTTCGAACCGACTCCTTCCGCTGATGGAATGATGCCAGGCAGAAGGGTGCCGAAAGCGGCACCCACGGCACTGGCCGTAATTCGAACAGTATGTACCTGACTTAACCTTGCCGGATGTGCTTGTTTCTGCACAGACTTCAGCAAGCCATTCCTCTCGATCAGAGCCGCATTCAGTGGCTCAGGCAGCAGAAGAGTAGGAGAGGTAAATATTTATATTCTTCTTTACAGGTACAGTTTTAATTTTAAAAATTAAATATAGTCTCCTTAACATCAAATTACTTCATGAGCTCACATACATTCACATTTGTTTATTTCAATTGATAACAATGTATGTGCATCGGTTTGCATATGTTTACATAAGTTTACATGAGTTAACATGCATTTCCTACAAAATAACCTGCCCATGTATTTCTTCTTTGCACATTACTAATGTTTTACATAAAAATATAAATTCATTAATCATGTGAATGGCACCATTTGTTAACTTCACACATGTTTTAGCACATTGGACTCTGTGCATATGTCTGATTTGGTCTCTGCCTGTCTCAGGTCACATATCTGTAGTATGGGTGAGATGGAAGAAGGAAGGAGAGCAGACCAAAACAACAAACAAAAACAAATACTGTTCTCTGTGCAAAACTGTCAGCAATGCGCCCTTTAATTAAAACATCATAAGAAAAATGTAAGGGGAAAAAGTACATGGTGACTGCCTGGTATGCTGGATGTATTTTAAAGCATAATAATGATGTTGTGAGTAATAACACAAGAGACAAGCCTAAACTCCTTTTGTTGTAATGTGTTCCTTAGAGCCTCGTAAAGTGCCTGCTGTTTGGATCTTGTATGGGGTGATTAAAGGTCTTGCCCTGCAGTTGACTTCCACAGCGTGTCCAGCTTTGTGGCTGGCTGTTTTCACAGGTGTTAGGTACCATATGTTTCCATTTACACCAAGCCTTACTGCTCTCTGCAATAAAGACCATTCTGCACCATGTTCCCACATTGTTTAGGAATAATGGAAGTTTTAAATGACTACACAAAAACACCTGACAGACTCCAGTAGAGAAATTTCTATACCCTACATATCCTCTATATATGTCTTTGTCTTTGCGTCTTCCTATCTATCTCATTATACTGCTTACTAAATGAAGACAATGAGTGTACCATTGCACCAGTGGATGACAGCCGATTGCATTAAGGTAAGCACACGAAAGTACAAACACACATACAGGTGAAACTCGAATAATTAGAATATCGTGCAAAGTTCATTTATTTCACTAATGCAATTTAAAAGGTGAAACTAATATATGAGATAGACTCATTACATGCAAAGAAAGATAGTTCAAGCCGTGATTTGTCATAATTGTGATGGTTATGGCTTACAGCTCATGAAAACCCCAAGTACCCCAAATCCAAAATCTCAGAAAATTAGAATATTACATGCAATCAATAAAACAAGGATTGTACATAGAACAATATCGGACCTCTGAAAAGTACAAGCATGCATATGTACTCAGTACTTGGTTTGTACCCCTTTTGCAGCAATTACTGCCATTACTTTTGCACGATATTCTAATTATTCGAGTTTCACCTGTACATACATACATACATACATACATATATATATATATATGTATATACACACACACACACATATATGCACAGAACTGAGGATTCCTCTCTCTTCTACCATCCCTTGCCTCTTCCAGCAGGGGTGCAGTAATAAAGCAGGGAGCTTCCTGATTGGGTGGGAATCCTTTGAAGCCACAGCCATGCTCCCCTCGCAGCGTCCCAGGCACCAAGGACTGTGGCTGTTATGTGAGGAATGTAAGTGGCAAGTGCTGCTGCACTCTGTATCGCTGCACAGATCACGGAGAGATCTTTGTAAACTCTCCACCGGCTCAGTGACTAAAAACACTGTGCCCGCTGTTGCGGTTTGATGTTGCGCTCGGGGTGATTAGGGTGTGCCCAGGCACATCCGGCACACCCTGTGTGCAAGCCTATGGAGTGGACCATATTGGAATACTTTCTTTACATAGGCCAACATCTATTTTTCCATCAAAGTAGAACTCCATGTTTTTTTCCCCGATATTGCCAAGCTTTACTTACCTTCTCCACTATCCTTGTGGGTCCAGCAAATCATGTGCTGCCAGTCCATTTCAGGTTAAAGGAGCACTGTGGCTCCTTTAAGTGAACACTTTGATACAACTTTGAGTAGATTCTGCCTACTGGGACCTGCTAAAGTGCTGACCGATTCTGCAAAAACAATATGGCCTACCTTCACTATATAGGTTTATGTAGCTATTACCTGAGTATAATTTCCAATAGTAAGTTTTCCATTATGTAGTTGTGCATTGTCATTACATATCCCCACACAGCTACCTCCTCATGTATCACTTGCCCCTCCCTTTTAGATTATAAGCCCTCAGGGGCAAGGCCCTCCTTATCATCTCGTCTTAAATTGTATTGTGATTGTAATGTCTTCCTTATATTGTAAGGCACTGCACAAACTGTTGGCGCTATATAAATCCTGTATAATAATAATAATAATATTGGGTGAGTGAAAGCCCAACATTTCCACCTTTTTGGGGATTGTGCAGGAGAGTTCCATAGCAATAAATATTAAACTGCTTTTATGAGAGCCAGGGGGCACTTTAAACACTCACCCTATGTGAGCGTACTTGGTGGTATTAACATAGCAGGGGGCCTACATGTTTGCAACCAGTATCAAGAGGAGGCATACTATTTAATGCCAAAAAACATTCCATATGGAAACTGGTCTGATATCGATCAGATTCGGAACCAAGCAATTCCACTTGTTCATCAATATCACATAGGCAACCTGTCCACCAAGATGTCATTCCACTGCAATCACTTTGCAATATATACAAGTAAAAACTTGCTTGCAAAAGGTTGCAATGACTGGCCGCTGCTTCTAGATAGATAACTCATGAGTTAATAGAGGGGTTTAAATAACTGCTTTTTAATGTCAACAGTGAACGGACCGATGCCAGCTGCCCTAGGTGATCTGTCCATCTAGACTAGGGGTCATTCTGGGGTCTTTCATTAGCAGTTCATGACTCCTGGTATCTCTCTAGGAGGAAAGCTATTAAAATCAAATTAAATATGGGGAGGAAAGCTACATAGCCAAATGCAGACGGTGTGAAAGCAGAGGCTGTAATCCTTCCTTCTCTGTCCAAGTCTCCCCTTCCAGCATCCTGGACTGAGCCAGCTGCTTCCTTCTTACAAAGCCTTCTTCCCAGCCAGCGGTGGAAGTTTGAGCTGGTGCTCAGCCCATTCTCCCCCTGAATCATTAAGAGCTTTAATGCCTCCTTGATGGTGAGTGGATGCCAGGGCTCTGAGCTTGGCTTTTCAAAAGCATTATTCCAGGTTGTTGGATAGAAGGCTGAGATATAGCTTTAATGGTAGTCGCCGCCTCCTGCAGCTGAATAAACCAAGAATGAAAAAAAGCAAAAAACGATGAACGGACAACTCACATACTGCAACACCTGACTTTCAGTGGTCTTTTGCTAATTATTTTTTTCCTAAGTCACATGATGCACACCTCCTAACTTTCTATGATGGAAAAGAGAGACATTTTTAGTGCCAATATATTTATGCAAGAGACACTGTTACCCCAACTCTGGCCATGCATACCATGAAGAGTTACACAACTTTGAGCATTTATGATTGTCTACAATGGACAATACCAATTTAAAAAATAATATTTCAAACACACATGTTCTTTGTTACACAGAAAAAAAACTGACAAGCATTTAACCCTTCATTATTCTATCAAAAACTAAGAAAATGTTGGGGATTTAAATGCAGTTTAGACATAAAATGCAGAGCAGTATTACAATTTTAGTAATTACACAGTACCATTTTTAATACAGACCTCTACATCAGTCCTAAAAGACCTACATCTCTACATCAGACCTAAAAGAGAAACAATTTTGAAGAAAAGTGAAACATTTGGTTGCGAAGTAGGATCTATCTATGCATGGTGTGTTACCAGTATAATTAGAGACATTGCGTATAAGTGTTTATTAATCACCAAAATATGTAGGCTGTGTTCCATGTATGAAAACTTTATTTTTCATTCGACTTGACTAACTTTATGACAGCCCTAAATTTGTATAACATTTGTGCCAAAGGAATGGCAAAATACATTTTGTTTACATAGATAGTAATTACAGTGTTTTTTTTTAATTATACTATGGCCTGCCACTGATTGGTGGGATTTCCTTGGAAGAGGAGGTTGCATCCTACAGCTAATCCTACTGATACCCTGCAAACTTGCATGGAGGATCCTGTTGATTTTTTTAAGCACACCATCAACAACTTGATGCAAGAGGATGCTTAAAATTATTGTTATAGAATGTGGAGAAATAGTGCTGGGAGCATAGAGGGAGGGGACAACAGGCAGGAGAAAGAAATTGTCATTGATTTTCCTGCAGCTACAATTTATTGCTACTGTGTAACATTATCACTGCCAAGTGGGCTTAAGCAATGAGGAGGGTGGGGAAGATGAGGTGGCAAACTGTACATGGGTGGCAGAGATTGTAGAGAAAGAAAGTGAGGAAGAGGAATAACATAATTAAGCAGGATTTTGTCCATAGCAGGGTCAGCATAAAGAAGATTGTAGAGGGCAGATGTCCTATTCCACTGGATAGCACTGGTTTGAATCCTGGCCAGGGCACTATCTACAAGGAGTTTGCATGTTCTTCCTGTGCTTGTGTGTGTTTCCTCCGGGTACTCCGGTTTCCTTCCACACTTCAAACACATGCTGGTAGGTTAATTGCTTCCTGTCTAACTTGGCCCTATATGTATGCATGTGAGATAGGAACTTAGATTGTAAGCTCCTTGAGGGCAGGGACTGATGTGACTTCGTCTTTCTGACGAAGGGGGCGTGGCCCCGGAAAAACGCGTCAAAGAAGGAGTCCTGTGCTGTTACACAGGTGTCTGTGCAGCTGTTTTTAGATGGGGTCCAGGCTTGCCTATTATGCTTTTATTGATTCACTTTTGTGAGTATGATTTTATCCTGTACTTCAGCTTTTATCATTAAAAAAAACATCTACACTAGGGTGGGCGCCCTTCTCTTTTGTTTTCTCCTGAATGTGCACTATGTATAGCCCTACATAATTTGTCAGCGCTTTATAAATATCAATAAATATCAATAATAAAGAAATAATACACATTTGCTGCCAGCAGCACCAAAGAGGTTTGCAGCCTCTGCCTGCCGTGAATCAAACATGATAAATGTACTAGTTATTTGGGTATAATATGCATGAGGAGACACATGATTCTTTACCACAAAGCTTGGTGCGAGCAGCACATAAATTATATTGGTCAGCATTAAAAGGCCCGCACTTAAAAGCTGCATGCTGTGTGTCGTTTTGAAAATATGGCCCACTCCTAGGGCTTCATTTATAAAAGTTCCACCAGAATTATAGTTGGATGGATGCCATTCGCATGGCACTAGCACTCCTAGATGATGCTGATGAGTATACAAACTTTTATAAATGAAGCCCCAAGTGTTTAAATACTGTTTATAGAGTCTGTGCAGTATTTGTTCCTTTATTCTGTAAAATATATACACTTTAATATTGATTTTTGACCTGAAAAGCTGCATGCTTTGTGTCATTTTGAAAATGCGGCCCACTCCAAGTTTTTAACTACTGTCTATGGATATAAAATAATTCTGGCTGCTGTCTCTAAAATAATTGACTATAATTTTTAATTCATGATAAACACTGCCTCATTTCTCCCTCTTGCATTGCAATCCACTCAAGCTACTTACATACTCTCCAGCCACGGTGCTATACAGTATGTGTGGCTATTTCTGGAATTTATGTTTAACCTTTATTTAATTAGTCTAATAGTGAAATATCACAGCTTACACATAAGGAGAAGCATATAATATCAAATTGGCTGTAGAATGACCAATGTTAAAGAATCAGTAGCTTAGCCGTTTAATAGAGCACCATGTCAGTGCAAAACACCAGTACAAAATGTGTATAAAGTAACGTATATCTGAATAATAACTTGTACTTGAGTAAACAGAATAAAGTTTGCTAGTAATAAGCTGTTCTGGAGTCGTGCATAATCTTTGTACTGCTTAAATACTGGCCAAAGTCAACCAAATGGGGGATGTAGATGTGATCTACAAGAATTAAAAAGTCCCCAACCTTCTTGGATGCAATTGGATTGGAGTGGGGGGACGGGTAAGCAAGGGATAGATCAGGAGAAGGAAAACATACAACAAGAAAGAGGGGCAGCAGTAGAGCTCTGCGACTTCCAAACTTCAAGAGAGCATAGCCAGTTGTAATAAGTGGTATTTTGTGATCAATGGCCATGTTAAAGTCAGGTTGTTTTTGGGGTACTTCTAAATTGCACCTGGTAGACCATGTAGTCAAGAATGTGTCAGTAGAGTCCCTGTCTTGAGAACCATCTGTTCCATTTGGTAAATGGCATCTAGCTCAGACATCCATTCCACCAATGAAGGCTCATTAGAGTCCCACCAGTGTCTAGCAATAACAGTATGAGCCACAAATAAAAAATTATGTAATAATCCCCTTTTGATTTGCTTTTAAGATGCTTGTACCATAGTCAGTAAGGTCATCTGAGCAGTATTTGGAATAAAATCTCAAGTAAGTTTATCATATAACTAGAGAATTTGCACCCAGAAGATTGTGATAAGGCAGGAGTGCCCATTAGGTCGATCGCGATCTACCAGTCGATCGGTACTATGTGTCCCCCAGTTATGAATAAACAGGAAGTGATTTACATCCCCTCCTGTTCATTCATGAGTTTCTCAATGGGGAGTAGCATTGTACAGAGGCTCCTCCCAATTCTGAAACTGGATGATGGTAAGTAAGTGGTGGTAAGTATTTTCTGAATGAATCGGAAGCCTCTGTGTTTTCCATTCATTTAGAACAGAGGCTGCAGAAAAAGAGATTGAGGACTTTGTGTCCTCAATTTCTTTTTCTATTTTAAAAGGGAAATATCAGGGGGCTGTTTAGACCCCTAATATTTCCCCAAAGCCCCCCCCCCCAACTGAAAAAAAATAAATTAAATAAAAAAAATTAAAATTAAATAAGAAATAATAAAAAAAAAACAAAAATCCTGGAGGCAGGGAGCTGGGTGATGTCACACACCTGTTGGGGGGGCACTTCTTGTTTTGCCTCGGGCGCAAAAGGAGCTGGCTATGGCTATGTTCCCATGGTGCTCGTGCGGCTGCCGGCTGAATGTGTCAGACGCTACAGACGGAAAGGGGCGGGACACCGCTCCCCGTGTGCAACATCGGCCACACGAGCACCGTGGGAGGACAGGACGCACTGGAATGCAAGCCGGCCGACTCCCTGCGTTTAGGGGCGGGAGGGGGGTTGTATTGAAGTCAATGGCACTGTAGCCATCCCCCCGCCCACAGTGCGATTGCCCGCACCCGGAATGCAGGTGATGGAGTTGGCTAAAACTAGCTCCTGTGGAAAGCTTTTCAACATTTTCATAGCTCTTACCATACAGAAACTTTCTATTTGTGGGGATTAAAGCAACCGTGTGATAATATCTTAATGCAATAGTAGAGCATTTATACCCATCTCTAGACATGTGCGATTCGTTTCGTTCCGAATCGAAATTCGGACGAATTTTCGGACATTCGGACATTCGGATGTATTCGAATTCCGAATTACAGACATAACGAATGCAAACGAATCCGTATTTCCATTTCCGAAATTCGGTAGCGGTAGTTCAAACGGTCGTTTCGTTTTCGGTTCTTATTCGTTTCTTATTCGTTTCTTTCGTTGGAGCAAAGTGACACTTTGCTGCAAACGAACGAAACGAATAAGAAACTAAAACGAAACGACCGTTCGAACTACCGCTACCGAATTTCACCCGAATCCGAATTCCGAATTGACTTTCACACCCGAATCCCAAAAAACGAACAAACACAAATCCGAATTTAAAACGAAACAAATTTTTTGGCAGTGCACATTTCTACCCATCTCCCTGGGGCAGCCCTTGTCTCCTACCTTCCATCTGTTCCAGAGCAGCAGCCTCCATAAGCCTTTCCAGCATTCAACACTTCTGGGAGTGCTAGATACATTTAACCAACAACCCCCCACCCCCATGGCTCCATACTTTGACTCCAAATGCAGTCCTTGCAGGGATCGAACCACAACATGCTGCAGGGGACACATGCATCCAACACTCCTGAAAGAGGCTTACTGAGGATGCAGTGCTGGAATGGAGAGAAAGTAGGAGACATAGGTCACTAGGGAGGTGAGTAATACAGGGCTGTTTTATTGCAGGGATGTTTCTGAATTTTTCTTACCCTATCAGAGTCATTTTAAACCTTTTTTTCCTCCAGATGCTATGAGTGCCCCTTTTTCATTTGCAATGACCTTGAAGCGAACATCTTTGCACTTTTACTTTGCAAGTTTACTACTTGCACTGTACATGGACCAGTTATGTACACGATGTGACCAAATAATTCTGTCATTTGAAGGCTGAATACATTCTGGCACATTTCAGAAACCTATTTTAGAGGTACTTATGGTGGGTGTCCAGGAAAGTAGGTTAATGATGCTGCACTAAAAGGGTGATATCATTTTTTTCCTTATTATAAGCTTGCTGTTGTCTGATTCTGAACCTGATGGACCTGTGTCTTCTTTTCAGGCTAGATAACTATATAAATTCAACAGAGCAGCATCAATTGCATGTTCTTATTGAAACATAAACCCCACATATGGCCCTCCCAGACTCAATAAACAATTATATAATCCTTTGTTACCAGGTGCTCAGTTATATAACCTTTGTAGTAATAACGGTAATAATCAGTTTTGTATTGCTGCTTAGCCATTTAGGTTCATGATCTTTGAAAAGAGGTGCTCACTTCCAAATTTGGCATACATTGTTACCTTGAAGTGGCATGCAGCCTCCCTGGTTCATCCAGCTGAAATCCATTCTGTTTCCTGCTCTGTATAACATAAAATATGGTTATAGACAATGATATGAAACAAAGTATTGTGTTTCCTAAACCTGGTAAGTTAATGAGCTGTGAGGTATTCCAATATGCTGTATAAAGAGCTCGTACTGCAGTCTAATGAGGTTTATTTCTAGTATTGGAGATGTGGAGGGGGTCTGATTATTGCAAGCTCTGATTGAAAAAGCACCTTTTACAGGTATATATAAAGGCTGTTTATTACGCTGTATAAATTGGGCAGTGTGTTCCTGTTCACAGCCATTTGACATCTGTTACCCATCAGATTGAATGGAGAGGCTTGCTCTGTAGTAACATGATATGGCTGTAAGTATATGTGCTTCAAAATCTTATCATAAATGATCTGGCTATTGAACCATTGTAGGGAGCCCACCATAAGTTAGAACTTATTTTTGAGCTGATGTGCTCCAATGTTAAAGTGAACCTAAGCATTTTCCATGTAGGGCAGCAACTTATACTCACCTTCCATTTACTCATGCACTGCGTGAGGAAAAAAAAATACCAGGTTCCTTTAGATATGGAAATGTATGTGTCCCATTTCCCCTCCTTCCACATGACTAGAGCATGCCAACTCCAGTCGTATGGAGTCTCAGGTCTCTCAGGTTAAGTACCTTTTAACACCAATGATTCTGAATATGCAGTTTTGACGCAGCAAGCATGTATCCTGGTTATCTCCAGATGCCAAATGCAAGAACTTAAGATGAAAAACAAACATTCACAAGTTACAAGAATGTTGCACCAAGGTAAAATATACTTACTTAGTCCTGAACAGCAGTGAATTAGAACAGTGACTTTACCAAGTTGGTCATCTGGCTCTCTGGATTAGCTAGAGAAGAAACTAGAAAGGAAGAACTGTTGCAACCTTTAAGGCAGGGGTGTGTAACCTCCGGCCCTCCAGCTGTGGTGAAGCTTTAAATCCCATGAGGCATTGCAAGATTCTCACAGCCACAGGCATGACTCCCAGAGAACATGCATCATGGGATTTGTAGTTTCACCACAGCTAAAGGGCCAGAGTTTCCCCGCCTCTGCTTAAAGGGAAGCGGCAAGAAGGTAGAGAAAAGCATGAAAAGATGGAACTTCCCTAGGCATATGGTCAAGTAGATGTGCTTACATGTAGCTCATGCTGTATACTGTTATTTGAGCAGTATACAGCATGAGCTACATACATACAAAACAATTGTACAGGCTACTACAACAAAGCAGATGTTGCAACCAGACTGCCAAAAAAAGAGACTGCAACCAGAAGCCATATAACTTGCGAACGCTTAATTGCCACAAAGTCCTGGTTAAATTCTAAATTGCAACTGGAAGCTAAGTACCTCTCATAGAAACCATTCCATGTTCTAAAGAAGTATAGTGTGTATACGAGGGAGCATAGAGTCGGCTTCCTGGCTAATAAAGAAGCTGGGTGATGAGTCATTAATCGCCCCCCCGGCTTCCTGATTGGCCAGAAAGCCAGCTCCAAGCTTCCTTGTCACCTACAGAAAATGGCAGGACATCACAGATCCCAAGCTGATGTCTTCGGCAAATCTCTGAAATGAACCATGATGTGCGGATCTGGGCAGGACAATCATATGAGGAAAAGTACAGCTATGCGTGGCTGTTACGTAGAAGCACAGCAAAGAACAAGGGGTTTTAGGAGGTAATGATTTATTAGAATAGAATACAATTTCACTTACAAGGACAGACATCTATGGTGCATGTGACTGTACAATGCTAAGAGCAGGAGCAGCAGTGTCCTCACTCTTTTCAGGTTCTGCTACCTGACAACCCATTTTGGGCCCTGCTCTTTCTCAAGCCTTTAAAGTTTCGAGAAAGGGCATGTGTTTGATTACTTATGGGTCTATTCACTAAGCTGCCGAGGGCAGCCGAGTGAACAACCGACCCCAAGTGAAGTGAGCCGAACACTGTTCGGCTATTCACTAAAGCCTTGTAAGGCTGATTTCAGCCGTATATCGGCTGAAATCAGCCGTACATTGGCTTGCTTCGCATGGCTTCGGGTCGGCCGAACATGCTCAGCATGTTCGGCTGACCCGAAGTGCAGAAGGAGTTCGACCTCCGGCAGGCTACTCGCTGCTGTTCGGCCTATTCTTATAGATGCCGAATAATGGGCAAAAAAAAATACATATTTTTTTCTATTCTGACACGGCTCCATGTCAGAATAATAAAAAAAAGAAACAGCAGTGTTTCTCTCATTGGCGGCTGGGAGCAGGAGACTCCCGGAGCGCCAGGGAGAGTTAGCGGTCTGGAGATCAGTCCCTGGTTAGCAGGTAATCAAAAGAACACAAAAGGGCGCAAAAAACACTGGCTGGCTGAACAAGATATAACGGAAAATCAAAGTGGTGGCACTTACGTGTGAATCCCGGGATCAGGAGATGGGCGGCCTATATGGAGGATCGGAACACTCGTGATGTGTCCGACTTTGGCTGGTGTGCTGCTTAGAGGAGTACATCCACAGAAGGGTGTGAGCGAGAAGAAGGGACTTCGTCCATAGTGCCGTTAGGGAAATGCGGGCTATGGACGGTGTAGATGAGAACCAGGGGGAACCCGGCGGTGTCGGCAATAGACAGGGCTGTTGCAGCCGCGGCTGTGGGTGTCAGCAATCGGTCACTGTCAGGTCTGCTTGGGACAGTGTACGGGAGTCTGTGTGCGGGGGCAGCTGACAGATGCCGAGTGGTCGGCTCACTGATGAGATAGAGAGGATCAGGGAGAAAAAGAGCGACGCGTTTCGAGGTACTACCTCTTTTTCAAGCTCGGGTAGAGCTTGAAAAAGAGGTAGTACCTCGAAATGCGTACTCTCCACTCCTCTCAAGGCCTCCTTCTCTCCAGCTCCCTCGTCACCTCTTCTCATGCTCACCTCCAGGACTTCTCCAGAAGTTGGAATCTTTGGAAATTCAATACCCAAATCTGTCCACTTTTCTACCCTGTCCACCTGAAGGCGATCCTTAAAAACTCATCTCTTCAGGGAATCTTATCCCATGACATAATAACTGTCCTTATACATGTCAAATGTTTATTACTATTTTTTATTGGTGATCATTATCGCTGAGACAGAAAGTAACAGGAAATACCACATTTTAGAGTTGTCATAAGAGTGAAAGGTGTTCTACTGACAACTGTCTAATATGTGAATTTACCTTACTATAGGGAGATTTCACATGACTTCCTGTTGCATCTCCAAGGTGGAATGTGAAGGGAAATTTCCCCAGCAAAACACAAACAGCAATTAATAACCTGACAGGAACTTTAACCCTTCAATGCTTTAGCCTGAAAAAGAATGTTGGCTATACACACACACTTTAGTTATCAAAACCAGGGAAGTAAGCCTTGTGTAAATTCAAAATCATCATAACCAATCTTACATATGGCTGTGGACATAGATTCCAGCCCCATGTTACAGTGTTGGGCCAATCATGAAGCACTGTCATATTAGAGTGGGTGAGGAAGTCACATGCTCTCTCCTTGATCCTGATGGTCAAATGGAGTGACGCGGGTCACAAGGGAAGGCGAGTAAATGCTGCTGGGGAAGAGGGGAGTTAATGACATTTTAAAATATGGATTTGAATTTCGATGTTGTTATACCATTATATGAGATCATCTGGGCATTTCAAAGCAACATCACAGTCACTATGATGACCAGTATAACAGAGACTTGTTTTGGTAAATTGAAGATACACTTTAAGTATTTCTATAGTCTTACATAGTCTTCTGATGTTTAAGGGCATCTGCTTCAAAGTTGTGCACTCTGAGGTACTTTTATGCTTACCACCGTTGTAATTAGTGGTTATCTCAGTTACTGTAGCCCTTTTTTTCAGCTCTAACCTCTGTCATCAACCTGGTGTTTCTATCCACAAAAATGTCACTCGCTGGAAGTTTTTAGTTTGCACCATTTTAAGTTGCCAACCACTGCTCTGGACACTGCTGTGCAAGAAAATTCCAGGAGATCAGCAATAACAGAAATACCCAAACCAGCCTGTCTGGCACCAACAATCATGCCATAGTCAACATCACTGGAATCACATTTTTCTATCTCTCCACCCTCAGCTCACCCCTTCTATCTCCTCATGAATCACTAATCTTCTCACTGACATATCAACATGAATGTTAAACCCATTTCTTAAACCCTTTCCAAAACGGAGCTTATAATATTTCCTCCTCTCTGTGTCCCCTCCTCTTACTTCTCCATTATGCTGAACAGCACAACAATCAACCCCTCCCCTCAAGCCAGTATTCCCGGTGTAATCCCTGATTCTCTGCTCTCAGCCCTACATCCAATCCTTATCCAAAATCTTGCAGGTTCAACCTCCACAATATTTTCAAAATTCACCCCTGTTTAACAAATGACACCACAACATTTCTAATTTACTCCCTTGTAATCTCTCCTTGACTATTGTAACTCCCTCCTTGTTGGCCTACCACTACACAGGATATCCCCCTTTCAGTCTGCCATTATTGCTGCTGCCAGACTCATACACCTTACCAACCATTTAGTGTCTACTGCCCCTCTCTCTACTGGCTCCCATTTGCCCAACAAATAAAATTCGAAATACTAACAATAACATACAAAGCCATCTCCATCTCTGCCCAACCAAACTCATTTCAAAATATCATCCAAAGCGTACTCTCCACTCCTCTCAAGGCCTCCTTCTCTCCAGCTCCCTCGTCACCTCTGCCCATGCTCACCTCCAGGACTTCTCCAGAAGTTGGAATTTTTGGAAATTCGATACCCAAATCTGTCCACTTATCTTCTACCCTGTCCACCTGAAGGCGATCCTTAAAAACTCATTTCTTCAGGGAATCTTATCCCATGACATAATAACTGTCCTTATACTACTTTCTTTACCTCATCCCACACAATTATTATCTTTTGTATCACTTACCCCTCCTACTAGATTGTAAGCGATCACGAGCAGGGAGGTTTGTTTTATGCGATTGATTTGCTGTACAAAGCCTCCATGCATTGAGACTGCATTACATTGTGTTTTCTGCCTTGCTGAATAAAAGTGCAGGACAAACCTGCTTAAGTTGGGTATACACTGGTACATTTTTGGTACAAAATTTAATTTAATTTGTTTTTTGTTTTGATTTAACATTTAATTCTGGTCTTAATGGAGTTTCCTGAACGAAAACCACATTCACTGTTGAAATTTCGTTCAATTGAGAAACATTTCCCAACATGCTTCTTCGACTTTTTGGGTCTGCAGTCAAAATTGATCATCGAATAGATCCTATTAACTATTAGAAAGTTGAACGAACATTCTGAAATCGATTTTGTTCTTACGAAATTCTAACCGTGTATTCCCTACTTTAGACTGCTCCTGTCCTGTGCATGGTCACTGCAATATATATATCGCTATGGCATCTCAGGTTGCTGGCTGCCACTGGCGGCTGTAAGGAGGAGCACGCCGCTGTCTCTGTGCAGCAGCGTGTTCCTCCTCACAGCCGCTGCTGAGTCATTGACAGCCAGCAGCTTGCGGTGGAGGAGCCCAGGGCCCAGTGGTGGCAGCGGAGGAGGAGGCAGGGCCCGGTGGCCGTGGAGGAGGAGGAAGAGGCCAGGCCCGGTGAATGTGGAGGAGGCGGGGCCCCTCCCACGACCAAGGAAGAGACAGGTAAAAGGTGTGCAGGGCTGTGACCAGCCCACCTGAGACCCTGCAGAGCCCACCACAGAGAGTCTATGGTGGGCTCTGCAGGGTCACTCTCAGGTGGGCTGTGTGGGATCTCAGGTGGCCTCTGCAGGGGGTGTAACTAGAAATCACAGGGCCCCATACAAAATTTTGCTATGGGGCCCTGTGATTTCTACTTACGCCCCTGTGTGTGTGTATTTTATTTATTTGCACACATGAACACCATTGTCATCACTGGAAAATGAAAACTTTGTCTTCTTTGAAATATGAGAGGCAGTAGACATAATGGCATGAATGGCTTTTGGTTTCTATCTTCTATCAGTATGCTAACTTTGCTGTGTGCACATATTTGCCTGTATTTTATTCATTGCCTACAATATCTAATTAGCTAGTATAGAGCAAATAAATAACCTATGGTCTGTAATACTTTTGTGATTACAAATTTGTCGCCTGACAAAATATGTTAAGAATTTTATTGAGGCTGCAGCTCTAATCTGAATGAAATTCCATTCTGCACTCGTACTGTGGGGTAGAGGAGACTATTACTGGTGGGAGCTAGAATAAAGCATTAAAAAGCCTTGTTTTCCCAAGTGTCACTTTCCATAGAGTCATAAATGATTCTTGTCTGATATGAGAAGCAGTGTGTTATATACAAGGTTAAAAGGCTTTATTGCATTTCCCCACAGGCTGAAATCTGTTTATTTGTCCCTCTATATTCAATTTGGTCTTTACATGTCTTTTGTTTGTAATCCCCTCTTGGTTTGATGAGTGAATAGAAAGTGGCCTATGCTGCTGTAGGTAATGCAGAAACCAAAATAACAGAAACATGTAGCAACCCATAAAAGTTATAGGTGTGTGCCCAATAACTGCTTAACACCCAAGGGAGGACTGGCCTGGGGAGTACTTCTACTCTTGGCCACTTCAAAAAAACATGTTTGGCTGGTGCACCTGAATGTAGCTGCTCCCCCATTCACAAAATCAGTGACAGCTGTTGGGTGTTATGTACATATTAGCTTCGTGGTCAGAACTGTGATCACAGTGGCGAGAAAAAAATAGTCTTCCATCATTAGCTTCATTTGCGGCTTCGACGTGTTATGTGACCAAAATGCACAGAGCTGCAAATTAAGTCAGTGCTGATAGGACACAAAACTGTGAAATGTGTTATAAGGGAAGCTGAATGATAATTATTTGTGATGATATTTTTTTAGACGAGTCCATGTTATTTTTCCAAAATTGCAGTCATGTTGTTCAGTCCATATAGTACTTATGCATCCATAATTCATCCCTTATAGTATTCTCCCTTACACACACACACACACACATACAGTATATGAAAATGTGCGTTTCAATTAAAGTAGTATTACACTCTCAAACGTTTTATCAATAATGATTCCAGATCATACAAATATACATTACCAGTAAAGTAATTCTTTGCATTTTTGCCGAAGCACATACAGTCATCATGTTTGCGAACAGCTCAAACAATTTCAGCTCAGCTTCCGGTAACTTCCTGTCCAGTACAAGATCACAAGGGACATCGTAGTCTCCAGCAGCTGAACATGGAGCAGGGGGAAGGGCATAGCTTGCCCTGCTTTACCTGTGTGTTTGTGGATACAGATTACCAGCACACACAAGTAT
This sequence comes from Nanorana parkeri, assembly GCF_000935625.1. Classification (NCBI taxonomy): domain Eukaryota; kingdom Metazoa; phylum Chordata; class Amphibia; order Anura; family Dicroglossidae; genus Nanorana; species Nanorana parkeri. The sequence continues at coordinate 364,574 of NW_017306590.1, forward strand.
GGCTACATAAGACCCTTCAAGGGAAAGGAGCCACCCTAAAACAGGATATAAGGACAGTGCTCAGTGAACAAGCTAAGTATGCAGGAAGCTAAAACTTTTCAACATTAAGGAGTTACATCCATTGTAAGTGATTCAGTCAGCATTTGAAATAGCTTAAAAACCATTTGACTTTAATATTACTTTAACCATGCTCTTTACGACAACAACCAACTTTTACCATACTCAGCAATCACTGTGGCATCACTGCACACTTCGCACTCCTTTTTAAACCTACAGGAAAATGTCCCTATTATAACAAGATCTGTTGGTTGTGTTTGCCTCCCAGGACAAAAATTCCCAGTCCTCCATTGTGAGCACCCTTTCCAATTCTAAAGCTGTCCATAGACCTTACGAATATCGGACGATTTCCGTATGCGATCGTGTTTTTCGTCCGATATTCGTAAGGTTGATGGGCAGTGTACAACTGCAAATACTGTACAATCGATCGACTTTGACTAAGCAGCAGGTTAGAAAACTTTGGTCGATCGTACGATTTTCGCAAGGTTGGTGGCGTTTCCGTACAGCAAAATTCGTATGATTTACACTGCACATGTGCAGACGAAAATACATGCGGTCGATTACCGCAATTCATCTAGGTGCTTTCTTTTAATTACCGCTGATCAAACCAATGCGATAATCAGGGCAGGATGGGGCCACCGTACGAAAACCGTACGACGGTTCGATCATCGGACGAAAAGTGTCGTCTGATGATCACAAGGTGTATGGGAAGCTTTTTAGGTCAAATAAATCACTTTTTCACACAATATGGGCAGAATGTACAATTTTAGATCCACGGAACTTGGTAGAAACATTTTGCACAGATTTCCTGGTGAACCATGCATTGACACAAAAAAGTTTATTGTTTATACAGTACATTAACCAGTTGACATCCGCGGTGTTAAACCCCCTTCCCATCCAGGCCATTTTTCAGTATTCAGCGCTGCGGAGGCTTCTAGGTTTTGGGTTTTTTTGGCACAAAAGTAAAATCAGCATTAGGATTATGGCTAGGATGAAATGAGTGGTAAGGTTTAGGTACAGGGTTAAACCAAAAGCTATTTCTTAGTTTCGGACAGAGTGGGACATGATTATAAAATCTGTTGGGTTTTTATTGTTATCTTTGGTATTGCAGGGAAGGTTACCCCTCACTTCCTATGTGGTCACCTGGATAGGAAGTGAGCAAAGTCTCCCTGATGAGGGCAAACACAGCAATAATAGAATGGGGAAGGGTGATTTTAGTGTTATAAACAGTTTAGCTACAAGTTGGCACTACACCTCTTATATCACTCACAGGGTTATTCACAAAAGGGTGAAGAGTTTGGAGAAGGCAGGAGAAGTGAACAATCTAGGACAACATACGTGAACTAGACAGTGAGCTAAAGTGGAGAATTTCTCAAAATCAGCTATGTTGTCATAGATTGTTCACTTCTCCTGCCTAGAGAGTAACCTGTATAATCCTATACACATGAAAGGGTTATTTTATCCCAGTACTGATACTTTAGCATTTTGGGCAGATGATGGAACACTACCTGACAATTTCCTACACCTCTTAGGGACTTTCTTGGTATAGACGGTGCCTGTGCTTGAGTTCCTGGGTCTGAATGCCTGCTGTGGTAATTTTGAGGGGGTCCTGCTCTGACTGTTTGTATTTTGCATTTATTTTATATTGTGGAGCATGCAACAGGATGAGCAGGAATATGCAAAGGTGATCGGGAACAAACAGCAAAAAGTTTTCCCAGCACACTCACAAGCCAGCATGCAAAAAAACCTGTTAAAAGCACAGGTTTAGATACATGTCTTCTGCAGAAAATGTGAAAGCCGCACAGCCGCATCAAGGCACCTCTAAATAGTGCGGTCCTAAACTATGAGAGTCTCCATCTTGGAGCACATATGGCAAAATATCAAATTGGGTGCAGGTTTGTCAGGAGGAAGCCCAACCTCCCTTAAAGGCACAGGGACACACAAGGGATCCCGCACATCACAAGGCAGCTGAGACCCCCCATGCATCACTGCACCAAATCAGTCAAGCAAAACAAATGGCAAACGCACTCATCAATTTGTTACCAGCTTTAAAGTGGGGTGCACATGGAAGGGCCTAATACAGTACAAACAGCAACAAGTTTTCCCAGCACACTCACAAGCCAGCATGATCGGGAACACCCACATCTCTCTAGTGGATTACAACAGGGTCCAGAGCTAGGACCGGAAAGCTCCAACTATCGGCATATACAAGACAAATAAACGTCCCACCCCACCAGGCTCCAAGAGGTAGTCTCTTAATATTCTACAAATAAAACAGTGATTGTGCATATATGCTAGAATGATGTCACATAAAACCATTCAGGAAAAGTAGCAGTCAATTGTTTGGGAATCGCTACTGGTGACAAATATTCATCAAAAATATAGTGTGAATACTGCCACCATGATACCCCACATTATCTAGTCCATTATAAATACACACAATCCTTGTGGTGCAGCAAAGTCCAAGGTTGATTATATCACCCCCAAACAAAGATGATGACGTATGTCTGTTATTGGTGGGTAGACTTTAAACGCCAATATACATGTGTAATTAAGACTGTATAAAGCAACCATCATCTATAAATCTTCCAAAATATAATGTGTGCCGCCCCAACAGGGGCATAGAATATGAGATGCATAGCCTCAGTTAATATTAGCATTGTTATATAGGTTAGAATTTATATAGTGTGATTTGCCTAACTATTTTCTCATAGCTAAATTCATGTGTTATTCTATGCTGCCATCTAGTGGCCTTTTGTTGTAACAAACATGTTTTCTGTAATTATTCCTCATGTGACAAGGTATTTCCCCCTAGTGTAGCCCCACCCTTCTTCCTGAGTGCAGTACTTTCCTGTGTCATGGGCACAGTTGAAAGCCACATGTAACAAGGACACTCAGGTAATCTGCACAGTACGTAGGAAAGGCATCATTTTCTGACCGCACAATACTATAACCGTTCAACTGCTGTTCCTATCATCTGCTGTAACCCCTGATGTAAAGAATAAACACCTCTTTTGAATGAATCGGTATTGACGAGTTCAGCTATCTGACGAGGATTGTCAGCAGTGAGTATATCTGCTTATACAGGCCAGGCATAGAGGTCTCAGCAAGGGATATATTTCGCTATCACAACGATCGGAGTCAGAATAGTCAGAAGATTTTCAAGACATCAAAGCAAATTGCACTGTTATTTATTTGCATAACTACCGTTGTATTATGTAGATAGTGGCATTATCATGCCAGACGGGGAGTGTGCCGCCCCAACAGGGGCATAGAATATGAGATGCATAGCCTCAGTTAATATTAGCATTGTTATATAGGTTAGAATTTATATAGTGTGATTTGCCTAACTATTTTCTCATAGCTAAATTCATGTGTTATCCTATGCTGCCATCTAGTGGCCTTTTGTTGTAACAAACATGTTTTCTGTAATTATTCCTCATGTGACGATGTATTTTCCCCTAGTGTAGCCCCACCCTTCTTCCTGTGTGCAGTACTTCCTGTGTCATGGGCACAGTTGAAAGCCACATGTAACAAGGACACTCAGGTAATCTGCACAGTACGTAGGAAAGGCATCATTTTCTGATCGCACAATACTATAACCGTTCAACTGCTGTTCCTATCATCTGCTGTAACCCCTGATGTAAAGAATAAACACCTCTTTTGAATGAATCGGTATTGACGAGTTCAGCTATCTGACGAGGATTGTCAGCAGTGAGTATATCTGCTTATACAGGCCAGGCATAGAGGTCTCAGCAAGGGATATATTTCGCTATCACAACGATCGGAGTCAGAATATAATGTTTTTCTAATTTGGCACATAAGGAGTTAAACAGTGGTACTGGTTAAAAAAAAAAGTGATAGCTTTCTGCTGTTGACAGTTTAATGTCTTATTCAGCAGTCAGCAGTTTGAGTAACACCTCACAAGCGGGTTGGAATTCAACCCAGTGCTTTGCCAGGCAGGAGACACAGTGACCAAAATAAGCAAAAGTTTCCTGTCCTTCCCAAGGTGTCACTCATTGCCCATTGCCTCATTTCTACCACCTGCTTGGAAAAAGATCAGCAAATAATTTTTCTTTTTTACGATTTTCCTTTTCAAAAGTCTGTATGTGTCATTTTGCTTTATGATTTTCTACAGCCATTAACTACAATGTTATATGGGAATACTAATGTAGCACCACAAAAAGATGACTGTTTACCATGGCTGCTTTGTAAGGCACTGACTAAATGCCTCCTGTGAAGGTAGCTTAAACCCGGGCGCCAATAACTCTGGTTACGCCACTGAGCTTAACACAGTATATATGTTATCTTTCTGAAAACATATAACCACATATCCCTTGGTAGGTAAAGGATAGGACACATGAGAAATCTGAGATGTATGTCAGTTTGCATGGGTCCAAATTATTGGAAAGCCACAGAGACCCTGATCTAAGGTGCCAAGATTGAAAGGCATTGTTCATTATAAATAATTCTGTCTTTACATTAATTCTAGTATACAAAAAACCCTGATATTTTATTATATATGCATTACAAATGATCTGCAGGGAGTAGTATGGTAACAAATTATTGAATGGGTCATATCGGTTAAAATTGTTATTGTGTCCCCTGTGTGTTTAAAATTGACACAAACAATGCTAGTATAGTGGTGCATAGCTAGTTTCCCTGCAGTGTGTGCCTATTGCCTCTGGCGAGTCTCGCTGTGCAATGGTGAAAGGCACTAACAATTGGGCTTCTGCTAATGGAGTTTAAAATGTCAGTTTTTATTTAGCAACACACCTCCTCACAAGGAACATGTTGCAAAAACTGGACAGATCCATGCACGGATTCCCTGTTGATCAGAACTGAAGGTGCCCGTCCAACTGCAGTCTAGGCACCCCATTTCTTGCAGCTGGCATCAGCTGTGTTTTAAAAAATATCTGTGTATATATCTTTTTTTTCTGAGGTATTTAGTTCCCTCACATGACAGTTCCTCTTCCTCAATCTTTTTTCCAACAGTGGGTGGTATGTAATGATGTGGGTGCTGTCCTCTGCAACATTCTCTTGTGAGCACAGGGTGCTCTGAAGACGTGCCCTCAAGGTGTTTGTCCATGATGACCTGGGCTCACAGGAAGTGAATTGAACAGTGGCGGGCATCCTTCAACCCATAAGAGGACCATTGTTGGATTGCAGCATGGGGAGTCTTTGGTGATGGATATAGGGAGAGTTATTTTAACACATGTAGGCCATTTATTTGTATACAGTTTTTGTTGCTGGTTTTATGTAAAAAAAAAAAAAAAAACTTTCCATATTGATGGCGAAATCTTTGTTTTTGCATGCACAGTTGATGTACCCTTGTGCTTTTAACAGTCCTTGGGATAAAAAGTTAATTTGCCAAATCCTTACACAGGCATTGGATATATTTAAACATAATAACTGACATATTTCTTTCCAAACTGAACAGTTTTTGTAACCTTTATCGTAAGTAACATTTTCCATTTCTTTTATTAGCATTTGAACCTTTTCCAGAACGCTTATTGTTTATTTATTTTTTATAATGTAATGCCTTAAACGGTACACCATATTTAAAGTAGTGATCCATCAAGCGACAGGTTACAAGTTATTTATACAGTGGCAGTATAAAAGTTGTGTGTATTCTTCTACCTTTGTATCCATTTCAAGATTTTGTTTGTTTTCTAGCTACTGCTTGGCATTGGGTTGTGCTGCTTAGCGTATCATTAACCAGTATTCCCAAGTCCTTCTCCAGCCCTTTTGTGTCTAGTTATATTTCATTTGAATGCTAATATAATGCTGGCATGCTAGGTGCATCACCTTACTTTTTTCAAAAGTAAATAGAATTTTCTACTTAATTGCCCATGTTATCAAGATCTTTTTTAACATGCCCCTATCCTTTTGCATTTTTATATTTCTACATAATTTTGCTTCACCAGCAAAACTGGAACCACCATTCAACCCCACGTCCAATCGTTGCCCATTTCTTGCCACCTTCACCTCCTTAACATTTTACAAAATATGTCTCTTCTTAACCAATGACATCACAAAGCTACTAATTCACTCACACATTATCTCACACCTTAACTATTGCAACTCCCTTATCATTGGTCTACCTCTACACAGTCTACCCCCCCCCCCACTGGCTCAGATCACCCAAAGAACAGAATTCAAACTACTAACATACAAAGCCATCCAAAACTCTGCCCCCAGCTACATCTCAAAATATCATGCAAACCATCTTCCTCACTCCTCCCAAGACCTCCGGCTCTCTAGCCCCCTTGTCGACGCCCTTCCTCTGGAACTCCCTACCCCAACCTGTATGGCTAGCTCCTCCTCAGTCTGCTATTAGGTGAACCCTGGAAACTCATCTCTGCAGCGAAGCCTTTCCTGCCTCTACCTAACAACTGACATTTTATTTTCTCAAACAACTCATCCCCACACAGTTACCACCTTTTGTATCACTTGCTCTTACCTTTTAGATTGTAAGCTGATATGAGCAGGGCCCTCCTAACCATCGTGTCTTGAATTGTATTGTAACTATACCATCTCCCTTTATTTCATAAAGCAGTTTGCAAGCTGTTAGCGTTATATAAATCCTGTATAATAATAATAAATATTTTCAGTATAAATGCTCTCAATTTTAGTGCACACAAACACACTATAATACACACATAAAATAGTAAAATATAAAAGGTGAGTTTGTGTCCAGTAAATAGATACCAAATGCATCAAGCTTTAAAATTGTTTGTGCACATGAAACGGCGAAAAATGATGGTACACAAAATTGTATATAGGCAGCTCTTTAAACACCTTAAAGCTAATAATTTGACAATAACAATGAATCGTTGCCTATATTTATTGCTCTCACTTCGGTGTGCATTGCTATACCTAATATGTGTGGTATGAGTCTCATTTTTATATGTGTGTGCTCACAATGTGCATATTTGCATTTTTATGTGCATGTACATGTGGGATTTTAATTCTCTTTTGGTTTATTTTATTAAAATGTTATTCTTTAAAACATGCTTTTATTTTTTAACTTAACTCTATTACCAACACAAGGGAGCTGATAAGCTTCCTCTATATGACAGTATAATGCAGGTGACAGGTTCCCTTTAGGGAGACATCAGAGTTTTAGTAATTGATCTCCTGCCACTCTCCACCCGGGTACTCGCCATAGAGGTCCGGGACACCCAGAAGGGGCAGTTAAGCCTACGACAGATAATGGGTGGACAGCACCTTTTGGCTGCTATGACATCCAGGATTTCTTGCCATGCCATTTTTATAAACTCTGTCCCTTTTTAAAGGAGAACTATGAGGTGAGTGCTTTTCACTCACCTCATAGTTCTAGCCGACCTGTGACAATGAGACTGTTACAGGTCGGCTCAGTAGATCGGGAGGTGAGCGAACACATACCGGCGTTCGCTCACCTCTCGATCCTGTCACGGCTCTCTGCCGTGATAGGGGCTGGATTCCCCCCTCCGATCCTCCAGCGCTGACTGGCGGAACAGACGGGAGAGGGGGCGGGTACAGCTGGCTCTGCCTCTAGATAGGCAGAGCCAGCTGCCAGTCAGGCAGCTGGGCGGATCCAGACATAATTGTCGGGATCCACTTCAGCTGCGGCGTCTCAGTATACCGCGAGCTACAGCTCGCGGTATACTGAGCCTAGGGTGACACTACTTTCCATGGCAAGCCAACTCTGTCACCAACAGAAAAGCTAAATTAGTTGTCACAGTGCCTATAAGCACTAGCATCTGTCTCAGCTCTTACTTACTACTAGTCAGATAAGACTGCTGTGAATTTGTATTCAGATTAAGGATAAATGGTCATCTCAGCCACTGACAACACAGACATTGTTGGTATGGACATTCAAAGGTTAGGATAATAGGATGACAATGAAAGACTTATTGCCACAGACTGACTTTCCAGAATTTGAAGATGAATTGAGGCCCTTGATTGAAGACCATATTTTGTGTGATGCCATGATTTAAAAAAATTTAGTAAATAAACAGACTGGACTATTGTTGCCAGAGGGCAAACAGATCTCCTTAAATAAGTCCATGTGACTATGGAAGAGGGTCTTACAATAATTAGTTAAGATAAAGCTGTTACATAGCATGTGGTACTGGTTTGCATATTATGGGGTGAACTACGTATTTTTTTTTCCTTAAAGATCTGGTATAAGTACTTAAAAGGGACGCTAATTTAAGGGGCAAATTTTAATAGATAAGGGAGCACGTGGATAAGCAGAAATAACCAAAATGTGTAATATAAACCAGAAAAAAACGGTGCTGTTCTCAGTCTCAGAAAGTCTGGACGTACTTTGAGTTTGGCATGGAAGTATTTTTGATGTACGTTATGGATTTGCTTCAACTGTGTTCATTAGTGTGGATGCCCATAGCATATGTTTGGTTTGTATTTGTGGCATTGGCAGAGTTTTTGAGGTTGTGTATTTACTGTGTGCACAAATATGTGTTGCTGATTAGCCATTAGCTGAAAATTCTTGCCTTGTCAGTAGCTTTTCTCTACCATGACACCAATGTATTTGCACTTTGGTTGTCTTGTGACTCTTACCCACTGAATGTACCATTAATAAATATATAAATTATCAGATAATATTTGTATTTTACTGCACTTTCCAAACAGTGACAACTACTATGCAGAAAAAAGTTTGGGTAACATCAACAATTATTGCCTTGTATACTCTTCTGATTAGATCCTATTTTATATCAGGGTTGTGCCTAGTACGGCTGCATACATAGTTTTAGTCTCCTATTACCCTCATGTATACCAGCTGTTCCTTTATTGGTTTCACTGACTCCAGACACATATGGCCTTATTCAGAAGTGCCAAGTCTTAATGCATACCTGGGTTTGCCCATGCAAGCCAAACAAGGAGGTTTGCTTTAATCCCCTCTCCAGAGCAGCACATACTCAACTTTCTTTTGTTCCCCTGTTTCTCTGTTCAGCTGCCAGGAGTGAGGAAAATTGGTGACCTGGTATTTCTGGGTATGGAGGAGCATAGACAGGCTACAATGGGGAAGTGTTGGACAACTTAAAGTGATTGATCCGGGTAGCATTTTTTGAAAATGAAAGTTATTGAGAGGGTGGGCTTTACACAGACCCTGTCACTTTGCCCTGAATGAAAGTGTTGGAGTCTCTTTTAGTGCAGTAACCAACAGACATCCATCAAGGTTTACTATGCAGCACTGGATGCAAAAAACATGGGGTTGATTTACTAAAGGCAAATATGCTACTCACTTTGCAAGGGAATTTGCAGATTGCAAGGGAATGTTTCTTCAGTTTAGTGAATGAGGTGAAGCTCTGCTGAGTTCCATCATTCAATCATATGCAAGCAAAAATGCATTTTTTTGTTTGGGTATTTTTTGCAAAGTGATTTTCTATCACATTCACAAAGCTAAAGGGAAAATTCCCCGGCAAGGTGCACATTCCCTTGCAAGGTGAACAGCCTATTTGCCTTTAGTTAATCAACCCCCATATGTCTGCTCATACTGTAAAAGCCCCATTTAAAAACAGCTAGACTACACCAACATTAAAATCGACTTAACAGCATCTTCATCACTTAGCTCATTTCAGATAAGACATACAACACCCCTTTGCTTTTTACAGCTCTAGAATATAAGCACTTCTGGGACCTGCTGCATTTTGTAACCCTGTTTCCAATAAAACAAGTGTTGTGGTTTGCTTATGTTTCCTGGGTACATAGTGCAGAGGAAAAGCTATAATTTTTGCATATAAAATATGCAGTTCAGCAACTGGCTTGTTAATAAATTCCTGTAAACCCTTAAGTGGGAGGAGAGTCCTCAGAAAAGTTCATTCTGATGGTGTCATGCTGGAATTTCTCACTCAGCTCAAAACTCATGGAAGGGTTGATGCAGATTCAGCTATAAGTACAGTATGATTTATAGACATACAGTGAACTCTTTCCTCTCCGAAAAAATAATAATCCATGACTGCAGAATGGAAATTAAGAAGAGTGTGAGAATGTCTGTGTGTGTGTGTGTGTAAGGGCTTATATACAATATAACAGGGTTTTCCTCCTTGATGCCAAACTGCTTTGCACAGCAATTAGCAGTGTCCTCATTTAGTCTTTAGTCCCAAGTGGTAAGCAAAGTCATACATCATCCTGGAGGCTGCTAATTATACAGCTGGATTACAGGTAGGCTTTTGTAACTGGAAAACAGAGTTCTGCATAACCCTTGTCTCTCTTCCAATAAGCAGGCAAGAGGAAAGGATTTCTTGAAAGTCTGCCCACAGTCTACAAACTGACAGCTATGAAGTCGAGCAGGGGAAATCTTTATTGAGCTGGGATAATTTCTCATACTATAACTAAACTCCACAGCAAGGAAAAGCATGCATCCTTTTAGTTTAACAAATGGGTACGTTACATTATTATCTGTCATTAGGGACTTAAATAGTCTGCCGGTTTAATCACACAAACATGGTCACGGAATTAAATAATTTTATGCATAAACTATTTTTACCAGCATAAATGTATAGATCAGCAGCAATTTCTTTATTAACCTAGATGATAAGGTTACTGACATGGAGTAATAAAGAAAGGTGGCACTGTTGGGAAGTAGGCAAAGAGCTGATCTTGCATTTTTATTAGACAGTCGAGATAAGTGACCTTTTTAAAATGTGCTCTGCCAATGGTTCAAGGTAAGATTATTTTTGGGAACTGAAGCTTGTTTTTCTCTAATATTAAAGGGTTATTAAATAGTCAAGCAATAGATATATGCAAAACGATTAAAAAAAATTACTTTTTCAAAGGGTTAAACTTACCTGTTTCTCCAACGCGGGCTCCCTTCCGAACATCTGAAAATTTCTCGGGCGGCTGCAAAAGATCTTGGGACGGGGGTGCTTGCGCAGTTCAGATGTTTGGCCGGGAGACGAGGAGAGACACAAGGTAAGTATATGGAGCAGTGTGCACCCGCACAGACTCTGAGCGAAGAGGAGGACAGAGGAGTCAGCGCTGGATCAGAGACACGTAAAGCGCTGGAGGGACAGCTAAAAACTACAGGAAAGAAGAAGATCGGATTAAGAGACATCATTTAAGGTAAGTCTCTACAGCAGGATTGGGAATGGGGGGGGGCGGGGGGGTGGGGGCCTTTAATGTCACTTTAAGTCAAATTAAAAGCTTGCTTAAAATAACATTAGCCTGGTGCTACTGGCATATACACCAGCATCAGTAGCGCTAGCTGTAAAGTATGAATACTAGGTTGGGCTCTGACCTAGGTCTGACCTTCAGCGTTCACCTCTCAAGAATGTTTTATAGGTGTGCTCTAGTATTTGGTGCCCCCTAGGACCTTGTGCAGCATGCTATACATCCTGGGCAGGGTGTCCAAAAACACAATGGGGCAGCCTGTGGCCAATAAGTGCACCAAAAGTTCAGGGGCTTGATGGAATTAGGTCATCGTACTAGAGGATATCCGCAGCTGAACACATTCAGTCCAACCATACTTTAAAGTGCTTTCTGCTTTGCTGGCTGGAAATCTGGAAATGAGGAATAATAAACATCATGCAGAGTCTCATTTACCAATCACCACTTATTTACTAACTTAGTTCATTTACCTCCCACTTCCCATTCTCACCCAATGTACAGAAATCCTGCCCCCCATACCTATTTAACATCAGGTGGTCCAGGCTACCTCAACTACAATCTTTGGTTTACTTTTGGTGCTTAGCAACAGCCTCAAGGCAGGACCATTGGGTGGCAGTGACACTGAGCAGTTGCCTCCGCCTAAGAAACCAGTCAGTGCCATTTCCTGCACACAGATCCTAAACTTTTCTTCAGTAGAGTGTTATGACCAGAACTGGAGGGAGCTCAGACCTGATGTCAGATAAGTGTAATTGAGTGTCTTTTTCTACAGAATAGGTTAGAAAGTCAAGGGATGGAGGAATGTGGGCAAAGTTATTAATGTGAAAATATGTGCCAGTAGTTCTGCAAGGCATGACACTAGCCACTATGAGTAGTACTGGCATTTATGCATCAGCATCAGATGCTCAAATATACTGCAATGATGCTGAATACATTCAGAAGACTATATAGGGGTCTATTCACAAAGCTGCCGAGGGCAGCCGAGTGAATAACCGATCAGAAGTGAAGTGAGCCGAACACTGTTCGGCTATGAAAAAGAAGCACTAGTTTACTAGTCTGCCATTATCTGAGAAGCACATATATGTTTGGTATTCCTGTATAAGGTAGAAGATTACATTTTGGAGCAAAGGAATCTCTTCTGTTGGGAAGATCAAAATGCGGTAACTGTGATCTTTCCCTCTGGCAGAGGTCATGTGACCTATTGCCTAGCTGGGGAATCCCAGATCAGCAATTCTTCCAGTCAAAAGTAAAAAATATCAAGGATCTCCTACCTTCTGAGTTTAAGGGAACAGGGTGGGTAGAAAAGCTGGGCATTTTTTTTTCTACAACAGATCAGCTCTAAGATGGCAGCTGTAGAGCCAAAGTGGTTTATAATAATCTTGCTTTTATATATATTTTTGTAAATAATAAAGTGATGCATATCCAAAGGTGGGGATGTACTATGCTAGACATTGCCAAGCAGAAAACAAAATCACTCCATCATCCTCAAACTAATTTTTGTACCCAAGGAAGTGCCTGACCCAGCTCATGTTGCTATGGGTCTATCTGTATTAATACATCAACACTCAGAAGGTAATTACTGCCACCCAAAATGGAATTTTAGCTTTAAACGAAGTCATTTTTCTAAGCTTGGAAGTCCAGAGGGTCCAATAATGATTGTTCTGTAGACTCCAGTCATCTATGGTAATAATGACCCTGTTTTCTGCCAAGACATATAAACTGCATCAATGAACTTGTCAAACCAGTTTGCAGCAGTTGTTTATTTTTCGTTTGTTCTTGTGAAATATTCTTATGCAGCCTTTGTTTTCCCTTTCATGAGATGATCTAGCATCCGTTTGTCTTGTTAAGAATGTACTAGTCCTAATGCAGTTATTACATTATTCGAATTATTTTATACAATTAAATGTAACTTATTTAACTAGTATATGTTTATAATTAATAAAATGTTCATGTAGTACATGCAGAAATAGTTTTGTATCAAATCATAGCAGAAGCACATTGTGGTCTTTGATAAATAAAATCTAACCTTCCCAGGTGGAAATAAACACTAATGTTTTTATTATTTTTAAAGGTGTGTCCATTCCATAAGCTAAATCAGAATGTTGTGGCTTATGTAAGTGTAAACGTAATTAGCCACGTGGCTTCGGTAGCATTTTATACCACAGTGTTTAAATAAGATTTCAGAAACAAAAAGAGAATGTGGCAAAAAAACATGTTAGGATATCCAACTACACAGCAACATATAGGCTGCAATAATGCATTGGGCTCATCTAAAATTGCTGTATGAATATGGCATAGCCACAGTAACTACCATATTTTCAAAGCTACGAGGCATGAGGCAAGTTGCTATCCAGGCTCTGACTAAACATTCACCTCTCTCAGACTGCTGTCTGAATCCCAGGCCAGAGCAACATCATGCTTCAGCCTTCCCCTTTTATCTCACCTGGATAATCAATCATTAAGCAATTAACAATCCAGGTGAGAGACACAAAACACAAGCTGGATTATTCAGACCCAAAGTCATCCTGAAAACCTGGTTTGGGTTCCACTTGTCCTGTACATAGGATAGAAAGCGAGGGGAAATATACTACCATGACTTCCCCTTTCCTTATGTCACAGTCAGTATAAATAAATATATATAAATAAATATATGAAATTAAATGTGAAAAAGACATAAAACATATGAATTTCATGTTAAATATTTATTGCATAGTATGTGAATATATACTAAGGGATGTGAAAATTTAAAACGTGCAGGTATTCTCTCACATAGAGATCAAAGCACTACTCCTGGCAATGCCTTTATCTCTTAGAAGGCAGGCACCATCTATGTTCAGGCATCATCTCAAAATAAAATCCTTTTTCTAGATGACTAAATTGTGTAATTGTACAGTATGTGATCACTACTGGAGGTGAGACATGCTTTTCCCTGCATGCAGTAGTCTGATAACATCATCTTTTCAGATTCCTCCTGCCAGCCTAGACATAGTCTAATTCCCCAAGTTTATTGACCGCTTTTTAAAAATAAAAGCTATAACAGGATTTTTCACAAAAGGGTGAAGAGTTTGGAGTAGGCAGGAGAAGTGAGAAGTGAACAATCTATGACAAAATGATTTGGAAAAATTCTCTAATTCAGCTCACTTTCCAGTTCAGCTATGTTGTCCTAGATTGTTCACTTCTCACTTCTCCTGCCTTCTCCAAACCCTTCACCCTTTTGTGAATAACTCTGCATATCTTTTTAAAAAGCATATACTGTTGGTGTATACTGTGTTGGTGTATATTGTCAGAAATGTATTTATGCAGACTTGTAGTTACTGATAAAGGAAATAGTGACAGCAACAAAAGCAGCCGAGTGAATGACCGATCTGAAGTGAAGTGAGCCGAACACTGTTCGGCTATTCACTTCAGGCTGTTACGGCTGATTTCAGCCGTACATCGGCTGAAATCAGCCGTACATCGGCTTGCTTCGAGTGGCTTCGGGTCAACCGAACATGCTCAGCAAGTTCGGCCATGTCTTGAATGTATAAACTTCTGTTCCTATTTTTTACCGTAGTTTGATTACCATCCGAGGCATTTTCCTACTATTTGCGCACACATGATAAAATATAAATTTTTTGCTAGAAAACAGCTTCAGACCCCCAACAATGATATATTTTCTGAAAGCTGAGGCCCTGTAGAATAAAGAAAATGCTAGGTGCAATTTTTTAAGTCGCACAGTTTTTGCGCAAATGTTTATCAAACCCATATTTTTAGGAAAAAATAAACTAAATTAAACTTTAGTGCACAGAAACATAATATAATAGCCAATTTTTTGGTAAAATATAAAAGATGGGGTCACGCCGGGTAAATAGATAACAAGCATGTGAAGCCTTAAAATTGTGTTTGCCCGTGAAGCCGCAAAAAAAGTAAATACCCCAAATTTCCCAAAGGGAACATTTCGAACGCGTTTACCACTCATTACCGCTCATAGTTTAGTGCTAACAGTCAATGACAGTGCTAGAAGTATTGCTCTCGCTCCAACGTTCGCGGCGATATGTAACAAGAGTAGCGCAATTGTCGTTTTCGCACGTAGGCGCACCAACACGTGTTTGCGTGTGTATGTGCGTGCACGTGGGGGGCGGGGGTCTTAAAAGATTTTTGCTTTTTATAATTTTTCTTATATGTTACTTTCATTTTTAAAAGTTAAC
Source organism: Nanorana parkeri (assembly GCF_000935625.1). Taxonomy (NCBI): domain Eukaryota; kingdom Metazoa; phylum Chordata; class Amphibia; order Anura; family Dicroglossidae; genus Nanorana; species Nanorana parkeri. Next base: position 379,930 of record NW_017306590.1, read on the forward strand.
ACTTTATTTTATTTCCACTAACCCTATTGCTATTACATAGGGAGCTAACAAGTACACTATGTAATAGAAGATAGGGTGTGACATGTCCTCTTTATGGAGACATCAGGGGTCTTGCAGACCCCTGTCACCTAGGGACCCCAAAGAAGCTGAGGAAGCAGAGATCTGTTTCCCCAGCTTCATCTCCTGGCTCTAAGAGCCGGAGACTGTGTACAGTGACACCGTAATGTGTAATACACATCACTTCCGGGTCCAGTGATTGGAGGAGAGATCAGCAGCTGGAAGCCGCTGAATTTATCTCAGATTACTTCGGGGAGACCCACCGAGCCACTGGCTGCTGCAGCAGCCATGTTCTTGTTTTAACCACTTCAAAGGGCCGCCGTCTATAGACGTATTGTGGCCCGGAAGTGGTTAAAAAGGAGTCATTTGGTTTAATCAGTTGGTCAAAAACAAAACTCCCTAGGGAGAAAAGATCTTGTCTTTCTGTGTCACGTTTTTGGTCAAAAAATTACAAGCCTTTCCACCACAGCAAGACGGACTATTTTGGGTAGGACCGAAAACAAGGGACTGACTTATAAATGTTCTGCCCAGCATATAGCTGGGCAGTTTGACATTTATAGGGCACTAGTGCTGCTAGATGGTGCTGAGGAGCATATTATTTAGTGGGTGACACCCAGAGCAAAAAACAATACAAAGGGGTAAATATCCCCTTTGTCCACATACCTGATCATATATACGTGAGCATACCATACATGTTGCATTGTTGTCTAACAGGACTCACCAATGGTAGCATGTAAATAGGATCTATAATGTGTATATAATATGTATGAAATAAATATTAAAATCTTTCATTCATACATGATAATATCTGCTCTATCAACTAGCTCATAAAATTAATTTTACATTTTTGTCAAATAAAAGGTGATTTTTTTATACCACTTTCCGTTGTTCAAAATCTTCAAACACATATTCCCATTTTTGTCATTGTCCAAGACAAGAATGTTCCCTCCTTTATGGCTCCTATAAGGCTATTAGACATGGGCTGTTTTGTAAAGAAGGGAAAATGTGGGCTCTTCTCTACAATTCTTTAGAAGTAAATGTATCCTCAGCAGTCTGTTGTAAGTAAGTGTCCAAATATATTTTTTCAATCAAATCTGTCGGCCCACTTTTGTCTAATAGTTGCACAAACTTCTTTATGGCCCTTTTTAGAGTAGCGTGTCCAGTCTTACATAAGTGTTTCCTCTTCTGTCAGGAAGACTGCCCCCTCTCATCAGCCCCCCCCCCCCTCCCCTCCACACACCACACACACTTTGGCTATTAAATCTAAAAAGAAAAGATAGAGGCTGATTGGTTGCCATGGGCAACTGTTCCAGTTTTAATTAATTCCACTCAATACGTGTTAATAAAACAAAACTCCAGAAGTTTCACCAGAAAATCATCATGTTGCATTTGTGATAACTCTTTTCTATGTAAGAACGTTTTTATCTTCTTGAAGCCCTTCTCAGGCGTACACATTATAGCGGTAACCACATCTAATGACACTAACAATGTCCAACTGATGAGGGGTGTCACATATATCAGATGGGAGAGCAACTACATGTTCCTTTAAAAAAAAAAAGTTTAAATAGTCACAATGACTACCTTCAAAAAGTCTTCCATATCCTTCTGTATAATTTGTTCCCCAAGGGCTGAAACTATTATTAGGAATGAAGGCCCCTGATGTTAAACTGTAAAAGATGAACGCTTTTACAGTTTATGATGGTAAAAGATGCTGCTTCTATAACAGTGGGGAGGTTTGTGGAAAGAGCTTGTGCAGGTAAGTGGGAACACGTCATTAGGAGTTGGAAACAGATTCCTGTATTTTCCAGGCTATGAAGTCCTTGTGGGCAGCATAGATTGTTTTTGTCTCTCTGTGTCTGAGAAATTGAATCTATGGAGGGCAGTAGCCTGATGCAGCCGAGACTAAAGCTGACCATACACCTTACAACCATTGCACAACTTTTGTTTTTTTTCGTACGATCTGACCATCTTGGACAGGCAGATCGCACTTGCGAACATCGCAAGCCCTCCCCGCTGAGGGGAGGGCTTCCGATGATTGCAGTGCTGAGCCAGGCAGTGTGCGCTTGCGCACACCGGCCCGTGCGGCATTTGCCTTCTGAGCACGCCACCAACCCGCCAAAAATCGTACGATTTTCGGCAGGTTTTCCAGCGTGCTCGGAAGACGAAATTCGGGAGAACTTACAGTAGAAGCGGTCGCACGCTGCCCATACACCTGCCGATTATCGTACAATTGCGGGATCACCCGCGATTATCGTACGATAATCGGCAGGTGTATGGGCACCTTTAGAGAGAGTAGGAAAGAGATGTTGTGTCTTAAGGTTCCTTGCTATAGGCATAAGGTTCCAAAAGTGGTGTTTTGCATCTTGGGGGTGGTTAGGGTGTATGTAACTCAGGAAGTGGTGGAGTTGTAGAGCCTTTCAAAAACTGAGTGCTAATGTTATCATACCTTAAATATCTGAGACTTAGGAGGCTTGGGGAGGTGAAGTTTTTCAGCTTGAACTTGTGGTCTCTTACAAAGGTATGGACGGCGCTATCATATATGCCTGGGGGGAAGGCTTGGTTGCCTATAATGGGAAGCATCCATGAGCTCACGAGATCTTTGAAAAGTTTAGAACAAGAGGTATGTAGCACTTAAAGAGTATTACCTACCATAGAGACTTTGGGCG
>NW_017306590.1:382668-404353 GCF_000935625.1 Nanorana parkeri
GTAATTTCATTTTCCAGGGATATCCAGTTTTTGCGAAGGTAGTTGCAACACTACTGAAGTGTTCTCCGTGCGTGTGGCTCTGTAGTTACTATGGCATATGAGAATTCCAAGCCTCCCAAAATTTAGGCAGAGAGAGGACGGCTCTCTGTAGTGTTTCTGTCCCCATAAAAAAGATAGGTTGCACAATGTACAAAGGAATAATTTAGGGTTCTGTAGAGGGATAGTCTGGAAGAGATACAATACTCTAGCATTTACATATTTAGCATACTATTAATGCCAAACCACAAGAAAATAAGTCTGTCCCATTTTGGAGATCCTTGCAGATAGTCAAGAGGAGAGGGAGGAAATTGACCTGTACAGTGTACTGTAATGCTGGTGTAGTCTGAATCGCCAGGTATTGTAAAGAGGAGGTGTTAGGCTAAATGGTCTTGAGTTTGGTTGGGGAAATAGAGATATGCAAAGCGTGTCATTTTTCAACACTGATCTTGACAGAGACCTGTACTTATCCAATTCTGCCAGGAGGTTGTAGAGCAAGATTTTGGGTTTTCAGATAAAGAATAGCAGATTATCAGCATACACCACTATTTTGGCTCCAAATGTCTCCAAATGCCTGGATAATGGGAAGTTTATGGATTTGCTTCCAAAGATCTACGCCTTTATAGTCAGCATGAAACTGGATGATGATAGACAGACATGACAGCCTCTGTCTCTTTGTGCCTCATAAGGGAACATCAATGTGTATTTGTTTACCTGCACACTATTAAAATAAAATAAAGATCATTCATGGCTATTACTTGCCTGTTAAAAAATTCGAATAGATCATGCAAGTGATGAAAGATCCTGAGCAGCATAACCCATTAATAAAAGATTTATGGAATGGTTTAAACTGACAGATATATATTGTTTACCTTCTCATCAAATATATTCTGCCAATTTCTTTTTTTACAGATTACTTTTCTATATTGAATCTATTTTAAATGTAACTCTTTCCACCTTGTGAACACTAAACTAATTCTGATTCGGTGTGTGTTACCGGTTGCAAGGGCAAAATATTTCTAATAAAGCAATATATATTAAACTACAGACAGCAGACCTTACTTTGAAATAAATCTGACAGGCTCAACAGACTCACACATACTGAGCCACTTTTTAAGTCTTTATTGTTATCCTTGGAAATTAACACATGTGCGGTACAAATATCAGCTCTTGCTCTAAAACATTGTACTTTATTTCCTTACCCTGGTACTTGGGATGCCCCCAGAAATGTATATGGTGGATTATAAAACCTAGATTTGGTGGTCATAGTTTATGCCTAGTAGGTGGACCAATAATCAAAAAACTAGACAAGGCTGTGGAATTGAGCCAGATATTTGTCAGAGAGAATACTGTAAACTACCAGTGGTCTAAACCAACCAAATATAGACAGTAAAAAGGATGAGACAGAAATGTAGTTGGGAGTCTAGTCAGAGGTCGATGCAAAGTTTAGCCAAAGCCAAGCCGGGGCAGGGAACAAACAGTCAGAAATCACAGTTATATCAGGACAGGCAAAGTAATAGTGAAATCAGCAAAAAAAAAATCAAACCAAAATAAAATGATGGGCAGCGCAAACAAATATCTCAGTCAGCTTATCCAATGAGGGCACACACCACCGCCCTCTGGTGCAGACATGCTTAGTAAGACATGCTCCTGCTGCAACCATCCGTCTGACTGGATTCCACACTCCCTATACAGAAACTATTTTATTCATCTCATGTGCATCACCAATGCACACAGCCATTTATTCATTATTTTAGTTTATGAAAACATATGAGCTCTAGCACTAAGCTAAAATGATAGACTGACAATTATACCCTCATTTATTCAGTTCTTTAATTTTCATTATATTTCAAACAATTGTATAGTCTGTCTGTAGATTTCCAGTTATATTTAAAACTACCGTACTAACAAGAACAATGCACTCCCCTCTACCCTCACACGTCTAACCACTTGGGATCTGTTTTAAAAGTCAGTTGCCCTGAATTGGCAAATCACAGGTTCACTTTAAAGTGTAGCTAAACCTTTTTACTTTAAAAAAGAAATCTTATCTTTTTCTTCAGCTTTTCTTTTGTGCAATGATCCCTTTTCTATATGCCAGAATCACTGAGAAATGTTTCCCCTGCACTTCCGTCTTTGCATACATTCTATGCAGTGTCCACTCCCAATGCACAGCGTGCTGACACTTCCACTCTCTGTTGAAGCCGACTATATCATAAGCCCGACTACAAACCACCCACCAGCCATTTGATAAACAGCAAAAAGCATTCTGGGAGTTGTAGCTCCCAGTAGTGTACCACATTTCTGCATCTTTCTGCATCTTGCCAAGCACAGAGCCATGAAGCCACCAGAAGTACTAGGGTACAAACATGTGTTCCATCTGGCCTCTTTAATGATGTTGATTAGTGGGAACCATTCGGTCTTTGATAGAGGTACTAGTTTACTCTGCTGCGGCTTTGTGCACTGCTTTGAGGATACTTTTAGGTCAAAAAACATTAAGGATGGTTTTTTTTTCAATATTAAGGCAGTGGTTTTGGTAACAAAGGTGGAGACTACCATAATAGATACAGAGGGTTTCAAAGTCCTTTTAGAGCTCTTATACACATATAATAGAGTGTCCAGGACCTGGGGCTTAAAAAACACTGAGCCACAAAACCTTAATAACCTTACATATAAATTCTATTGGCATTATTGGTCTATCTCCAGGTCTAGCTCCATCCCCCTGCAGTGCAGCTACCCCAGAATGTTGTGGTTAACTGCTTGCTTATATCTAGTTAAGCTGTGAATAATACTTTTACGTAGCTGATCGCCGGTCCCCCTGGCAGTTGGCAATTACCTCCGACTTATGAACTGTCCCTCAGTGTCCTCATGAATAATGCAGGGCTATAGGCCCTGCATTAGACATGATGATACCAGCGGGCCTCCAACCTCTAGAGCGGAGGAGGGGATGAGGCAGCGGGTGACGTTTTTGGAGCCAGCAGGAGGGGGGGGATCAGGTAAGTAAGTAAAAGTCCTTTACGCAATAGCCCTAGACAAAAATGAGCAGTTAACCATTGCAGTGGAGGGGCAGTCCAACTGCAAAGGTAGTTGTTGTTGTGAAGATAAACCTTAAATGCTACTTTATTAATTGCAGCAACTCACAAAAACAAATTTAAAATGTATCTTGCATTGGTATGACAAAGTGAATTCAAATTGGCCCTGCATTTTAAAATTAACACCTAAGAAGCAACAACAACTCATTGAATAACGGCAAAGAATAACACTGAATAGTATTACTAAGCAGAACTGTGCTATGAAATGGTAAATACTTAGTAAGCAGAATAAAAAGTATTTAAATATCTGCTGAGTGCAAAAAGTATGTTGAATACAGGGAAAGAAGAGATGGGCTGCACAGCAGAGCTAATTGTGAAGGTTATATGTTGTGAACTGATTGATGCAGGGTTGCTCCTCTCAGACTGCCTGTCACACTGCAGGAATGTTTAATGTTCTCATTATTGGATAGGCTGTTGTGTATATTTTTCTGTCAGCACCCTGGGCCCATCTCAACTGCCAAGGCACTTCAAAGGACTGCAAGCCATTTATCATGGCCGTGTTCTGGCTGAGCGGAGTGCTGGTGATTTGTTATGATTTGAGAAAGGCCTGACAGACAGGCCCGCTGCAAAAGGATCCCTTTCTATGTCACACTGAGAGAACATCACTGTCCCCTGCAATGACCTGCCATTGTCATAGTGAGGGACAGCAACCACCTGACACTATGCCCTTAGGATTCAGGCAGCGGTTTGGGCTCTGTATAAATAAAAGAAAGACAAAGATTAGGCAAATAAAACATACTGCACTTGGTAGCGGCTATGTAACGAACATCCAGTATTCTGTTATGCTACCTGTCAACACTAATAATAAAGCAAGCACAGATCTTACCTGCGAGGTTTAACAAGTGATAATGGAGCTGGTCTATATAATACCTGTTACTGGTCACATTTTGCAGTCCTTCAAAACAATTTTAAATTATTTTCCTAAATAGAAATGAGCTATGTCATTAAAGAACTGCTGAAGAATTAAAGTACCACAAAATATTGACAGCAGAGAAAAATTCAGCGGCCTTTTTAGTCTTCTCTTTTTAAATCACTTAATAATTAATAATGCTTTTGTCTAAAGCTATATATCTTTGTTGATCTCAGCAGGTTTTAATTTGCTGGCTGTTGATTTTTGCACAGCATCTTCTGAGTTGAGTTCAAACATCTACTATTGTCATGGTAAAAGAAATCATCTACAAATTCTCCTGCAGCATTTCTAATGGTGCCATATATTCTCAAGTGCAAATACTTCAAGTGAACCTGTCATGTTTAAGAAAAAAGGCTGACAAACGGTTCCCACAAGAAAAGAGGACATATGTGTCTCCTACCTCCCCTTCATTCCAGTGCTGCAGCTTCCACCAGTCTTCAGCTTCTCTTGCAGGGACCTTTCTGTAGCTTTTTTTTCTTAATGACAGGGGAACTTCAAAAATCAAACCGAGATAGAAAATGTTTAAAAGATGTAATATCGTTCTGGTTGAATGGTCACAGCAATAACTGGTACCTGGAACCTGCCTGTGAATTTTGCGGAGATTAGCGGGTACACTATACAAGTGACATAGTATCTTGTATCCTTGTTCATAGAACCTATTAGGTTAAAGTGCTATAAAACCCTCAGCTTTGTTTGCATATATCTACTGCTAGCAAGCAGTAGATATATGCAAAACATTTTTATTTATTTTAAATAGGTTTAAAAGCGGTTTAAACTTACCTGTTGTTTCCCTCCGCGCTCCCTCTGTAAATCTGAAAATTCTCGGGAGGCTGCAAAGCATCTTGGGGCGGGCGCATGCGCATTTCCGATTTTCGGCCTTGAGACGAGGACAGACGCAAGGTAAGTCTATGGACGCGTGCACCGGCATGCAGACACCGTGGGACAGGAAGTGCCAGCAAGGACAGAGGAGTCAGCACTGGATCGGAGACACGCCGCAGCGCTGGAGAGGAGGCTGAAAACTACAGGAAAGAAGATCGGTTTAGGAAACATCATTTAAGGTAAGTTGTTTAAATAACATTGTGGGGAGGGAAAAATATGTTTGACTTTAATGTTACTTTAAGACATTAAAGGAGAACTATGGGGTCAGTGTTTTTCCCCATAGTTCTCCTTAGGGTAACGGGAGGACACAAACTAGCGTCCTACCGTTAACCTAAGCTCAGTATACCGCGAGCTACAGCTCGCGGTATACTGAGACGGCGCAGCCGGAGCGGATCCCGACGTAGATGATGGGATCTGCACAGCTGCGTGAGTGACAGCTGGCTCTGCCTATCTAGAGGCAGAGCCAGCTGTACCCGCCCCTCCCCCGTCCGTTCCGCCAGTCAGCGCTGGCAGATCGGAGCGGGGAGAGGGGAATCCAGCCCCTCCCCTGTCATGGCAGAGAGCCGTGACAGGATCGAGAGGCGACCGAACCCGGTATGTGTTCGCTCACCTCCCGATCTACTGAGCCGACCTGTGACAGTCTCATTGTCACAGGTCGGCTAGAACTATGAGGTGAGTGAAAAGCACTCACCTCATAGTTCTCCTTTAAGTTTCTATATATATACTGAAAAGGAAGTGTTTTGATGGGATTTGCCCCCAGTAAACATCTTGAAAGAAAGTTGCTGCTTGAGTTAATTCTCTTATGTGTAGTATTAAGTTCAACAAGTTGGCAGGGGCTACAGATATTAATAGAGTTGGATCTGTAAAAAGTTTGATCCTATATGGCCCAGAATGATGAAGTCATAGAAAGTCTATAGTCTGATTTGCACAGACGTTTGATGTTATTATCATCCAGACCCAATGGAAAGTCTGGGTGCCCAAGAACTGAATTTATAGGTATTCTGACTTCACTGGTTATATGTGTATTCAATGTCAGTGACTTAGAAAGCATTGAAGCAAGAGAACACCATGTTGAAATAATTTTTAGATGGGGGGTTAGCAAAGGCAACTTCCACATTTCTCTCGGTACAAGTTTTTCTTCAATTTCTTTGGTATTGCGAAAAAATAAGTAAAAATACACAAAGAGAACACCTTATTGTGGATAACTACGGAACCACGAGTTATGGCAGGAAGATCTCTCCATCGGGGTCATCGAGAGGTAGAAAAAGGCTACAAAATGCCTCAATCTACTATGTCCTACCTATGAATGTAAATTTGGGGGGCTAATTGACTCTTTGGGAAATGTCTTTTTTAATGAAATGGTGGTATTGCAAGTGAGTTTCATTGGTTTTGTACTTCAGGTAAAAAAAAACAAAAAAACAACAAAGACTAACAACTGAGATTCCAGGAAAAGAGTCAAGTCACAGTTAAGGCCCACTTTGGCCTGGATATTTGAAAAATCTGCAGATAAAAATTTTAACTATAACGGAAAATACTTTGGATTTATCAGTGGTATACTTCCAAACATTCAGGTTTTTTGGTTTCCGGCTCGGACAACGGCTTCCTTATTGGCAGGGAAGCCAGCTCCATGCTGTTTGGCCGGCTCCATGCTGATTGGCTGGGAAGTCGGCTTAGGAGGGAGGTGGGTTAGATGTCAACCTATCAGATGTTCCTTATCAGATGTCAACCTATCAGATGGTGCGGGTGGATGGAGTATTTAATAGCAACAGGGCTCGATGCTGATTGGCTGGGAAGCCGAGTTCCCGGCCATTCAGCATGGAGCCGGCCAAACAGCATGGAGCCTGCTTCCCGTGCAATCAAGAACCCGGGCGGCGTGTAATGACATGCCGTCTGGCTTCCTGATTGGGCGGGAAGCCGGCTCAATGCTAGCAGAAGTACCGGCATCGGTACTTGGTATTGGCGAGTACGGAAAGATAAATATTGGTACTTATACTCTATACCGAAAAACCGGTATCAGTGCATCCCGACCAGTAATTCATTATGGGTTAGGGTATGCATTGATTATACATAGAAAGAGATGCCTAAAAATTAGCCCTTTGTTCCATATAGGTTAGAGAGAGTGCCGAAGGGAATGAGTTAGGAAAATGCAATTGGAAAATACATACTGTAGGCTGGCTAGATACTACTAAATAGCAGTGCATGAAACTGGAAAAAGTGCTGTGGTCAGTCTGTTGAGCTACTAGAATGTTGAAGAATCAGACTGACAAAAAAAAAAATCGAAATAAGAGGCCACAATTATAATTGCCACTTTCTGGTACAGGATGTCGAAGTTATCGGTTGACTTTACAGCCACTTGTACCACTTTTACTGAACAGAGGAAATTTGGCTGTCAAATTTTAAACCAAGTTTATGGTCACTATTGAGGCCACACTTTTTTTAGCTTTTGACTGTCCTGATGTAATAGTTCTGGTGGTGGCACACTGGCAGTAAAGGAGGAAAGCTTTTATATGCACAAGATACACAGCCAAAATGCTTAAGACTACAGTTTTGCTTTCCTTTCCATTGCGGTAGTCCACCAGTGTACCGCATGCCCTTTATAAGTCATCTGGTTATCTGAGAACTCCATTTACTTTCTTTCTTGTAATACAAAAGAGGTGTTCCAAACACATCACCAATACAGCCAAAGCCTAATGTATCAAAGTGTCAGTACCAAGACGCACTCAAAGCCATCTATCACATTAAAACATGTCTCCAATAGCTTTACCTATCCAGTTATAACTGGCATCAGTTTAATTTTTATAATACAATTTTAAAATCTGAAGTTCTTCTTTAAAAACCCCTTCGTGACGGGAGACGTACACTGTACGTCCCGCCACAAAGGGACCAAATGACTCGTCACGTACACTGTACGTGACGAGTTATGTGCTGCATTAGAAGGCTGGTAACCGCTGAGAATCAGCGGTTACCATTCATTAATGGATGCCTCAGTATAGAGGCATTCATTAATGAAAGGGTTAACCTTTTTCAGACACCTGATACCTTAATATCGGGTGTCTGAGAGTCAAAGCAGACACCCTTTCTTTCACTTTCAGGAATAGATACATAATGTATCTATTCCTGAAAGAAGAAGGTTTCAGTTTTCTGATCGTTGTTGGAACGTTCAAGAAAACCTTTAATTAGTGACAGCTGAATCCTGAACTGCTGCAGGATCAGTGTCACTAACTTATTATTGGCTGTTCTGAAGTTTGAAACAGCCTAATAATAACCAAAAATGTATTAATTTATCAAGCAGTAATAGTGAGATTAATTCCCAATGACTGCTTGATATAATTAAATAAATAAAATAAAAATTTTAAAAGTTTTAAAAAAATAGTGAAAAGTGTAAAAAAAATAAAAATAGTGAAAAGTGTAAAGCAAAAAAAGTGTAAAAAATTAAAAAATAAAGGACAAATAAATGAATGTATTTATTGCATTTTTTTTAGCTGTGCTGGTTTTGTAAAAAATACTACAAATCAAAACTGGGAAAAAAGTTTTTTTTAAAGTTTTTTCCTCTTTTTTTATATTTTATTTGTCCTAAGTGAGGTGTTAGACACACATATGTGATATAAATATGTAGCCCTATCTGTCCTCTAAAAAACAATATATAATATGTGTGGGTGCACTTTGTAAGAAAGTATATTACTGACGTGAATCACACAGCAAAAATGTCAAAATTGTGTCAGTCATTTACGAACAGAAACTAAAAACAAGGGGTTAAATAATAAAGTGCATATATCTGATATAAATCATTAAAGTACAAAAATAACAGCAAAAATATATACACATATTTAGTAAAGTGCATAAAAAAGTAAAAATATCTTTAGTGAAAGTCTCTTATATAATCGTGATCTTCTCTTCAATCTATATGCTCCACTCTCTCTTAGATCAGTGCTCTTGTGTAACAATTTAAGAATAGGGTTGGGCTTGATGTTAGAGCCGAATGTGAGTTCGACTCGAACATCGGCAGTTCGTGTGTTCGGCGAACACACGAACTGTCAGGGTGTTCGGCTGGCTGTTCGCCAGCCGCACACCCCGTACATTGCACTGTGCCTTTTGAGCCCTGATTGGCTAAAGCCTTGCAAAACTTTCCAATCAGGGCACAGAGAACAGTGAGAGCCATGAATGGGCAAAGTGATGACTCTGCCCAATCATGGCTCACCCCGTTACAACTGTAAACAGCAGGGCAGAGCTAGCTGTCACTGCTAGCTCTGCCCAAATGTTTATATGTTATCGGCATCTGTCAAAATGCCATTCTGCGGCGGGTGTTGCAGTGATGGGACAGCGCTCATCAGGGTTTTTTTAAATTATTTATATTTATTTTGTATTCTTTTTTTTTTTTGTCGAGATGAATGGGGCCTTAGTGAATGGGTAGGGGGGAGGCGGCCCCTTGCCTGCGCCCCCAAAACCAGGGCTTGTGGGGAAAAAGGCCCTTGTCCCCATCAGACATGTGGCCTGGTGTGGGAGGGAAGGGGGGGCTCGTCCCGCCCTGCCAGGCCTATGCTCGGATAAAGGGTCTGGTATGGAATTTTAGGGGGGACCCCACGTTTCCCCCCCACCCATTTTGGGGGTGGGGTTCCTCCTTAAAATTCCTACCAGACCTTAAAGGCCTGGTATGACTTTAAGGGGAAAGCCCACACACTTTTTTTTTTTTTACATGGGGTCTCTCCTCAATATTCCTACCAGACCTTAAGGGTGTGCTATGACTTTTGGGGGGAACGCCACGCTTTTTTTAAAGAAAATTTGGTTCCTTTCTAATATTCCTACCAGACCTAAAGGGTCGGGTATTGTTTAGGAGGGGGAACTGCACGCTTAAAAAAAAAAGGAATTTTGTTATCTTTACAAATGTCAGTTTTGCTGCAGCAGGTTCTATACATTGTACAGATGTGCCACTTTACAGGCAGGTTAAGGGGACCCCCCAGGCATGATATATTTCATTTTTATTGTTATTGTTTATTTAAGTGATGTTAAAATCACTGCTCCTTTAACCAGTTGACATCCGCGGTGTTAAACCCCCTTCCCATCCAGGCCATTTTTCAGTATTCAGCGCTGCGGTACTTTGACTGACATTTATTCCGTCATGCAGCGCTGTACTGAAATGAATTTTATACCCTTTTTTGGGGACAGATAGAGCTTTCTTTTGGTGGTATTTATTCACCACTGGGGTTTTTATTTTTTACTATATTAAGGAAAAATTACCGAAATTTTTTTTAAAAAAACAGTTTCCCCTATATTAAATGATAAAACATTTATTATTACCCAATTTTTTGGTAAAATATAAAAGACGGGGTCACGTCGGGTAAAAAGACACCAAACATGTCAAGCCTTAAAATTGCGTGCGCGCGCGAAACCTCAAAAAACGATAATACCCAAAATTGGCCATAGGCGACGCTTTAAAAGCTGTTACCGCTCATCAGTTTAGTGTTATCAGTGATTGATGGCCCTAAAATGATTGCTCTCACTGCGACGTTCGCGGCGATATGTAACATGTGTAGCGCAATTGTAATTTTTGCGCGCTGGGGCACCGGACGCGTATTTACGTTTATAGGCGCGTAAACGTGGGGGTGGGGGAGTTAAACATTTTGGGGGGGTTTTTTCCCCTTTTTTTATATGTGGCTTTTATTTTATTTTATTTTTTTATGTGTTACTTTTCTTTTTTTTTATTTATATTTTTTTTTTTGCACTTATTGTTATTGCTATTATATAGGGGGATAACAACCCCCTATATAATAGCAAAGGCACACTGACAGGTCCTCTTTATGGAGACATTAGGGGTCCCTAGGACCCCTAATGTCTCCTGTGGACCCCAAAAGAAGCTGATGAAGCAGAGATCTGCTTTATCAGCTTCTTCTTTCTGGCTATAGCAGCCAGATGACTGACAGGTGAATGCGGAAGTGATGTAATACACATCACTTCTGCATTCACAGCCTGGACGGAGATCAGCAAGGTGCTGATCTCCCGTCCTCCTCCTCCTGATGCCCTCCGAGCCGGTCCCGGGATTCAAGATGGGGCCACGAACGATCACATATAGGCGATCGGCGGGCTATGGACCCGCTGATCGCCTATATGTCAAACACCCGGTAACGGGTGTGTTTAATCGTCGGGTCTTTTCTGCCCGTGCGTGCCCGCTAGGGGACGCGCGCGAGCAGAAAATAATTGCCGTCTGGAGACGGCAACCCGCAAATGCAGCAGTGCCGTCCGTCCGTTTTTTTACTACGGGCGGACGGCAAGAGGTTAAAAACTGTATTTTTTTTAAAGTTTTTTTTTCATTGATTCCTGTTCCCCAGGGCAGTACCTGGATCCCCATACACTTTTTATGGCCAATAACTTGCATATAAGCCCTCTTAAAGGGGACAATTGCTTTTGAAAGTTCTACCACCATAGACTTGCATTGAGTTCGGGTTCAAACTTTTTGGATGTTCTAAAGTTCGAATCCGAACCGAACTCAGGCCTGTTTGGCCCATCACTAGTTAGGAACACACTCACCACTTTTATTACTTTCCCACAGAAAGGTATGAAAACTCAATCGATAATCTCTTTGGTTTTCCACAACTCCTCCTTTGCATTAAAACTAGGGAATAATATTTCACCCCTTTTTCTCCTCTGCTCACTAAGTGGATAAGATCTCGTATAGCAATATCCCAGTAAAGTTTACATAGCGGAAAACTGTTTAATATAATTTCATAAAAACAATATAAAGACTGTTCCACTCATGGGTAAAAAGTATATACAGCACTGTAACAATCACTTAAACAAATAAATAAATCAACTGGTTATAGCTCAACCTGATGCATTATATCAAAGTATTGACTTTTTCAAAGGCCCTACATGACTTTTTTGCACAGACATTGTTTATATCCCAGCCCCAGGTCCATACAGAGATATGAACATTCTGTTTTGGGACTGGAGGATGTAAACAAAGGACATTGGACCTTTGCCGGCACGATCTGTAAGTGCCCTCTGCCATTGGGTATAGAGGTCTGAATGGAGGACCTCAGGGTTCCACCTGCACAGATGTAGTAAACTAAAAAAATCAATGGGGCGTTCCAGGGAGAAGCACCCCAGGTTTCAGATAAATGGAGAGGGCAGTTTGAGGAGGGAGGAGGAGAAGGAGAAGGAGAAGAAGAAGAAGGTGTTGGGGACGGTAACCATGTAAGCATGTAACATGAAACATGGTTGGAAGTATTAATTATCAATAGGGCACTTCAGGGCTAGTGAGCTAGTGCAGCAAAGGGCCAGGCGCAAGAACATATTTTCCATGACTTGAACATTTGTCTTTCACATTTACATGATATGGCCACCACTGAACACTTGCAGTTAAATAAATAAAAAAAAAATGGAGGAACAGAGATCCAGGAGCCTCACAAGGCAGTTAATTTAAATACTTTATTTTGTATTTTTTTGTGGCGGGCTCTTAATTGATAAACTTTACTGGCCGGCCAGTGATATTTCTATATTTATACAAAGCAGACAGCATGTTTCCTTCACTAATACATTCTGCTTTTAATTTTCATTATGATAATCGCACAATATGGCTAATGGGTGGGACCAGTACAAAGAGCAGTCATCATTCTTGTGTGCTTCAGGCAGCAGGGACTCTAAACACAGCTACGCTGATAATATATTTCATCAGCATTTTCTAACATTCAGTCCATGTGCAAGCAGCCCTGAAGTGACACAGTAATCTTACCTGACAGCATGTTCCACATCCTCATCTTCTTGCCTCATTTTTTTCTGCCTTGTTCATCTAGTGTTTATTGCTGCACGCACTGAAATCATCTCTAAAAATATAAAGCCAACACATCTACTATAAAATCATCTTTAATGACAGCATTTAAAAAGATGTCCCTTATATTGAAAACTGTATTATCATATAAAAGAAAAGGGTACTCAGAAATTGTTTGCGGGATTACAGAATCGTAGCCAAGGTTAGGATGGTTTAAATAAGTTCTATACCCAGCTGCTAAAATGTCATAGAAGCTTTAAATGTTTTTGATCTTTTTAAATCTGCAACTTTCATTAAAATAATACCTGGTGATCCTGCCATGAAAGTCCTTGTTACAGGGTGACAACTGTCTCCCTATTGAGCTCATGCATTGCCACCCTGTTGCATGTTCTGTGATGGTGTGATGGTGACCACAATCACCTGTGCTAACACACATTGATCAGGCATAGTCTACCATTCTGAGTCACTAGAGCAAGGAGCAAGTGAATATAGCCAGGAAGTGACTGAAAAAGGCTGGAGAAAATCAGCAGCATAAAGATACTAAAAAAAGCACAAAAACATTTTAACAAGTATTTTATTTTTTTAAGATGGCATATGTTTATGATGCACAGTGCTTTAAAGTGACCGAGTCAAGGAAAAGTATGGGTCAACAATGGCAGAAACCATGTGGTCTCTACATGTTCTATCTTTCAATGTACCCCTCCCTTTTTGTTTGAAAATAAAGAATTTAAAAAAAAAAAAAAAAATTAAAGCACATTTTTATATTTTTTTAACAGTTTTGAGCATACCAAGGTCTTTCTCAAGCTGGTTACAAGTGAGTATAGAAATACATAGAAAGGGATCAGGTAGGCAATTACTTCATCAAATCACCTGTGAACTCGGATGACTCCATCTTAAAGGGAAAGGATACATCAAATAGTGCATAGAAAGACCAACAAAGCTAAAAGGGAAAATCTAAAAAAGTACCAAAGGATATCACGGATTTTTGACAGAATATCAGTACTTTAACTAACTCACAGGTTGTGTTATTGGTCACAAGGGACGTGTCTTTATTGAACACCAAAGGGGAATTCGTTCAGCCATTTCCCTAAAGTAAATGACAAGGAAAGACTGTATGTTCTGTGGAACACGTATTCCTTGTTTAGAGTACTATTTACAAAACAGGAAAATGGCTATGGGCTTGAATGTCGCCCTGCCATGTGCGGATATCTTCACTGACATGTTTGAAGACCCACTCAATTTTTCCAATGAGGGAGTCACCAATCATTGTTTGGGTTGGTGGCACTACATTTACGATGTGTTTGCAGTATGGTGTGGAGACATTTAATCTTTATTGTCATTTCATGACAGGATAAATCTTGTGGAAGAAAACATCCAACTGAATATCACATATGATTCTAAACAAGAATCTTTTCTGAACACTTTGGTCCTAATCTCCAAATCTCTGTGTCCACACTGAAAGAAAATGTATTTGTGAAGCCAATGGAATAAAAGCAACTTCATTGTTGAAAGGATAGTGAATGATAAAGAAGTGTTGAAGGTAGGGAAACAGGTGACTTATCAGAAGCTTCAAGTCAGAAAATATTCACATTCTTTATTGGAACAGGAATAAAAAAGATCCATAGGAAGTATAAAAAGGTAACCTTGTGTTTGTCAGTACCATGCATTCTCTAGAGAGATACATTCTATCCTACACCATAATTTGGTGTTCTCTAAGGGCTTGTTCACACCAAAAGCGCGTGCGTTCCAGAGCGGTAGCAATCACTAAGAATCTTCCCCTCGCGTTCTGGAGAGGGAAGGGGCGTGGCGTTGCATTGAATTCAATGGCACCACTTCCACGCCCCCCCCCCCCCCCCACCCGCATTGTGGTCGAACGTGTGGCAAAACTTTGCCAGCGTTCCATTCCACTGCAAACGCAAAAAATGGGGCTTGCCCCGCGTCTGATCACACTGCAGGCGGGGGGCGTGGAAGCGGTGGCATTGAATTCACTGCACCGCCACACCCCCTCTCTCCCCAGAACGCGGGGGGAAGTTTCTTAGCGATCCCGGTGCGTTCCAGCAGCTACCGCTCTGGAACGCACACGCTTTCGATGTGAACAAGCCCTAAAAGAAGCTTAGCCTCATATCTCTGAATTACAGGCACACCCTATACTAGCTTTTTATTGAATCCAGGCTCTTAGGAATAAGCAGGTTAGGGCTGATCCTTCTTCCCCAGTAGCACAGCAAACTACTTCATGTAGTATCCAGCTACTTGGTACGTTCCACTTGTCACACATGCTCTGAGTGTAGCAGTGGCAGTGTTATCAAGGGTTCTACTTTAAGGCCTTGTTCACACCAAGCACGGAGCAGATCCGGACCAGAGCAGGTGCAGACCGGATCAAAACTGCGTCCAATGTATTCCTATGGTATTTTGACCTTCAGTTCACATCGCAGCGTGCGGATCCAGACCAGATCCAGACCGGATGAAAAAACCGCGGCAAGCCCTATTTTACCTGCTCTGGATCTGGTCTGGAACGCATCAAAAACGCATCTAAAACACAAAAACGCATCAAAAACGCATGCAAGTGCCTGAACGCCCATGTTAAACTTTAAAAAAAATATATATATATTTTTATTTATTTTTACCAAAACCGGCCCTAAACGCATCAAAAACGCGTCTAAAACGCAGCACAACCCACTGCACTGCGTGTGCAGAAACCTGACCGGATCTGGTCTGTATTTGGTGTGAACAAGGCCTTAAGAACTTTAATAATACCAAAGAATTTACTATTTCTCAATTTGTGCCATGTTAATCCATGTATGTTATATACTTAATTGAATTTCCTTGTGGTCTAAAGTATATTGGAGAAATTACACAAAAGGCCCATGATAGAATTGCAGAACATTCGATAAGAACAAATCAAAAGGAACCTCCAGTTGTTAGACATCTTTGGGAGCAGGGCATGCTCCTGCACAATAAAATTTCAGGTAATTGGGCACATTCTCAAACCCCATCGTGGTGGGGACTGGATTTATATTCAAAAAATTAGGTATTTTGAAAACATACCCTGGGTGCATGTTCACTATACGGGTTAAAGCACGATTACGATTATTATTGCTATTTAAGTTAATCCTTATATTGTATGACTTGCCGTGTTTAAGGTAATTTTGTAACATAGTAATTTACTATTGTATTTTTATTTTTAGATTCATTTCAGTATTATCAGATTGTATGCAGTCTGATGCTGATTTGTAGTCTAGGTTAATTTGGTTTCCCCGAAACAATATGTCATAATTTGCATCTGTCTGCTACTAGGTGTACTGCTGACTGTACCCTGGCCATAGAGCAGAGCAACCAATGAGGGATTGCTATGAGTAGATATCCCTCTCCAGCCAATCACTGTTAGACGATGACCAGTGGTGCATGCTGGGGGAGGAGATAAATACTTGGAGTTGACCATGTGAGCTCTCTCTTCCTCCCTCGGGACTTTGTGGAGGCTGCTTTGGACTGTCTGACATGGCTAGGCCTGAAGCCTGGGTAATAGCTGTGTGATTGCACTGGAGCGTGAGGCTGGAGGCCCAGTGACTATTACAGATGACAAGGACAAGTAACTTCAACCTCAAGCATTGCTGTGTCAGGCACTCTACTTGCTGTGCATGGCAACAGTAAGCACACTCTGCAATGTAATGGAATTTACATCTGCCTGGATGATCCTAACCCTCAACCTCTCTCCCTGAAGTTCTACAAGAAAATTCTAAAGCATCATATCTACAGTCTGGACATTACTTCAATTGATTACTCATTGAGAATTTTTGGAATGTGCCGGAGAAGACTTTACACAGAGGTTCGACGCTCCCATCATCAACACAACATCTTGGTGAAAAATTAACTCTGGACGGAAATACATTTTGTGACATTGCACAAGCTTATCAAAATGATGCCACGGTAATTGTGTGTGTAATAATAGCTAAAGGTGGTCCAACGAAAGAGTGTGTGACTTTTTTTTGGCCATGCAGTGTATATATATTTGACTGGTATATAGGAAAAGACAACTGTAGTCAAAATTGTAAATTTCTAAATTACCAGGCAAACCCCTCTATGGTGTTTGAGGTAATTAAAGTTGAACTCTAGGCTAACCAACTAAATAAACTACTGGTGATGGGTTGTATTTGGCCACATTACACAGGAAGCTGTAAACCTGAAAAGGTAAAAAAGTCCACATATATGTATTTCAACTGTGTACTTAGCGGTTTGTCTGGAGTACTGCTTCAAAGTGTATGTATAGTTTTGGATAGAGTAAGATGTTGGATAGGGTAGAGAAGGGTTAAAACGGCGTTAAGTGCTGGGGTTAGACTCTAACTTTCAGCCATCCAGTAAAAATAAAAACTGAAATTAAAGGTTAACTTTAGACAGATAAAAAAAACACAAATGAATGCAACTTTTCATTAGTACAGCATTAGTACAACAGTTCTTCAATGCGCAGACGTGCATGCTGCATACAAGTGATCCCGGGTCATAGCCGGGGTTACTTGTACAAAACAAGGGGCGGCTTCCATGCTGTACGTTTTAGCCCTGCTTGCCCAAAGCAGGGCTGAATGTAGAAAACAACTACCAGCCCGGCGCCCGGGAACTGCATGTCCTGGGCATCGGGAGATAGGAATTCCACACCCCTGCTGCCCCTCTACTCCCTGCTGCCCCAAGGCCGGGCCTTGGTTGGCCTTGTGGGAAATCCGGCCCTGAGTGCAAGTACCTGATATTGATCTTATGTCAGCCTCTGCCAATGCACCGTACAGCAGAGCTCAGTTGGGGAGGGAGAGCAGCAGCACAAGGAGTCAATCAGTTGTGCTGCAGTGCTCATGCGTTAAGAAGGGCATGTTGATAGGAGGACAAAGCAAAGTAACAGATAAATATGATGATTAGTCTGCTGCTTAAGTGTAACTTAACTACAGCAGAGAAATCAGGTCTTCTTCCTTGCCAGATAGGGCTGTCCTGTATTTAGCTGTTTGCCTGGAGTTCAGCTTTAAAGGTTCTTAGCATTTCTGTAAAGCCGTATTCACCTTCTTTTTGACCAGGAGAATAAAACGGATCCAGTTTGTGTCCATTCAAGGTCTGGCTCTCTGGCACCATGTACTTTAGTCTGAAAGAGACTGGCACTTTCTTTCTCCTTAGGAGAGAGAGCAATATCTGCTGGCTTTGTTTCCTCTCCCAGGGCATTGACATGATTAATCGTCAGCTTGTGATCTAATTTTGGAACATGAAAACCAGCACATTTGTCTTGAAGATGAACGATGTGTCGTACTCTGCAGATGGAAATTTCGAGCAATGAAAAAGATTAAAGTGAAATTCCACTCCTTAGACCTAATCATGAGTTGTAGATTATTCTGTCGTTCTAACCAGATGGCAACCCTGATTCTACATCCCCATTCTTATATTAATGAATACTAGACTGTTATATTTGACTTAGGTAAGTGAAATGTCTATCAGCTGTTAATAGACTGCCAGACACTATAACACATGTTGTGCTTCTATGAGGTCCTGCTGCATTTTTCATGTTTTAGACTAATGGGGAACATTGTAATGCCCCACTGCTTTCTATCATTGTCGCTGTTTGATAAATATTTTCATGTGTAACGGGAAAAAGCTGAAGTTAAGAGCAAAAAAAAAAACGTTTGTGTCCAGAGTTAATTTCCTCGCGTTGATCGCAACCATAAGTCTCAGAGTGAGTGAGTCCCCCCGAAGCTATCTGTACCGAGGACTCAAGAACAGAGTGATTAAGTTGCCAGTCAGAGTGGTGTGCACATGGCCATCCTTTCAGCAAAAAAAACCTAATTAAGGGCCAGGAGGTGATGTATGGGCAAGGTTATTTAAGGCTCATCTCCTGGCATGATTCTCATGGGTCTGTTGGGTAACAGCAGTGGGTAAGAGTAAGCAACTACTTTGTATACTCTTCAGTATTGTAGTATTGTTAACCCTCCAGTGCACATCTCCACATCTAAGTAGAATTTATGGGGGCTAGATATAAAATTATCATCTGAATTTACCTTTGAAGAGCTTGAAAATATATGGCAGTTTTACAGACTACATGCATGTACATACTGACATCTACATGTACATGCAAATTGCGACTTCAGTTGGCTCTCACTCTATAGAAGGCTGTAATTCTCTGACAGAGGCAATGAACGCCTATTCATAGGGTTTGTGTGACTAATCAAATTATCACCATTCACAGGAGATTGGAAAGAGATGCCCTATCTCAACTGGTTTATTGCATGGAGTAAAAACACCTCATTAATCTGCTGTCTATCAGCTTTGAGCAAGGCGTGAATGAGTAGTGTGTGTGTACACTGAGCCAGTTCACAGGCCTAGTCATCTCCCACACCCACGCTACAAATTCCTCTACCAGACAGTAAAGTTTGTGGGTACAGCTGGAATATTATACATTTAACTATTACTGTACAAAGACCAAGTAGATGATTTGTGTTGAGAGGATTGCTCAAGGAACCAATAGTCAGTTGAAATATACCAGATTCAGACTAATCTGGAGACTGCACAAGCTACAAAAGTATGAATAGACATCAAAGTGTTACTCCTGTGAAATATTAATCACATATTGCTATGAGTTTGAGTTTGTACTCTGCATTAGTGTAATAATGTATCTCTGCCCCATGCAAAAAGTGTTCTGATACCGTGTCATCTGGACAGATGGCATTTGTAATATTATAGCCTGTGAATAAAACCTTCATTCCTATTGAAAATGGCTCCATAGGCCTGCATCAGAAAAGACCTCAGTGCATGGAGAGGTTATGTATTGAACTGGTATGCTTCCATGCAATTGGCGGCTTTCACACTGTAAGCTTTCATGGGCAGTGTTTAAAACCTGGTAACTACTATTTGATATTAATACCTTTAGTTATGTTCATATTATTAAACATTTTTGCAATTTCAGTATATAGGGAAAACATTTAAAAAATATAAAAATAATTTTCATTATTGTAAAAACTACGACTTTTTTTACATTTGTATCGCCCACTCCAGTAGTCTCTGGGTGAATGGCTCCTTCTGCCCTGCCACTTTGATGAGCCATCCTGCACCTGGACCTGAGTTACCACCGACACACCTGATAACAGTTTCAATGAGCTTTAATAAAACAATAAAAGCCCTGTAAGAAAAAGGTGGGTTAAACAAGTTAACAGTAATGCGAATACAGTTTGAAATGCGACACCATTTACCAAGTTAACACAGTTTGTTCCCCACCTAACTGCCTGTGAATTGGCTCATTCTAAATGCACTAAGCAGCTGTAAAGGTGCCCATATACTACCCGATTCTCGTACGAGAATCAAGGGAAATCCCGCGATCGTACGATAATCGTGCAGTGTATGAAAGGCGTGTGACCGTTTCTACTGTACGGTCGCACGACTTTTGTATTTCGAGCATGTTGGAAAACCAGCCGAGAATCGTACGATTTTCGGCTGGTTTATAGCATGATCGAGAGATAACTGTCGAACGGGCCGGTGTGCGCACGCGCACACTGCCCGTTCAGCATTGCAGTCATCGGATGATCACAAGCACGATCTGCCTGTCCAAGATGGGCAGATCGTACGTTTTTTTAATTACTTTACAACCCTGGCAAGACAAAAGTCTTGCCAGGGTTGTAAAGTGTATGGCCACCTTAAGGGAACCACATTACCACAATAACATCCGCCAACAACAATACAACAGCGTGGCCTAACTACTGCCACAGAGCTGACTGACCACTGGGTCTTCTCTCAAGTTCCTATAGCCACTGAAGTACTAAGCACCTTTGTAAAGCATATTGCTGTGCTTCATAAATGTGTGAGTTTTTCTTTTAAAGTAGAGGTATGGCCACGATAAGATCATATTGCTGCTTTTTAAATGGACCGCTAATTGCTTTCAAAGTAATTTGGGAGAGGTTCCTAAAATTATATACACATATTTCATCTACTTGTATTCACCAAATGTTATTGAAACCTGCATATATAGTGTATCCAGACAGCTCTAGATCCCCTGTGCTTTTGAGTTGCATAGCAGTCACATGGTCTGCTATGACTATAGTTATGCCCCTGGGTTTTGAACTGTCTTCATGCTTATCTCTTGCAGATGTCAGCAAACTCAGATCACCTGATGATCAGCTGTTTCAGTAACTCCATTGAGCAATTTCACATTAACCCCCCTCAAAACTGCTTTTTTCAGCCCAGCGTTGCCTGGCCTGAGAATCCCAGTGAAGGCAAATGGCTCTCACTAAGTGTGCTGCATTTCCCCAAGGAGAACTAAGTAGCTGCAAGCAGTGGCATATTCTGTGCTGCTCAATGGTGCTATTCGAACAGCTAAACAGTAAGGATGTGAGCAAGAAGATCCTTGCCAGTTAGCAAGGGAATAAACCCACACATTTCCACTTTCTGTTTGAAAACTGAAAACCTCTTCAAATTTTCTTTGGTTTGATGACATTAAATTATGGCTTCTGGGAATAACATCAACTGTACATGTTTTGGATACAGAGCATGCCTTAATTTGTGTTCTGCTTGTGATCTAAACATCGACTACTGTGGGAAGAAGAGTCTGATTGCACATTGCGCTGTGCTGGGCTTAACATTTCAGGAACACTTTCAATATGTTCAGACATGGATTAGAATGCTGAATCAGGGTCTGCATCAACAAGGCAGGTTCAGGGACAAGTGACAGCAATAATACACTACTACTATATAGGGATGTTCAGATACCAGTTCAGATACCAGTGCCGATACTTGGCATTTGCATGACAACTGCCAGGGTCGCAGCAGATGCAACTGTGACTGAGCCCTGGCGCTTCACCACTGTCCTAAAATCATTAGTGTGTATTGTTTTAGAAACACTGTCACATGACAATAATCAAAAAGGTATCAATAATTGGTATCTGTGAGTACTTGGACAAGTATCGGTAAATGGTCTGGAAAAAATGCATTATATATACTGTATACTGTATAGATATACACACACACACATATACACAGTATAAATATATATATATATAT
>NW_017306590.1:404495-416451 GCF_000935625.1 Nanorana parkeri
TATATATATATATATATATATATATATATATATATATATATATACACAATATATATATATATATATATATATATATATAACAAATTATACATTAAAACAGGGATGCACAAATCCCAGGAGCTCCGTATGCTCCTTAAAAATGACAGCTGCCTCCTAACTTTTGAGTTTTTCTCTATTCTAGTCTTGGAGCTGGAAAAGTATCTGTACTTGTACTTGTACCAAGTACAGTACTTGGTATCTGAACTGTTGCTCTGAAAGGAACATCTCTAAATGATACTGTGCAATTTATTTATTCTCATTAGGGATGAGCTTCAAATTTGGGTTTCACTAATGCGGCTGTTCACTGTTATAGTAACCAATTGCCAAATATATACTTCCTGGCCTTTGAAATGTGGTTTGGTAGCACAGAGGGGTGTTTGTAGGGAGATATAACTGCTGTTATGCAGTGCTGCTAACTTGTGCTTTATACAGTACTATAAAGTGCTGTATTGTGCTACATTCTTACAGTAAACTGCAGTGTGATGAGATACGTAGTCTGCACCCCAGTTACCCATTTACTGTGCTATATTGTTATATATAACTGAATTCCAGTGTGTTAGGTTTCCATAAAATTGGGTAGCCACGTGTTTTAGGACTATCCTTTTGTGTATGTCAGCAACGACTTCAGTTGCTAATTCACTGATGGGCCTCTCTTGCAGTTTGTTTGTTTTTTGTGTGATTTATTGAGGGGTTTTTTATTCTTTTATTTCAGTTCTTCTTCAGTTTCTTCTTTACTTTCAGCTAGTTTTAAAAAGCAAAGCAAAACAAAAAATATAGGGTCTAGGGTTTAGTGTTTTATGTTTGAGTGCAGTGTTTAAGGGGTTTTTAGGGCTGTGTTTTACGTTGAATTTCTTTGGGAGGTTTATTTTATTTAAATATAATTTTACTAGGGGTGTTTATGTTTTTTGGGAGTCAGCAGCAAGAATTTGTTCCTGACACAGGCAAAACGTTCCTTTTTTTGCTGCACAACATTGGATATTACCGCCGTACAGTTTAGTAGACATGTGCATTCGGTTTCGGAGGAACCTGCAAATTAAGGAAATTCAGTTGATTCGGCGGTTTGTCAGAATCTGAAAAAACGAATTTATGATATGCTAGAATATTTAAAAACTATATTCATACCTAAATTCGTATACAGCACGTGCGGTGGCCATTTTGGCCGCTGGTGCGTTCTGCGCATGCTTGCCGCCATCTTGGAGGCGGAGCATATGATGTCACATGATGGGTGACATCATGTGCTGAACGAGCGGCGACCACATCGGAGTATATTTTGGTATACCCCAAGATGACGGTACCTGAACATGCATGTATACCAAGATACACTCTAAAATGGCTGTGCGCTTGTGCAGTAGCGCTGGCAGCCAATATGGCCTCCACTCGTTCTACAGTTTATTGTGCAGTTTCGGAGGCTTGTTGCCTCCACATACGAAACAGCATTAAAATGTGTTTCCTTTGATGAAACGAATGAAAATGTTTTTAGTTTTCATTTGTTTTATCCAAAACTATTTTTTTTGCCATGCACATGTCTACAGTTTAGTGCACAATATCACCACATCTTCAATCCGTCTATTGCCAAAGCTGCTAATAGATTTAGGAAATTCCCTGTATTCATCATGTCTGGGAGACCCACAGGGAGAGGCAAAGCTTCTCACATGTAGGTACTAGTAGTGTAGTAGAGTAATGTAGAAGAGGGCAAGCAGGTTCTACACCAGCAGCACAAAGTGGTAGTTGGGCTGCATATTTGACAGGCAGAGCCCATCCACCTTTTATTTCTTGCAATACATCAAACCACACCACACATACCTCTATAACCCATCTGTAGGGGTAGGTGTTTGGCTAAATAGTGACACCGTGCAGATCCAGACATAGAAAAAAGTCAATACTCCAACTGAACTTCCATGATGACTGTTTGCTGAAGTCTCATATCAGAAAAAACTATTAAAAATTCAGTTGGAGTACTGTTTTTTTTGCAGTGGGCTTTACACCAGAGAGATAAACCAAGCCTTCCTCATCCTTTTTCTCTAAGGCGCAGAGCAGCACACTTCCATTAGCAGCTGTCACACAACATCAGTGACAATGGAGGGAGAGGCCATCCTATTGCACTGTATAGCACTGCCCCATAGGTCCAGGCCCCTGCTATCCTCTGGTTCGTTCCAAATAGCTCAGCAGTCTAGGCTTTTTTAACACATCTGCTGCCAACAGCACCCTAGATGTTTGCCTGCTACTTGCCAAACTTGGTAAATGTATGAGTCATTTGGGTACCACCCGCATAAGGAGACACATACAGGTGAAACTCAAATAATTAGAATATCGTGCAAAAGTAATTGCAGTAAGTTCTGCAAAAGGGGCCCAAACCAAGTACTGAGTACATATGCATGCTTGTTCTTTTCAGAGGTCCGATATTGTTCTATGTACAATCCTTGTGTCACGTAACGTGGTGCGGGCCCGAAGTGATAAGGAGGACCTCCCTTGCGGTTCCGTCTGTGGAACCCTGAAGTGTAACAGGGGGCACAGGCAAGAGCAGCACGGGCGCCGGTATGAAATCCTGGGTGCCGCTGAGCGGAATCAAGCACTGTGGGAAACAAGGCAAGTTAGGTTAACAACCAAGGAGGCAATACTAGTAGCCAGCAGGATCCAGCGAGTGGTCAGAGACAAGCCAAGGTCAGAAGCCAGAGAGGGGGAGTATAGCCAAATCAGAATCCAGAGAATAGTCAAGGACAAGCCGGGGTCAGAAGCCAGGTAAATACTAAGAGCAAGAGCAGGATCCAGAGAATAGTCAGGTACAAGCCAGGGGTCAAATATAATGCAGAACACAGCAGGGAACAGAACAGACCTGAAGCACACAGGCTGAAGAGCACTCAGCAATGACTGGGAGTGCTGTGCCTCCTTTTATAGCCCTAGTGACATCACTGGGCGGCGTCCTGACGCACAGGGGCGTGTCCCACCAGCCCGTCGCGTCACAGGTGGGCGTGCCCTGCCGGGCCTCCTCGTCATAGGTGGGCGTGCCCCGCCGGGCCGCCTCGTCACTGGTGGGCGTGCCCCGCCGGGCCGCCTCGTCACTGGTGGGCGTGCCCCGCCGGGCCGCCTCGTCACCGGGTGCCGTGTCCCTGCATCAGACGGCCCAGCCAGGACCGGACCGCGGCCCGAGTCCCGACACCTTGTTTTATTGATTGCATGTAATAATCTACTTTTTTTAGGTTGTGGATTTGGGGTTCTGGGGTTTTCATGAGCTGTAAGCCATAATCATCACAATTATGACAAATCACGGCTTGAATTATCTTGCTTTGCATGTAATGAGTCTATCTCATATATTAGTTTCACCTTTTAAGGTGCATTAGGGAAATAAATGAACTTTGCACGATATTCTAATTATTCGAGTTTCACCTGTAATTCTTCACCACAAAGTTTGTTAGCAGTCAATCCTGTGTTGAGCTTCAAAGTTTCCAGCCTATTTTCATGATCAGGTACTGTAAAAATACCACACATTATGTTTCCACAGCTGAGCCTCAACTGCAAGTTGACAGTGTTTTCTGCATGGAAAATCCTGTTCTATGTGTCCTAATGTGTGGCTTATTCCACTGCTTTGGCTATTGTCTCTCTGCATTAGTGCACTCCAACTGTGATCTCTTTATTAAAACCTGCTTGATAATACATTCTAATTTTGAATGAAGATTAAAAGCTGCTTGGTGGCTCTCTTTAAAATAGGGCCAAGTAAAAGTGTTTTAATACTGTGTATGTAGTCAGTAAAATATTTTGCTGTTTTCTGTGAAAATACTCTGTGATATACTCTAACATTGATTTTTGGATTCAAAGCTAACTGGTGTTTCTCCTTTTTAAAATGCAGCCTACCAAAAGTGCTATGGAGTCTGTACAATAATTTTTCCCTTAGTTTGTGAAATATACACACTTAATGTGCATTTTTGAGATTAAATGCTGCATGCTGTGTGTGCATTTGAAAATATGGCCTACCCCAAGTGTGTAAATACTGCCTGCCTGTACATAAGTCTGTACAATATTCCTTCATTTCTTTTCTGTGAAATAGATACACTTTAATGTGCAATTATGTGATAAAAAACTGCATGCTGTGTGTATTATTAGAAATGTGTTCTCTACCCCAGTGCTTAAATACTGTCTATGAAGTCTGTACAATTTTTATGACTGCTGTCTCTGAAATAATACATTCTCATTTTTATTTAATGACAAAAAAATGTATAATTTTCTCTCTTACACTGCAGTCCAATCAAGATGCTTACATACTCTCTCACCACTGTGCTATTTGTGTGGCTATTGTCTCTGAAATATGGCAATCTTAATTTCAGGATAAAAACTTGTCTCTGGAAAGTGCTTTTGTAGTTTTGAAGTGGTTTTGTGGACTCTGTTTTGACTTTATTAAACATTTACGCCAAACAAGTGTAATACTGAAAAAAAGAAGATCATAAGCTATACTGTGAAACTGCTAGATAAACAAAAACAGGTGCTGCAGCAAAAATAACCAAAAGAAGCCCTTTTTCCATGCTGATATAAATCAGATTGGGATGATGCTGCTGCTGCATTTAAGCCAAGCTAAATGGGAAAATTGAAAAAATGAATTACACTCACACAATATGTGATGCCAGAATATAGTGTTGGTGACACCGTCTGTGAAAATAGTACTGTTCTATAACACTACATAGAGCCTAAAGGCATCTCCCAAGCATACCCTTCCTTTTTAGGTTGTTTTGCTCCTTCTTTGCTCACTTTGCTCACTCACATTTATTGTCTTCTCATACTGCTCTGCTGTGGTCATCCAGAAATTTTTCCTTACTGGTTGCTGCCATTCACTCAGGGCCTCATACTCCACTAGGTCCTCCTTTCAACTTAATGTCCTGAGAGATGACCAGGGTCCCCCTGAATGTCCACACGCCTCACCTCCACAATAATCCTACCCCACGCTAGACCCTACCTACTATCCACTATGTCCACTACTCATGGCCCCTCCATTGGCATACCCTAGTGGTACCCATATTGATTTGGTGGTGCTTATGCCCACACTTAGAGGCCACTCCCCCCCCTTCCCCCTTTGGAATCCTATAGTCTAATGCAAAAGATCTGCATTGTTAACTCGCGTTATATGAAAGTTTGCCAAGATCCCAGTTAGGAGTTGTTTTAACCAGTTGACATCCGCGGTGTTAAACCCCCTTCCCATCCAGGCCATTTTTCAGTATTCAGCGCTGCGGTACTTTGACTGACATTTATTCCGTCATGCAGCGCTGTACTGAAATGAATTTTATACCCTTTTTTGGGGACAGATAGAGCTTTCTTTTGGTGGTATTTATTCACCACTGGGGTTTTAATTTTTTACTATATTAAGGAAAAATTACCGAAATTTAAAAAAAAAAACAGTTTCCCCTATATTAAATGATAAAACATTTATTATTACCCAATTTTTTGGTAAAATATAAAAGACGGGGTCACGTCGGGTAAAAAGACACCAAACATGTCAAGCCTTAAAATTGCGTGTGCCTGCGAAACCTCAAAAAACTACAATACTCAAAATTGGTTACAGGCGACGCTTTAGAAGCTTTTACCACTCATCAGTTTAGTGTTATCAGTGATTAATGGCCCAATAATTATTGCTCTCACTCCGATGTTCGCGGTGATATGTAACATGTGTAGCCCAATTGTAATTTTTTGCACGCTGGCGCATCAGGCGCATATTTACGTTTCTATGTGCGTAAACGTGGGGGTGGGGGAAAAAACATTTTGGGGGGTTTTTTCCCCCTTTTTTTATATGTGACTTTTATTTTATTTTACTTTTTTATA
The DNA here is from genome assembly GCF_000935625.1 of Nanorana parkeri. Classification (NCBI taxonomy): domain Eukaryota; kingdom Metazoa; phylum Chordata; class Amphibia; order Anura; family Dicroglossidae; genus Nanorana; species Nanorana parkeri. Next base: position 410,337 of record NW_017306590.1, read on the forward strand.
TGTTACTTTTATTTTTTTTTATTTATATTAATTTTTTTGCACTTATTGTTTTTGCTATTATATAGGGGGATAACAATCCCCCTATATAATAGCAAAGGCACACTGACAGGTCCTCTTTATGGAGACATTAGGGGTCTCTAGGATCCCTAATGTCACCTGTGGACCCCAAAAGAAGCTGATGAAGCAGAGATCTGCTTCATCAGCTTCTTTTCTCTGGCTATAGCAGCCAGATGACTGACAGGTGAATGTGGAAGTGATGTAATACACATTCCAGGGGTAAAAGACCGGGCCCGGATGGATTCACTGTGGCCTATTATGCTGACTTTAAAGATCTTCTAATCCCTTCTCTAACCAGATCCTTTAATTCCCTCCGACGCGGTATCCCCCTTGGCCAAGAATCGCTTACCGCCTCGATCTGCATGATTCCCAAACCGACCACTGATCACTCCAACCCCTCGAACTTCAGACCAATCTCCCTCATTAATGTGGATGTTAAATTACTGGCCAAAGTACTCGCTAATAGACTGAACCAAGTAATAGGCCAGTTAGTCAGTAATGGCCAAGTAGGCTTTATCCCCACCAGACAAGCTAGTGGTAATATTCGTAGAATTACTCTCCTCACCCACATAGCAAAGACCAAACAAATTCCCGCCATGCTCCTCTCATTGGACATTAGAAAAGCATTTGACTCAGTCTCATGGCCCTATTTATTTTACACATTGCGACAGTGGGGTCTTGGCCCCTACTTTCGCAACTGGATATCCTCCCTATACAAAAACCCTACAGCCCGCATAAAATACTCTGGATATAGCTCCCAACCACTCCAAATTTCAAGGGGCACCAGGCAAGGCTGTCCCTTATCACCCCTACTTTTTGCCTTGATATTAGAACCATTGGCTCAGAAACTCTGCAAATCCCCAAACATATCTGGAATCCCTCATGCAGGTGTGTCACATAACCTATGTATGTTTGCGGATGATGCTTTAATCTTTGTAACCAACCCTTTAATTTCCTTACCCAACCTCACTAAACTTCTCACGGACTTCTCCTATATCTCGGATCTCCACACCAATGATTCTAAATCCTTAGCTTTGAACGTATCCCTACCCCCCAATCTACTAATGTCCCTAAAAGACAAATATAAATACTCATGGTGTTCTTCCCACCTTCCCTACCTAGGAATCAAACTAACCCCGTCCTATCAAGCTTTATACAGAACAAACTATCCAGACATGGTGACGAAACTATCGCAAATGTTGCAAACCTGGGCGAACTACCACTTCTCTTGGCTGGGTAGGATAGCCGCCATCAAGATGACCCTTTGCCGAAAATCCTTTACCTCTTTAGGGTCCTTCCAGTACGTGTCCCGGCCCCAATACTCCACAGATCCCAGTCCCGCATTTTCTCCTTCATTTGGGGAGACCGTCGACCCAGGATCCTTAGGCGTACGCTCTACCTCCCAAAATCCCAAGGAGGATTAGCAGTTCCGAACTTATCCAAATATTACCATGAAGCACAAATAAGCCAACTTTCCAAATGTCACGTGACTCATGAGTCTCCTGCCTGGGTAGCTCTGGAGGATGCGATTGCCAGCCCAACGACGATAGCCAATCTTCTTTGGCTATCCCCCAGACTCCGCTCCCCTATCTCTAATCCCATCACCTCCCATTCCATTAAAATCTGGGATACTGTAAAAATAGCATATGGGTTAATCTCCCCACAGAAGCCTCTTATGTCCATACTGGGTAACTCCTCCTTCCCTCCGGAACTACACAGCCCCTCTAGCTTCAATGAATGGTCATCGCGTAATCTTACTTCCTTTTGGCAACTTCAATCCACCTCAGGAGTTAAGTCATTTCCATACTTACAGGAACATTACCAACTGCCCAATAAAGAAATCTTTCGCTATCTCCAGATCAAACACTTTCTTACAACTCATATGAATAATCGAGACATTGCCTCCAAGCTTTCACCATTCGAACGAGATTGTCGTGATAACCCCCATGGTTCGGGACTTATCTCCCTCCTTTATACATCCCTGATATCTCCTCCGGGTGACCCTCCCCCATCCTACGTGGCCAAATGGGATATCGACCTGGGCAATATCATGGACGATGAATCCTGGCAACAATCTTGGCAAAACACTAAATCCAGTTCGCGGTGTGCGAGTATGTTGGAGATAAACTACAAGGTCCTCATGCGATGGTACCTGGTGCCAACCAGAGTAGCCACTTACAATTCTCAATGTTCGCCTAACTGTTTCAGAGGTTGCCCTGATCCAGGTACGTTTATACACACATGGTGGCAATGTCCTATAGTCTCGGGTTTCTGGGATAAGGTCTTCGCTCTCATGGACTCTTTGGTCTCCGCGACGCTGTCTAAAGATCCGGTTTTTGCCCTACTCAACTGTAAACCAGAAGATCTCCCCAATAAAGCTTTTAGACTTTCCCTCCACATCCTCTCTTCTGCTAAGAGAGAGATTGCACTTAACTGGCTCACGAAGTCTCTTAATATTTCGCATGTGATTACACACATTCATTGGATCATGGCCCAAGAAAAGCGCACGGCACAATTAGAAAACTCCATGCACAAATTCGAAGCTATCTGGTCCCCGTGGATCGATAAATTCTTTAATTCAACTGTCTCTCGGCGACTTTGTCTCATTTGAAGCCCTCCTCAGGGCCCTATCGTCGAATGCCCCCTCCACCAACTGAAACAGGCTTGAACCTTCTTCTCCCTCACTCTTCTCCTTCCTTTTTCCCCATTATGTCAGACTTTGTCCTCCTATGTCTCCCCATGTCTTGTGTCTTATGTTGTTGCTAATATTGCCATTTGGAATCGCAAAGTTCCTGATTTCTCTGACTGCTATGGTGCTGGATGAAGCTGAGTCACATCTCATCCATTAAGCGTCACTCAATATAAGGCACTAATGTGTTACGACAAAAACCCTAAGTGCTGGGGTACTTCAAGATTAGACTATTGCCAATACCTACTTAGTTTGTATATTATGGCTGCAGAATCCTACATGGTGAACTCGTCCTAAGGGCCAAGGTTATATACCTCTATTACTGCGATATGTTCCATGCACCACGCGTTGAATGTGCTTGACATGATTGCCACAGGTATCTGTTTATACTGCAACATGTATGATTGTTTTCTTTGTTAAACTCAATAAATATTCATTTGAGAAAAAAAAATTGGCAAATGGGGTTTAGAGCAAAGTTCAGAATTTCTGGATTTTACAGTGAGTTCAATGAATATCGTGAACTGAACCCAGGCTGATTTGCTCATCCCTAAGGCCCCATTCACACTGAGCGATTTATCACGCGGTAATCCGTGCGATATAGCGGATATTTACCGCGTGATATTGCTCTCCAATGCATGACAATGGGGCTCTGTTCGTCGCTGTCGTGGGTCGTGCGTCGCTACAACAGGACCCTTTTTGGAGCGGATTTTGGCACGATTCTACTTTGGTCAATGCAACCATTTGCGCGATGTCGCTCGACAAACCACGCGATATCGCGCAAAATGCAAATCGCGCGACAAATTTGCGATACGCTCAGTGTGAATGGGACTAAGGGCCAAGGTTATATACCTCTATTACTGCGATATGTTCCATGCACCACGCGTTGAATGTGCTTGACATGATTGCCACAGGTATCTGTTTATACTGCAACATGTATGATTGTTTTCTTTGTTAAACTCAATAAATATTCATTTGAGAAAAAAAAATTGGCAAATGGGGTTTAGAGCAAAGTTCAGAATTTCTGGATTTTACAGTGAGTTCAATGAATATCGTGAACTGAACCCAGGCTGATTTGCTCATCCCTAAGGCCCCATTCACACTGAGCGATTTATCACGCGGTAATCCGTGCGATATAGCGGATATTTACCGCGTGATATTGCTCTCCAATGCATGACAATGGGGCTCTGTTCGTCGCTGTCGTGGGTCGTGCGTCGCTACAACAGGACCCTTTTTGGAGCGGATTTTGGCACGATTCTACTTTGGTCAATGCAACCATTTGCGCGATGTCGCTCGACAAACCACGCGATATCGCGCAAAATGCAAATCGCGCGACAAATTTGCGATACGCTCAGTGTGAATGGGGCCTAATTCTTTTCTATATGCCTAGTTAGACCCAATTTTTAATAAAAGTCACCATCCTTCTTTGGATCATTCAGCATGTAAAAAAGGAGAAATAAATAATCAATGACTGACCATGTATTTTTCATGTAACATGGTGCTTACCTAAGCAAATTATTTATTTATGTGTTTGCCCATGAATAGGTGATTTGCCAATGTAGGTGATTCTCATTTCCCTTTATCCACTTAGCACTCAAAGGGCTACTGCAATGCAAGTTGGAAGCTAGTTTTATGGGTCCATGAGCCAAAGCTAAAAAAAAATAGTAAAAGCAAGTGAGTTCTGGTAACCCATAATGTCTGTCACTTATGTCATCCTTTGTGTAACCTAGTGCTCAACCCTTTCTTAACTGGTCCCAACAGTTTAACTTGAGCTTTTAAAGCTTTAAATGCGAGCAATTAACTTTGTTAATTTAGTCCCTCTTGTTCTTATAAATATACCATTAAGCGGTTTGTTACATACGTTCGATAAGTGCAAAAAATAACAATTGATCCTGCTAGAAATATTGTCTTTCTTCCTGAACGGCCGGATGGGAGCTTTATAGGAGTGGGAGGGCGTCTTAAGACATCCTGCCCCTCACCCCGCTCGTGTGTGGCGGAAGCGCGCACACGAGTGGAGAAACTGTCAGTAATGTAAACAGTCAGCGATGGCTGCTTACATTCAGGCGATCGCTTGTAGTAGCTGTGGGTGTGCGCCCTCCGCCTTCTCCGTTGCTGCCGGTCCCGAGATCCGCTGTGCCCGGTGCAGCTGCGACCGGCATGGCGACGCTGTCAGTGGAGATCAAAGAAAGTTCAGTACACGATCTCCCTTTGATCTCCTCTCCGGTCCCCGAATGCAGGAAGTGATATACCACTTCCTGCATTCAGTGTCACTCTCCGGTTACAGATACAATTTTGGGTGTAGTGGTTTTCTGCAATTTCGCGGGCGCGCGCAATTTTGAAGCTTGACATTTTTTGGGTCTATTTACCCAACGTGACCCGTATTTTATATTTTACCAAAAAATTGGGATGATAAGAAATCTTTTATAACATTTCATAGGGAAACAGGTTTTTTTTCAAAATTTAGGGTACTTTTTTAGTAAAAATATAGTAAAAAATTTAAATTCCAGTGGTGATTAAATACCCCCAAAAGAAAGCTCGATCTGTCCCCAAAAAATGGTATCAAATTTGTTTCAGTACAGCGTTGCATGTCAGTCAAAGTACTGCAGCGCTGAATACTGAACAATGGCCTGGCCAGGAAGGGGGTTTAACACCCTGGTCTTTGAGTGGTTAATAACTTCCTGTGCTGCATTCTAATCAGTTACATTGTTCCCAGCTATGTCAGAAGACTACAGAACTTTTTCCCCTCATGTTATTGAGAAGAGGAGAATGTGTTTGTAGTCCTACTCTATGGTTTAAACTCTCCTTCTCCATACATGACATATGGAGAGTGAGCGTTGTCACCCTAGGACATGAAGTGTGCTACCGGCAGGAAAAAAAAGTCAAAAAAAGAAAACCTATGCAACCATCACATCTGAGGACTGGTAAGCTGCAATATATTACATTTTATTCTTGGATTTAGAGACACTTTAATCTAACAACTTTACATATAATATAATATGGATGAGAATGCATCCAAATTAACACATAAGCACAATGGTGGCTGATTGATTTGCCTTTGTGGAATCAGACAGATAGATAAATGGAATGCCTTTGCAAGCAGCTACATACATAGGGGTCTATTCACGAAGCTGCCGAGGGATCTGGCCGTAGCTTCGGCCGATCCTTCGGCTAGCTTCGGCCCCAGGACCCCTTCGGTTCAGTAGAACCGAGGGGGTGCTGTAGGGCTATTCACAATAGCCCGTACAGCTCCCGATCATGGCCGAGCGGCTCAGTTGAGCCGATCGCATATGCATCGGCTCGGCTGAGCCGTGCAGAAAGCCGAAGCTGGCCGAGCGGCCATTGGCCGGCCGACAGCCTGTTTCTGACAGCTGG
>NW_017306590.1:417136-455135 GCF_000935625.1 Nanorana parkeri
CACTCTTTTTCTGTTCTGCTCGGTGCCTCTGAGGGACCGAGCAGAACAGCCGAGCCAAATGCCGCCGAGCACTCACTGCTGTTCGGCATCTTTAAGAATAGCCGGAACAGCAGTGAGAAGCCTGCCGGAGGTTTGGCTCAGCCGATCCAGATGTTGGATCGGCTGAGTCGAACTCCTTCTGCACTTCGGGTCGGCCGAACATGCTGAGGATGTTCGGCCGACCCGAAGCCACACGAAGCAGGCCGATGTATGGCGGATTTCAGCCGATGTACGGCTGAAATCAGCCGTACCAGCCTGAAGTGAATAGCCGAACAGTGTTCGGCTCACTTCACTTCTGATCGGTCATTCACTCGGCTGCCCTCGGCAGCATAGTGAATAGACCCCATAGAAAAAATACATACATATTAACTGTCTTACATACCAAAAGATATAAAACTCTTTTTGACCAGTTTTGTGGTCTACATAGCATTAAATGCCAGCATAGCAAGGTCAGAGAACTCGCTTTTATATAATGCAGTTAAACAAAATAGCTTGATCATTAATACCTCCCAGCATGCTAATTAGACAGTGCATGACATACCACACTCCTGAAACTGTAACTCCACTTTCTGCTGCTGTCAGCAAACTCCCAATGTGTGCTGTGCATGGTATTTAAGGAGGATAATATAAAAAATAGGAATTTATACAACCTAAACACAAGAAATTATTTTTAATTTAGATCAGAAGGTGGGCTTTTATATTTGCCTGACGTTCAGATTTAATTGATGACCAACTTAGTAGCATTTACCAAGAAATTACAAATTTAGATATAGGTATGTTGGGCACATGTAAATGCATAGACATGCACACTGACACACTGTGCATAACCCAAATCCCATATTATGAGCCCATGTATATGCAGTTTTTCATATTAACGTTTCCTGAACGTTGCCCTACTGACAAATATGTGGTGACAGCACTTAAAGTATTGCTTACAAACCCCGAACACTTGTTTCGTTTGGAGAAGCAATGGTCTGAATCTGCCTGATTCATCAGAGCCTGTCATAAAAATGCATGAGGATGTAAATGCCTTGACATGCCATTCAATTTCTTGAGCGGTAAATACAAAATCCCTCCCCAGTGATGCCTAGCAAGGGGAATATATTATACTATTTGCTTGCAATAATAAAACTAAGACATGAACTGCTGCTTTATTTCTCCTTAGGACAGTTAAGTCAGAGTGCAATGTAGAGCGAGCTATGCTGGGATCACAAATGCTGTCTTTTTAGTGTCTTACAAACATGAAACTTGTTACAATAATGAGTTATTATATATTTTTTTGTGTTATGCCTTTTGTAAACAATGAATTGGACACTGCTATATCAGATTAATTATTAACTTTATTCATGTTCTCCCCCCACACTGTACACCAGTAAGTTATTGGGAAGCCCTCTGCAGGTAGCTTTTGGTGTAGGGCTTTAATTGCTTAGAACAATTGAAGCTCTACTAACTGTTCCTAGCATACCGTTTCTCACTTTTTTATTTCAGTCAAGGCACTCTTTAAAATTATGCAAAATTTCGAGACAAAAAATGTAAATGTAAAAAGTGACTTGCAATTCCCCCAATCTCTATCCCAGACCCTATCTAGTATAGGTTTTAAGGGGTAATGCCATGCAAAAAAAAGAAAAACAATTTACTCAGAGTGCCCCCCCTTTCACATCACAAGCATCCCCTCCCCATCAGAAGCCCCAATCCTATCAGAAGCCCACCTTCACATTAAAGTCCTCAGTCCCTCCTTCCAGTCCAATCCTTTCTTCACCACAGCATGACAGATGGTGGGAGGCGTTGCAGGTCTGGACAGAGGCAGACTATAGAATTCTGGTGGAAGGCCTGGATGCAGCCACCCTGGATTAGCATCATATGTTTTCATCGTAGTAGTGGCCGGCTCGCCTACACTATTGAAAAATGTTGAAGCACCCCTGACAAAGTCAGAAGGCACCCAAGGGTGCCATGGCACCGTAGTTGAGAAAGGAGGAATAGCTATATGCCCTAGCATACAGCTATCCCTAATAGTAAAAGATGGTCTAATACATAGCCACCCTATTAAACTAAACCCTCAACACTTTACCTAGCTCCTAAAATAATTAATTATTAATGTGCCTCCAATTCTTGAAAGGAAGCTTGAATGAAACCTAATGCATTAAACATGGCTTTTGCAATGTGTGACCCCTCCTTGTTGTTGTCTGGCTTTCCTGCTGAGCCTTTGACTTCAAAGGGTCACTAACCTGAATCAAGTAAACAGATAAGGCGTATTGACTTTTCTCTGCAGTTACTGATCTGCATGTTGTTCCAGGTCAGTGATTCTGGCTGATTTATAAACAATTTGCAGAACCATTTGTTCTGCGGGACTCCATTAATGTTGGTTCTGTGCAAATGGAGGAAAAATCTAATGTGTCTTTGGTATATTTTCTTTCCAAGCCAATTGTAGTATCAGGAAAATACTGCGTTATGGCCATTAGATGGAGCTGAGGAGCATAGGAAAAAAGTATTTATTTCCAATACTTTTCAGCTCCATCTAGTGGACATAATTTGGTGTTTTCCAGATATTACATTCGACTTGGAAAGAAAGTATACTAAGAATGGTTGTTTTTGCCTACATTTACACAGAACAAACTGTCACAAAGTGTTGCAGTACTGGAGGTATGCAGCTACATATACACTTTTACAATGAGGGTTTAATAACACTTAGACATTTACTCTAACATTAAACCTTAAACATATTCTACTTAGCAAGAAGGTGTCCTAAATCTTGTTAATAATTAATTCAGAAACATAGTTCCATACTGTGGAAAGGGTAATTAACATTCTAGGTGAAAAAGAATGACTGCGGTACAAGTCAATTAACAGCTCGCTTTGCAATCAGGAACCAATCAGGATGGCCAAGTTCCAATCAGATCAAACTGGCCAGCTCATGCTTTCACACTGCCTCACACAGAAAGACCTATCGTGACACATGGAATAAGCATCATGGGAATCACAGGGCTCCATGGCAAAATGTTGTATCGGGTTCCCCAAACCACCAAAAACAAAGTACCTGACTCCAAAACACATTCCTGAAAAAGAGATCACTCCAACGTTCACTGTTGCGGAGCCCACCATAGACCACGCATAGCCCACCTGAGACCTCACACAACCCACTTGAGACCCCGCACAGCCCACCTGTGACCCAGCACATACCAGAATCCCTGCAGAGCCCACCATGGATCCTGCATAGCCCACCTGAGACTTTCTATGGTGGGCTCTGCAGGGTCCCAGGTGGGCTGGTCCTTTTCCTTGCACAGTGTGCTGCTCTTAGCTTCCAGCCCAGCTGCTGGGCCCGGCCTGCTCCACCACCACCATTGGCCTCGTGCTGCTGGCCCCTGGCCTCCTCCGCTTCTGCCAGACCAGCGCTGCTAGGCCCCAGCCTCCTCCACCTCCGCTTCGGGGCTCCGGCCTCCTGACCGGGCCCCCCTCTGCCATCGACCACATAGTGACTGCGTGGGTCACTATGGCGGTTGTTATGTCACTGTTTAGGGCTTGTTCACACCATTTACAGTGCATTCCAGCTTGGTTAGCTGCTGGAACACACTGTATTGCATTATAAACGTCCCCCTGCATTCTGGGGTGGGAGGGGGCGTGCCAGTGCATCAAGTCAATTATAACGCAGCCACGCAGTGGCTGTGCAATCGCCCGCACCAGAACGTGTGGCAGATAAATGCCTGCATTCCGGTTCAGTGCAATCACAAAAAATGCTGAAAGCTCTATTTTCTGCAGGCGTGGCTGCAGTGCCATTGACTTGACTGCACTGCCACTCTCCCTCCCACCACAGAATGCCGGGGGCTAACTGCGCTGGAACACACTGTAAATGGGTGAACAAGCCCTTAGGGACAGAGAGCAGGGACAATACTGGACAATTACAGTTAACAGGCACTGCAATGAATGACCCAGTATGTATCATAGCCAGCAGAAACCCAGGAAGTCTGGTGACAGATCGCAGCACCATACAGCAACAGCCAGCACTATGCCTCAAGCCCCATGACCAGCTGAACGCAGACGTCTCCCTATCTCTGTCCCCTCCTTGATGTCCCTGTTGTCTGTCTTTCCACAACCGTGCCACTTTCTCCCCTCCACACTCCAGTCCCCGGGTAAACCATGCCCACTCCTGTCATTGACCAATCCAGACAAGGCATCAGGAGTCTGACCACACCTTTTAAGCTGTGCAGTTCAGGCCATTCACTGTCCCCACCTACAATGTCTGGGGTTGCGGAGACTGATATACCCCTCCGTCCACTCCAGTTCCCTGGTGTTTTGCATTCTGTGTGTGCCTATGCCAGGACCAGGGAGGACTATAAGCCCCGCTCCTGACTTGTTCCCCTCAGTGGTGGGCCCCAGGGCACCCATATGGGTTGCTATGGTGGTAGTTCCGCCACTGCCTGTACAGTGTATGGAAACCATGGTTTTTATGGAATAGGACTTGGGTAGCAACAAGAAGTAATAATAACATTACAGTGAGGTCTGCTTGCAGGAATCAAAAAGTGCTCTACTGAACGAAGTACATTACAGCCTTCCTCACACTTTCAGATTCCACCTGTTAAAAGTCTCCATTGTGTTTCTCTCTGGTTTGATAGAGTTTCTTTAGGTCCAACTCACTATAAGATGGCTAAGAAAGAAAAATGGACCCTGGTACAATATTACAAGATTCCATTTGGAGTCCTGATCCACAGTCCTTCCCAGGGCTTCAAGAACCCTGAATATCACCATATGTTCAGAAATGGTATGTCTTAACAGGTGGTCTAAGTTTAAACATAAAAGACATAATATCACATAGTAATATTTTGATTAGAAAGTATAAAAGATTTGCATATTGATACTTTTTAGAGTCTATACACCTTTAAATATCGTTCTTTCCTTTTTGTTTTAGCTTAGAGCGGTGCTTCCTAAACTTCTGGACTTTTTTTGTATAGCTTTCCACCAATTTGCTGTAGATTTCCCTTGGTAAAATCCATCCTGATTTCCTGTGTGAGAAAATAAATGTATGGTTATATATTTCGGAATTTGCATTCCATTACCTTGGTTTGCATGTCATAAAACATTTATTACACCCCTGGGCTAGAGTCTTAATAATGACTGGGTGAAAGCACTAATGTGGACTTGGACTTGCAATGGAACAAAAGATTAATGCGCTTTGATGTTACCCAGCAAATAATGCTGCTTGCCAATTTGTCCCATCAAAAGACATTATAACCACACACGCACAGTCCTCTGTGATGTTTGAAAAGCTGCAAAATACAGCCTACAGCTTGTGGAAATAAGACCTGCAGGGTTACTCTTCAAATAAGGTCTTGTCTTTTTTTTTTTGTATAGCTATTTTTTGGGTTGAATATGCATATATTACTTTGCAAGGTCTTCATTGCAGCTCATGCAATATGTTGCACGTATAAGAAGTGCTTTAGCATTCCAGCAAATGTGATTTTTGCTCTTTAATTAGAAATGTATTATGCAGCACAGTACATTTTGCTTATATTAGAAATAATGAAACACAAATGAAATCAGAAAATATAGGTCTTTCTAAAAAACGGGAGTCCTTTCCAAGATAACACAAGCAACCCGAAGTAAAAGTTAAAGGCTGGAGTGGATTTGTGAATTCAGTGCCGTGCCTCAGTCCACGGCACCCATTCACAGATCCTTTGACAAGATCTGTAAATGAAAATACTACAAGTCCCAGCAGCCACTACCGGAGAGGGACTCGTAGTTCTCAATGGATTACACATACAGTGACATAACTGCAATTTTATTCCATTCATTCTTCCTCTCGGACATGGACGGGAGGAAGAGTCTGCAGGAGCCACAGATCCACAGATCGTTGTTGCAATGCTTTACCGGCTCCAAAGCAAAGAAAAAGAAATAATGAATGGACATTTTTTTCTTTTATGAAGAAGTGTGCATTTATATTTTTTTCTAAAAGGTGGAATTTCTCTTTAATGTAATTTTATTTCTTTGAATCAATAAAATCTATGAGAACTATTTAAAAACATATATAACATGTGATGTATATAACAAGCTAAAAGCACAGTGCAAATCAAACACCAATGGCTAATACATATGTTTAATCTCTTAAAATCATCATTTAATTTCTGGGATTATTTTAGCTATAAGGTATTGACTCAATGTGAAATATCTTCTACCCTCCTAGTCATTCTATAAACAATTGAATTTCATTGATCCTAGAATGGCTTATAGTTTTATAGAATAAAATGTAGCAGCTCTAGGTATTTTTCTAGCTAGCTACACCATGAATTCTTAAGCAATCCTTGGTAGACTGCAATCATATGGCCACTTCTATTGCCCTCCATGCTTGGTTAGACATATGTGTGATTTACGTTGGAAGTAAACATTAGAGGACAGTTAGATGAGCACTTATCCAACAAACCTCCAGGTTGTTTCTTGGCCAACTTGTCCATATACATGCATGCTCAGCTCAGGCAAGCTTATGTTTAAAAAAGTAGAAAATAGTGCTGACCAACAATCTAAAATGACACTAAACTCACAAGTTAAATCTTAAAAATGCATTTAAGTACATTAACTACTAACAGATATGTACCTTATTTGTGTATCACTTGGCTGTAGATCCTCAAATCATCTCTGTATTGGTGTGAGCTTGGAGTGGTGGCTGCTTTATAACACACAGGGACAGTGGAGAACAAAAGTAGCCACCCTCCAGAAGGAAGGACAGTGTCAGCACCAATTCAGAGATGATTTGAGGATCTACACCTAAGTGATACACAAATAAGTTATATTTTTGTTAATAGTTAAGGTACTTGAATGCATTTTTAACATTTAACTAATGAGTTTAGTGTCACTTTAATAATTACACATAAATGTAAAACAATTGCAGGCTTATCACAGTACTTGTGAAACTGCAACACCCACCAATATTAACCACAGTCAAGAATACAGCAAAGTCCTGGCTAAAATATGGAGTTGTGCAAAATACAGAGTTGAGATACCATGTCCCTGCTGCCACTTATGGGTTTTGGGACATGTGCCCCTTCTTCAAATTTTTGTACTCCAAACTATCTTAGGATCTTTACAGAGCTATAAAACGTTTGACTACTTTGGGTAGTATAAAGCTTGTCCCTGGCGAGCAAGTTCTGTTATTGCTATGGTTTCAAACTTATGTGTTCATATTATGGAGATGGAAAATTCTAGCACCTAGATACAGAGAAGCAAGCAACAGCAAACCTTCCAGAAGGAATAGCTGCTATTTCCCCTGAGATCTCTCAAACAAGGTTTTCTGGTACTTCTGGAAGACATAAGATTATCATTAGCTCCAGCCAGATTGGGTGACTGTCATGCCATGACCATGAGTTCCATAAACCTAAAGTCGGGAAGTAGAAGAAAGGTGTGGGGCCCTGGATCTCCTAAAGCAGTAGGTGTTCTCATTCAGGTCTTAAGCTGTGTAGAGTGAATGATTAGCTCCCAGGAGTGGTGGCTAAAGGTTGGCTCTTTGCTCAAGCATGGACTTGGTGTGCCAGGAGCCAAAAGCAGAATGTATAAAGTTCACATTTCATTTTATTTAGATCTGTATTTCATAAAAAGCAACATGTTTTTAGAGTTCACAGGGTCCCTCTTTCCTCAGGGCTTGATACGGGTGAACAAAATGTGTACTGCACTGAGAGAATAGGAGAGATCCTGAGGGGCAATTAGTATGATAGCCTCAAATGCTGGTTAAGCACTGGTGTCAGACAACTTATGCCTCAAAAAAAAACAGACATTATGTTCAAGTCTTACAGTTAACTTTTAAAATACATGAACGGTATATTTCATGCTCACACCACTGCTAAGCTTTTGCTTGGTTTTAATTGTTACTGCAGCCCAGCTTAAGCAAAGAGCACAAGAATATGATCAATTGGAAGTTTTAATTGTGTGTTTTCTTATTGTGAATTACAGCATACAGAATCTATGCAGTCAAACTCAGTCATCCCAGCACTAAAGTCAATAGAAAGGTCTTCATTTCTGTCAGTCTAGGAGACCATCCTTGATTTCTCTGTTGCCCTCTCAGCGTATTCCACCAAGCACTGACAACAAAGCTGGGCTGGGTAATGTAAAACACAAGCACTAGGTGCAAAGGCGAGAACTAGACTGCAGAAGTAATCACTGTCACCACTTGATCTTATTCTGTGCCTAAGAGAAATGTTGGTGTGTGGCTGTAAAGTTAAAGGTCATCAATATACTGCAGTAGAGTTTATTTCAGGTGAATGCTTTGCAAGTCTTTGAGAGGCAATTGTGTTGGATCAAAAATTGCAACAGTGACACGTGGTTAGACTTGTTATGCTCTGGATCTACAACCTATAGTGATCACTATGGTGGCTTCTAGTTGTTGGAATTCGGCATTTATGCTGTGATGATATATTTTTACAATAAAAAGTGAGTGGGGGGGGGGGGGGGGTTGTGACACATTGTGCCCCACTTTTGGCCATTACAAGCACTCTCACATTTATTCTGGTCAAACCTTGTACATACTGCTGCTTCAAGAGTAGTGTATGTTCACACATGTTTTCATGTGGAATACAACAACACATGAACCATTTATTTTTAAAGCCACTTCACAAAACATAAACATAAACAAGCCCACCGCCATTTATGAAATAGAGGACACGTTTCATGGCCCATGCCAAAGGTACGTGCAGTACCTTCACTTCCTGGTGAGGCATTCCCCAGCCCTGCCCCCACCATGCCCAGCCCTGCCCCCAGCACACCGAAGCCCCGCCCATATCCCTTCAAAGCCCCGCCTCATCCCGACGAAGCCCCGGTTGGTGTGAAAGAGGGAGGGAGGAGGAAGGGAAGAGACAGGGAGAAGCCTCCCGGCCCCTCACTTGCTTGTCACTGCTAAGGCATCGAGATCGATGGCCTCAGTTTTTTTTTCTTCTTTTTTTGATTCGACCAGCTTGGACCAATGGCACTTTGCCATTGGTCCAAACCAACCACAGAGCTAATGTCTCTAACAAAGAGTAGAGGCTGTGACAGCTTTTGCCTCACTAGTTAGTTTACACAAGCAGTGGGGAAGCCCGCTGCTGTGTAACCTAACTACATGTCAAAAGCCGGATGCAGCACTGCCTGTAATTAACAGGCAGCGCTCCGTCTATAACAGGTTACACAGCGGGGAGGCTTTCCCTGCCGTGTAACCTGCTAAAACCCAATCTGAATGGAGAAAAAGCTATCAGCTTCAGACTTGAAGTGGACAGCTTTTTCCTCCATAATACTAGGCGAGGCTCTGCCTCACCTGACTCCCCTTACTGCACGTCCCTGACGTTGAGGGCTCAATAAAAGTGAATGGGCACCTTAAATTCAACAGTGCCAATAAACACACACACGTGTGTATGGACCTCCACAGCTTCTCTAGTGAGGTCTATAGGTATAGTTTAAAATCAGTACAAAAAAAACTAGTAGCATGAGTGCTTAAGGAATACTATAAAGATGATTTAGAGAATCAGCTGAATGATGTTACCTTAGTAAATTATATCAACGTTTCTACTGGACATCATATGATAGAAAATAAAGAAAAACACCCATAACTGTTTTACCATTTTTAGTAGAATGGGGAGCAGTTTGATCCACCACTAAGTCTTTATAGGTGGCCAGGACATCAGAAAAGACCCTGCCCCCTCTCTGGATAGCTGTGATGTCCAAAGTTCCACCGTTAAATTAAGTTTCTTCTGTCTTTTGATGGAATTACTTATCTACATATATTACTTTTAGGAATCCACTAGAGCACAGATGATACAACATTTCTGTGTTCTGCTTAAGTGTGTACTACATAGGATCATATGAATTCACTTATATGGGAGACTCTGGAAGGTAAACTGAAAAGCCAAGGTCTTTAGCATTCATACTGGCTGTTGGGGACATCTCCCCTCTTGGGTTCCAGGAATAATAAATCTGTGTCCCACAAGACATAAAGTGGAAAACTCAATCTGGGGGAGTTACATTTTAAAGCCAAAGTAATTTTTTTGGTTCCAGACCCTACCTCACCCCACTAGAGAAAGCCCTTTGTTTTTTTACGTACCTGGCCTCCAAAGTTCAAAAATTTACATCAGCACCCAGCTCAAAGATCTTCCTGTTCCAGCAGTACCAGGAGTCGAGGGCTACATCACATAGATGCACTCTGCAGAACTAGTAGGGAGAGTTGTTTAGAAGAGCAGATACCCAGTGCACTCTTAGAGGGCTGGGGTGATCGATCTCCTGAACAGGAAATGCTGCCACTACAACAGTTAGCAGGCAGGAAACATTTCCTAAAGACGATAACAAATGTTGAATATTGCCAAATTTTTCAACACTGTTCACAATCACTGTATATAAAACATTTTTCCACCTGGCCCCTCGAGCCAGGTGATGACAGCAGGGCCACACACAGCTTTAGTTTCAGTAAGATTTGGATGAAATGCAAGCACTGTATGGCCAGCTTTAGTCCATATTAAGCCCTGCCACCTCCAAATGCTTAGATCTACCCCTGTCATTTACATGTTAAATGCCAGGACTTTGCTGCCCACTGGAATTTGACATTTGAATGGCAGGAGGAGCTTAATTCTGGGAGGAGTGGGGCTTGTTCCTGACGTAGAGAAAAGTCAACATCCCATGCATCCCATGCACAGCCTGGATCCAAAGGTACACAGGGATTGATGTGAATGAATATTGTCATACACACATGCAGGCACCACTAGATGCCTCCACTCTACTACTGTCATTATATTAGAAACATTTAAGGTCAGATCAGGTTTACTTTAATACTAGTTTAGATTTACTACAGCCAAGAAAATAATTTTTATGAACTGTGTTCTCAGTGTTTACATTTCCTTGTAAAAACATAGATATTATGTATTTCTTACTTAATAAGTAACTTAATATGTTACAGTATTAAACAAACATAAATGTTTCTGAAACCATTTCACCATGTTTCTCAGCAACACCAAATGTGTCTTTTACAGGTTATAGTGTGATTTAACACATTTATTTAAACATTAGCTTGATAAATGAAAAAATTATCTATGATTTAGAATCTTTTTATTTCATTTTTATCATCATGTTATGACGCAAGATGTCTTTCTGTTAAACAGCTGGGAGTAGAAAGGGTGCCACAATTAGGAACAGCATAAAATGCTTCATGCAAGATGAAATCATTAATTAATTGCATCTCTTAACGAGTTTGAAGCATGCAGCCCAAGTTTATCTGTGCCTATTAATTTGATATTTCAGGACGCTGTCACTTGAAATTAATTGCAGCTAATTAAAAATGTTAAGACAATAGTACAAAAGTGCCTGGGAGACATTGAGCCTCTGATGCCCTAGAACATGGCTTTATTATGTCTTTCATTCTCAAGCTTAGCAAGGAAAGAAAGAACTGGTCTTATGGAATGCAGCTCTAAAAGGCCCTTTGTATCACTTGCAACAAGAAAAGTAAAAATAGAGATATAGACATTATCAACAGAGTTATTTCCATCACTGTTGACAGACAAGGGGAAAGAGATCTTAGTAATAAGAGAAGATGTTTTATAAACACAATGTAATTAATTTGCATTTCAAAGGAATATACTGGTTTATTTTACTAGTGGTTTATGCTTTAAAAATAGGTTTAATAGTGCTTTTCTACAGTAGCAGGCCTGCAGCAGTTAATATCATGTTGATTTATTATATAGAACATGATTTCTTAATAAGATTATTTTAGCTATGTTCCTTGTTTTCCATGTAAAATCTGAACCCACAGGATAATTCTGGAGCCTGCTTCCACCATATTAATTGCTGGCTAGTTTCCCTACACTGGCTGAAGATGAATATGCACCATAGTTTTTATATGTATAGTAAAAAAAATGGAAGCTTTTATCTATTTGTACCAGTGGGACTACTGGTACAAATAGATTTAAAAAAATAGTTGTAGAATCATTATTGCCTGCAATAACACCCCCACTGCCGTATAATTTGGCAGCGATTGGATACCAGCTATGACCACATTCATGTGCACTGGCTATACCCTTTCTATACAAATATTAATATTGTTATATTACTAAACTAATCCCATGCATGTTTCTAGTCTCTTATCCACTGATTACATCACTTGGATATATACAGTCATGGCCAAAAATATTGGCACCCCTGCATTTCTGTCAGATAATACACCACTTCATGCAGAAAATTGTTGCAATTACAAATGTTTAGGAATTCTCAAGTTTATGTCTTTGTTTGTACTGGTATGACACAAAAAAGTGGAGAAAAAAAGGCCAAATCTGACTCATTCCACGCAAAACTCCAAAAATGGACTGGACAAAATTATTGGCACCCTCAATTCATATTTGGTAGCACAGCCCTTAGAAAAAATAACTGAAATCAATTGTTTCCTGTAACCATCAAAGAGTTTGTTACACCTCTGTACAGGTATTTTGGACCACTCTTCTTTCGCCAACTGCTCCAGCTCTCTCAGATTGGAAGGGTTCCTTTTCCCAACTGCTGTTTTGAGATCTCTCCACAGGTGCTCTATGGGATTCAGATCTGGACTCACTGCTGGCCAGTCCAGTACTCTCCAGCGCTTTGTCTGAAACCATTTCTGGGTGCATTTTGATGTGTGCTTTGGGTCATAGTCCTGCTGTAAGACCCATGACCTCTGACAGAGACCCAACTTTCTGGCACTGGGTCCTACATTGCACCCCAGAATTCTTTGGTAGTCTTCAGATTTCAAATTGCCATGCACACAGTCAAGACATCCAGTGCCTGCAGCAGTAAAGCAACCCCAAAACATCAGTGACCCTCCACCTCCCCTCAGTGACCCTTGACTGTAGGGACTGTATTTTCTTCTTTAAAGGCCTAATTTCTTTTTCTGAAAACAGTAGAATGATGGGCTTTACCAAAAAGCTGTAATTTTGTTTCATCTGTCCACAGCACATTCTCCCAAAAAGGATTTTGGCTTCCTCAGGTAAGTTTTGGCAAACTCCAATCTGGCTTTTTTTATGTTTCTGTGTCAGCAGTGGGGCCCTCCTAGGTCTCCTTCAATAGCGTCCCTTTACATTCAGATGGCGACGTATAGTGCAAGCTGACACCGTTGTACCTTGTGCCTGAAGGTCAGCTTGAATTTGTCTGGAAGTTGATCGAGGGTCTTTATTCACCATTCGAACTATCCTTTGTTGCAATCTGTGATCAATTGTTCTCTTTCGTCCACATCCAGGGAGATTAGCTACAGTGGCATGGGCTGTAAACGTCTTGACAATGTTGGGCACAGTGGACACTGGAACATTAAGAGACTTGTAACCTTGAGATTGTCCATGCTTTTCCACAATTTTTGTTCTCAAATCCTCAGACAATTCTTTGCTGCTCTTTCTCTTCTCCATGCTCCGTGTGGCACACACAACAGAAAGGTTTAGTCAATTTGTCTCCATTTAAACTGGTTACCGGTGTGATTTCTATATTGTTAATTGATACAGGTGTGTTTATTTACAAATTACAGGTGCATCACAAACTTGGAATGCAATTATTTCTTGAAATTTGGAGAAGGTGCCAATAATTTTGTCCAGGCCATTTTTGGAGTTTTGCGTGGAATGTGTCAGAATTTACTTTTTTCCCTCCAGTTTTTTGTGTCATACCAATAGAAATAAAATAAATAAAAAGAAGTAGACATGAAAATGCCTAAACATTTGTAATTGTAACAATTTTCCGCGCGAAGTGGTGCATTATCTGACAGAAATGCAGCGGTGCCAATATTTTTGGCCATGACTGTATGTACAGTATGTGTACTCTTACCAAGATGAATCTCATCTTATCTTGCAAGCTAGTAGACTTGATGGTAAAATGTTTTAGCAAATTTCTCTCTCCCTCAATCACAACTTTGTCTCAAGTATCTTAGTTTTGGCAATAAATATCTAAACTCTTTTAAATATTCATGAAACCTGTCTCAGGGCTTTTGTTGCACTCTCCTAATTATAGAAAGAGTCTGCTCTGAACCTCCAAAAAAATGTTTAAAGTATAAAATGGATGCACCTGCTTCATAAGAGGTTCTATACAAAATGGGGGTGTGAAAAAAAATTGATAAGATTGGTACAGGTGCCATGGTGCCAGGCAACTAGCATTACCGCTGCTTTGAAAGTTATGGGGTTTAGATTGTGAGGCTGTAAAGAAGTTCATATTTCAGTACTCTGATAATCTGTGTTTATTGGAGCAAATAAAAGTTTCATATTTCAGTTTATGAGATCAAATCATCTGGTCCAATTAATAAAGTAGATCAAATCTAATACCTACTTATGAGTTAATTCTACCACGTTTATTCCACAATAAAAAGAAAAACATCAAATAGCTTCACATGGTGCATTTCCGCAATTACAGAGACTTTGTTACCACTCGGAAAAAACAACTGTTTCCTTTAAAAGAAGACTTTAAATACTGTATATACCTATCCCGCTGCCAACACAACTGATCTTCACTTTCCACAGCGGATGGATCAGGAACCATATCGTACATCAGGGGATTCAGCATCTGTCACATCAGGAAGTGTGTTGGATGCAGAAGATACTTCCGCTAACTTACCGTAGCATTCCAAGAGAGAGAAGATTAACAGAACAGGCGGCGAGATAGGTAAATTTTTAGTCTTCCTTTACAGGTGGCATTTTTTAATACATGTCTTCAGGTAGTTACAGAGCCCCTTTAAGATTAGATATTGTTTTACAAATAGGTTGAGGCCACTAAAATACTAATTTTCCTGGACCCACTTTTTTATTGTCAGCCCCGAATTTTACCCTTTTTCTTCAAACTACGATTTGTCAGGATATAAATATTTATTAAAAAGAAAAAACTGAAATATCACAGACCCTTTACTCAGTACTTTGTTGAAGCACCTTTGGCAGCAATTACAGCCTCAAGTGTTTTTGAGTATGAAGCATCAAGCCTTGTACACCTGGATTGGGGGATTTTCTGTCATTCTTCTTTGGAAATCCTGACCAGTCTCCTAGTCACTTCTGCTGAAAAACACCCCCACAGCATGATGCTTCACTGTTGGGATGGTATTGGGCTGGTGATGAGCAGTGTCTGGTTTCCTCCAGACATAATGTTTAGAATTGAGGCCAAACAGTTCAATCTTGGTTTCATCAGACCAGAGAATCTTGTTCCTCACAGTCTGAGAGTCCTTTGGGTGCTTTTTCACTGAGGAGAGGCTTCCATCTAGCCACTCTGCCATAAAGGCCAGATTGGTGGAGGGCTGCGGTGATGGTTGTCCTTCTGGAACTTTGTCCCATCTCTACAAAGGATCTCTGTTGCTCAGTCAGAGTGATCATCGGGTTTTTGGTCACCTTTCTTACTAAGGCCCTTCTGCCCTGATTGCTCAGTTTTGCCAGGCGACCAGCTCTTGGAAGAGTCTTGGTTGTCCTCGGAGGAATCCAAACTTCTTCTATTTGAGAAGTATTAAGACCACTGTGCTCTTGGGAACCTTCAGTGCAGCAGAAATGTTTTTGTAGCGTTCCCTGGATCTGTGCCTTGCAATAATCTTGTCTCTGAGCTCTGCAGGCAGTTCTTTTGACCTAATGGCTTTTGCTTTAAAATGCATTGTCAGTTGTGAGGCCTTTCCCCCTCCCCGCTCCGATCCTCCAGCGCTGACTGGAGGAATGGACGGGGGAGGGGGTGGGGGCGTGCACAGCTGGCTCTGCCTCTAGATAGGCAGAGCCAGCTGTCATTCACGCAGCTGGGTGGATCTCGACAGCATTGTCGGGATCCATCCCAGCTGCGGCGGTCTCAGTATAGCGTGAGCTGTGGCTCGTGATATACTGAGCTTGGGGTCACGGGAGGACGCTACCCCATAGTTCTCTTATAAGTAACCTCCTATTTTTGTGTTTACTGCATCATATGTTACATTCAAACTTTCAAAGAACATTTAAATCTGATTGGTGGATGTGAGAAATCATCAGAAGGTGAGTTCTAGGATCAAAAGATTACAGACATGGGATGGGGTGGTGAAGACTGGTGTACTACAGCAATATTTGGATAAAAAAATGAACTGTAGAGCAGGTAGATTTTTATTCCTGTATGCATCCTAAAGTCTTTAAGTGCACCTGTGCCCAAATTATGGACATTAAGGGGAGTATTTATAACCAATTCACAGGGCCATTCACCCTATGAATCTTTCTGCATGATCGTTCTGTGCAAATTGAAGCAAAAACAAACATTCTTAGATATATTTCTTTTCAGGTCAAATGTATCTAATGTAAAACTGCATTATAGCCACTAGATGGAGCTGATACTTGTTTCCTGTGCTCCTCCGCTCCAACTAGTGGCCAAATTCAGTATTACATTACAAACATTTGGCTTGAAAAGAAAATATATCTAAGAATGTGCATTATTGCATTTATTCAAACAGAACAAACATTTAGAAAGTTTTGTAGGGTGAATGGCTCTGGGAATTAGTTATAAATGGATCCCTAAGTATTCACATATGCTTAACAAGCAGTAAATGCGTTTTAAAATAAGCCCTTACTGACCTCTGTAGCAGCAGGTGGTTTGGACTACCTGATCCTCCAAGATCACAACTGGTCAGGTTTCAGGCAGTTTCTATACACACAATTATTCCACAGTTTCAGGTGTGCAGAATACCTGTTTCCCTGCTGCTCACTGTGATTTGTCTTGCCAGCTCAGACATCACTAGGGAACATAGGAGCCAACGGGAATAAAATTCAGTGTGCGGCGGGGGTAACAGGAATTAAATCCACCCAAAGTGTCAAATACCTGCTGCAGCTGGAGGAGAAAGCAAAGCTGCGTCTTTTCAACTCATAGGTTACTGGAAAGGTCAAAAATTACAACAGAGATTCTGAAGTTGGTTTTCAGTCAGTTTTAAATCTCTTATAAGCAACTGGTGTTTTTCTGCATTAGAAAGCTAGCAGGCTGACAAGTCCCTGCTGCCAGAGGAAAAAGGTGAGATGATCAGCAATTGCAGTCTCTTCGTTGAGAACTTTGAAAATGAATTTCTCCATAGTGCTTTCAACTACATGGGTCAGTGAGGGCCAGTTTTAAAACTCTGCTATTGCTTAAGAATATGTGAATACTTTAAGTGACCCTGTCAACACAGGGTAAATTGTTCTCAAAGAACATCCTGTATGTCACATACCTGGGCAGTGAGATACAAGGCAGAAGGCAGTAAGCAGAATCTAATAGGCAGGCCGAGGTCACAACAAGTAAGCAGAGATCCAGGGGCATGTTAGAAGGTAGGCCATGTTGTACAAGGGTAGGCAGAATTAGCAGCTCAGGTCTCAAGTAATCAAGAACTAGCTGAAGGCCACTTAGCAATACGTCTTTGTCACGCTCCAGTTTATACAACAGTACCTTGCATGCATACACCTCTACGCACAAGACAATTAGTGTGCATCTGCATGCTAATGCACCCCTATGCACATGGCCATGAGCCACAGTATGTGCATGTGCTGGAGCCTGCCCTAGTCTTCTGGAGCTGGAATGTACTGAACCTTCCTTACACTGTAAAAGAACTTCCTTTCCACTTATGGTTCTGGCCTGTGTGTTAAAATGTGTGTTTTCTACATTAAATTTTCACAGCTGATATCCAGGGATTGCTAGATTGCTGTGACAGGAGAGAGGGAGTTACAAAATTCTGAAAACAGCCTCTATGCACAAGTAGCGTTAGATGGGATAGCAAGGAGAAAGATTCATTTTAATTCTCTATATTGACTGCATAGTATTCTGAATATAAATAATATCAACACATTTGTATATAGAGCAAACTCCCACACAATGAAATTTTGTAGAACTGTAAGGAAAAAATACAAAATGTCTGCTGTCTTTTGCAATCTGGCGGTAGACAGTTGTAGGCATTTCTCTTCATTCTCTTGCACTAAGATCATCTGTTGTCTGTCTCATTACACATAATGTAAATATCCATCTTAAGTAAACATGATATTAATGAGTGTGCAGGAAAAAGCTTCAGCCATTAATGAATGAGGCCATTACAGGACAAGGTTTTTGTTCTAGTGGCAGACTTGTTTGCTTTGAGCAGATAAAACACATGCTGTATAAATCAATGTCATATATCTTTTCTACTAAGCATTTAACTGTTCTGCCACAACCTGGATGTTTTGTGAGCTCCTCTTTACCTTGCAAGACAAAGTTGGAAAGTTAACACATACACAATGTCTTTTGATCATTGCAGGAGGAACTTCCAGACCCTCAGCTGCTCATTTTTTACATTCCACTTGCACATGCTACAAAAAGTCCATGTCTACTGAGCTCTCCATAGAGTCAGGGGTGTATCTACTGCAAGGCAAACTAGGCATTTGCTTAGGGCGGCAATTTCCTGGGGGGCGCCAAAAATAATGCCCCCAAACCAATTAGGTAAGAGAAAAAAAATTATATTATAAATTATTCATAAATTACTGCCAGTACTCCTGGACCTGGTGCATCTTTGACTGTTGTACCAACATGTCCACCTATGCCGCCTACTCCAACATATATGCCAGTTGCAGCTCCTTCCTCTTCCTGGTCAACATGCTATGCAATGTATTGGTGTGTGTGACTTTCATCCGGATGCACTGGCAGTTCATGCGCCGGACCTCCCTGGGAATTGGGCACCCAAATCTCTGACTTCAGGCAGAGGAGGTGCTTCTGCAGGACCCCAGAGCTGAGATTCAGATGGTCATCGTGCTTATCGGCACCTCCGTGGTGGTGAGTCCGGGGAAGTGCAGCCTATAAGCTCCGTGCATGGTTATGTCTCTAGAGCTACTGAGCCCAGCGGCCAAGGCAGAAGATTGGTAACTGCAGAATTAGACAGTCCAGCATATTAGGGCAGAAGATCGGTGTTGCAGCAGCAGAACTAGAGAGTAGTACAGCACAGCATGGCAGGGCAGGAGAGAATGGTTATTGTAGCGGCAGAACTAGGGAGCCCATCAAGCCAGGAATGGAGAAGGTGGCTATTGCAAAGGTAGAACTAGAGCCTCACGCTACGTTGATAGCGCAACCTGTCAGAATCTAGATATACTGTGCGCGCTTAATCCTGCGACTGGCAGGTTATGCAAAATGTCTTAAACCGGAAGGGGTGGGACTAATTTAGATTAGGGATGGGGGAGGGGGGGGGGGGGGGTGCTCAGGTTTAGTCTTGCCTAGGGCAGCACACATTAATAATATTGATAATTCATCAGCAATAAATATAACAAAATGGTAATAAATATTCATAAGTAAAAAATCAAACAGTAAATTCATGAATAGTGCAATCCAAGTGAATTAAATAAAAAGGTAAAAAATCCACTCAAATGTTTGTGATGGTAGTATATGTGTTTCTTATATATAGATTAGGGTTGGTAATGATTAAAAAAAAATTCGATTAATTGAACACGAAAATTTTAATCGATTAATTTCGATTAATTATAACGCACATACAGATCCAACTACATTGGACTATACACATACAGCACAGCAATGAAGTAATAAAATGAACTAGGATCACACTAATCCTGCACGTTATTAATCTCACGTGCCCCACTCAATATGGCCGCCGCTTGAGTGGGGCAACTCAGAATAATAACTTGCTAGATTAGTGTGATCCTAGTTCATTTTATTACTTCATTGCTGTGCTGTATGTGTATAGGCCAATGCAATCTCTGCTTTTCATACCCAGGAGTGCTTGTACGACTAGAACACTACTGTTTAGGGTAGAAACTGGCCAAAATGTAGTATGGATCAAGTAGTTAAAAATGTGTTTCTTCAATTTACAGACCCCAGACATGGTTAATTGTTTCAGTCCGCCCTTAGTAGAACTAGAAATTATCAACTTTGTCTGTGAAGAATACAAGATTGTTTGCAGCTTGACATGTACATATGGGGTGGGCCGGGTCACCACTTGGGGAAGGGGGGACTCCTCCCCTTCCAGAATTGGTGACCCGACCCACTCCATGTGTACATGTCAAGCTGCAAACAATCTTGTATGTGTATAGGCTCCATCGGCTAACGAAGGGAAGAGGGGGAGGAGTCCGATTACGTCACGGACATCGCCGTCACTGGACTCCTCCCTTCGTTAGCCGTCCCGGACATCGCCGTCACTGGACTCCTCCCTTCGTTAGCCGTCACGGACATCGACGTGACTGGACTCCTCCCCCCTTCCCTTCGTTAGCCGACAGAGCCACTTGGGGAAGGGGGAGGAGTCCGGTGACGTTGATGTCCGTGACGTCACCGGATCTGCGACGGAACTCCCGGAAGCCGGCGGAGAGGTGAGTACCGATCAAAATAATTTTGAGCGATCAAAAAAATTAACGATTAATCGAGGGATTAATCGTTAATTTCCGCAGCCCTAATATAAATGTATTAAAACAACCCCAATTATAGCTCTATATAAAGTTCACTCCTTTAAACACCGTGCTTAGAAATATCCTGATGATCCCAAAAAAGTGACAATCTCCTTGTGGCGAACACAGCTTCCTTTGTTACTGCACACACCAGAGTTTCTTTTGACCGTTTGCAAATAG
Organism: Nanorana parkeri; assembly: GCF_000935625.1. NCBI lineage: Eukaryota > Metazoa > Chordata > Amphibia > Anura > Dicroglossidae > Nanorana > Nanorana parkeri. Next base: position 437,638 of record NW_017306590.1, read on the forward strand.
ATCACCAAAGCAGGCTTGATGTAGTTTAACCGCTTGAAGACCAGGTGTTTAGACACCCTTCCTGGCCAGGCCATTTTTCAGTATTCAGCGCTGCAGTACTTTGACTGACATTTATTTCGTCATGCAAGGCTGTACTGAAATTAGTTTAATGTTATCAGTGATTGATGGCCCTAGAACTATTGCTCTCATTCCGACGTTCGTGGCGATATGTAACATGTGCGGCGTAATCGGCGCAATCGTCGTTTTCGCAGGTATGCGCACCTGACGCATGTTTACATGCGTGTATGTAGGGGTGTGGACTTTTAAAAAAAAAAAAATGTTTTATTCTTTTTTATGTGTAACTTTTAAAATATTTGGTAGGAAAACTTTACATTTTTTTTCTATTTTTTTTTTTCCACTTAACTTTATTGCTATCACAGAGGGGGCTGAGAAACCCCTCTATGTGATAGCAAAAGAGGTGACAGGTCCTCTTTATGGAGACATCAGGGGTCTCCAAGACCCCTAATGTCACCTAGGACCCCTCTGAAGAAGCTGATGAAGCAGAGATCTGCTTCATCAGCTTCTCTCCAGCATCTGAAGCTGGAGAGTGACACGAGAATGCGGAAGTGATGTAATATACTTGTACGGCCTTCATGTGGCTTCGGGTCAGCCAAATGCTCAGCATGTTCGGCCGACCCAAAGTGCAGAAGGAGTTCGACGAACCTCCGAACCTCCGGCAGGCTACTCGCTTGTGTTTCGTCCAATTCTCATATATAGTGAATCGCCCGTACAGCAGCCCTTCGGTACTACTGAACCGAAGGGGTCCTGGAGCCGAAGCTAGCCGAAGGATCAGGCGAAGCTACGGCTAGATCCTTCGGCAGCTTAGTGAATAGACCCTTAGGCCTCATTCACACACAACGCAAGAGCAAAATTGTATATTGCGTATATACTGTACGCGTCTATGCGTGCACTATTTTCATTCCCAGAATGCATCATTCCCAATAGAAATTTTAATGAACTGTATGCACATACGCTCATATACACGCGCAAACATGCGTATGTAAGAAAAATATGCAGAAATATGCTGCCCGGACGCATCTCGGTTCCATTCTGTTTTTGCCCACTTTTACGCTACACAAATATATGGCTCCATACGCAGCTATGTGTATGGAGCCATTTATTTGCATATGTTGCATATGGTACAATACGCACGTACGCACGTATATGCGCGGTAGTGTGAATGAGGCCCTAAAATAAAATACAATAAATAAGAATAAAACGATTAATTTACCAATAGATACATATAAATAAATAAATTATGCATGTCTTTAGACAACAGCCATTAGACCTTTATTTAAAATTGGTAAAGGCAAGATTTAGCGGAGAATAGATAATGCTTGTGAAAATTAAAAGAGAATGAAGAATTTTAAAACTAAGGAAAGGAATGAATATCAATTATTACTTAAAAAACAGTTTAGGTCAAAATCAATGTTTAATCCTTTAGGAAACAGAGTATCTATAAAAATATGCACTTAGACCCCTTTTTTGACACTTCTCTTTTGAGATTAGAGCCTCTCCAGTGTTTATCTATCTTATCTATCCCTATAATTTTCAGGCCTCTAGGGTTAGAATTATGGAAAAGTTTAAAATGTCGGGAGAGAGTATGTTTAGTAAAGCCATTTTTTATATTGTTAATATGTGGTTCCATTCTCTTTCTTTAGTAATCTGGTAGTTGTTCCGACATATTGTTGTCCACACGGACACTCCAAAGGGTAAGTGACATACATACTATTACAGGAGATTAATTTCTTAATTTTAAATGACTTACTATTAGTATTTGATTTAAATTGTTCTATCGTTCTTTTTGCCCCTGTGGTCCTACAGCTGATGCAGCGTCCACGGGGGTAAAATCCAGTTCCTTCCAAAAATGTAACTGTACGTTTAGGTGGTTCTAATACATTTTTTGCCAAATTGTCTCTCAGGGTAGGGGCACGTCTATATATTATTCTAGGTCTATTCCAGAGTATAGGACCTAGAATCCTGTCTCTTTTTAAAATGTCCCAATGTTACCTAAAAATACATTCTATATCTTTGAGTTGTGCCGAGTAGTCGGTGACAAAGGATTTGGGAAAGGAATCATTTGTTCTTTCTTTCGGTATAAGTAATTGTCCCCTGTTCAGCTTGGATATTCCTTCCTTTACCCTATATATTTTATTGTTATTATAACCTTTTTCTAAAAATCTATCATGTCAAATTTGGGATTGTATTTTATTATCTTCAGGTTTTGTGCAGTTACTTTTAATACATGTGAATTGACCTTCTTGGTATACCTCTCAGCCAATTCGGGTGGTGAAAGCTAACTATAGGTATATAACAATTTTTGTCTGTCTTCTTAAAAAATGTTTTAGTATAAAATTTGTTCCCTTCTTTAGTGATGTCCAAGTCTAAACATTTTCAATTTTTTTCGCTAATATTCTTAGTAAATGATAAATTATATTCATTGGCATCTAGTGTTTCCAAATTGTTGCATGACCCCATTGTAGCTATTTATGACATGCAATCTGACATAGGGGTATATTTAGCAAATATACAGGAAATTCCGATGCTCTTCAGCTCCATCTAGTGGACATAATCTACTGCAAAGCTAAGACTTGGGGGTGTATTCACAAAGCTGCCGAAGGATCTAGCCATAGCTTCGGCTGATCCTTCGGTTAGTGTCTGCCCCAGGACCCCTTCGGTTCTACTGAACCGAAGGGCTGCTGTACAGGCTATTCACTATAGCCCATACAGCTCCCGAAGTTGGCAGAGGGGCTTAGTCGAGTCGAAGGCATATGCTTCGGCCCGACTGAGCCCAGGTGAAAGTCAAAGCTGGCCGAACGGCCGACAGCCTGCTACTGACAGCTGAGCAGAGCCAGCCGTCATCTCACGGCTGGCTCCGGCCACTTACACAGACAGATCAGCGTCCCTGGTTACAAGGTAACCAGGGATGCTGATCTCCAGACATCCCAACTGTCCCGGACGCTCCGGGAGTCTCCCGCAGAATAAAAAAACACAAACAAAAAAACAGCATAGGAATGCATAGCTACATTCCTATTGGCCATTTCAATTTGCAATAGCCAATAGCAAACTAGCTATGGCACCGCCCACTGCTGCTGTCAATCAGCAGAAGGGACCTGGAGGTTCGGCTCAGCCGATCCAGATGTTGGATCGGCTGAGTCGAACTCCTTCTGCACTTCGGGTCGGCCGAACATGCTGAGCAGCAACCCGATGTATGGCTGATTTTAGTCGGTGTACGGCTGAAATCAGCTGTACAAGCCTGAAGTGAATAGCCGAACAGCGTTCGGCTCACTTCACTTCGGTCGGCTATTCACCCGACTGCCTACGGCAGCTTTGTGAATAGACCCCTTGATGTTCACTGGGCTGTTTGCTCTGCGAACGTTTTAAAAAATATACCCCTAGTGTTTTTCATTATCTTACAATATGTTTCAATGTTTTAGGACCTAAACAGCACAGATTATATTTCATTCAGTAATTAGTGAGTCAGGGCAGTCTAGTGCTATGACCTCAGCCTGGTTGTGTCACACAAAACCTTGTCTGTAATCTGGCCGCACATGGGTAAATCTTTTGCCAGACCCATTTCCAACAAAAGTATTTTTCTTGTAATGATCTTGAAAGCTTCAAGTTCTGTCAAATCAAACAGTTGGCTTTACAGTAGTACTTTGCATTCATTATCATGTTTATGTTCTTCAAAAATCTATTTTATGTACTATTCTTCACTTTTTTTCTTATGGCATTTACAATGAAAACAAATACTTGAAAACAAGTTTATGTACTATTTACCTCTCACGCTGCTCCCCTTATCAGCCCATGCAGGAATGCAAGTATTGATTAGGCATTAGTAGAAATAATGTATTGTCCCTTACTCAGTACAGTTTCTACTACCATCAATATGCCCTCCCTTATAGTATGAATTATGTTTGATCATATAGGACTGTATTGAAAGCGGATGTAAACCATAACTGGATGATATTTAGTTTGCTTAAGCACTGGATATCATAAACAATTGCCCTTCTTTTCTTTTAAAAAGTACTGTTCTCACCTTGATTCATTCCTTGTTGCACCTCAGACTGCTCATCTCTTTCAACCTCTAATTGCAGCCACTTCATTTACATTCATCTACAATCATGCACTCCAGAAGCAACTGCAAATCTTTTCTAACAATGGCAGAACAAGCCTGCGCAATGAGTGTTGGCATGTTCACTTACAGTCTCTACTGGAACCGCATGTGACAATGTGACATTGCGAGAGAGCAATTAAGACAAAGGGACAGAATGTTGTCACCCTATAAAATGAAGTATCTGAACAAGTAGAATTAAAAGCATTAAAAATTATTTTAAAACTATCTTATTTTTTAAAAAATCCAACCTTAAAAATCTAAACCAGGCATGTCAGAGATTTATCTGGGCAGGAAAGCAAGCCAAAGTTAGCCTTCAACCCATGAAAAAAGGAGGCTTCAATCTCCCCAATTTGGAATTGTATAATTTACACGATATCTTTAGGTACTTTCGTGACTGGATCCATTGTACAAGCATTGACTCGGACTCTGCCCTGGACCACAATAACACATCATACTTAAACCTCTTGTATATACTCCATACGCACAAACAACTTTTACCCCCAGAGGTTGTCTAATCCCCTCCTTTTTTTCTGGAATAGCAGAGACTTCAACATAAATACCATCTAAACATTCATTCTTCCTTATTCTTCCCTATTCCTCCCTTTCTGGGAAAACCCGGCCTCCCTAATGCTTCTAGAAATAAAGTCTTTAAGAACTGCTCCCTTCAATGGCTATTCACAGTGATATCACTTACAAGTACCTCAGCTCCCTAACCACTCACATTTGTAGCAGCATCAAAGACTTTTCTTTTTTACACTATGAACTCTTCACCTTTTCGTAAATGTTTCTCTTAAGTCTCTCGCTTTCTTAAAAACTTCTCACCTAGTGACTGGTCGAACACGTTCAGCCGATAACTATGTACTATTCTTGTTACAGATCACATATTAACTATGCTCAGCATTCCATGGGCCTTTCAAAATGGACCAAACACTTTCCAACAAAGTCAACAATTAATATGCTCAATTCTTTTAAGTAGAGGCAATTACTGCCTCTACTTCTAGGGAAATTATGTTTAGGATTTTTCATGGAGCATATACTGTATCTCTCCATATAGATCCTATGTTAATCGATTTTCTAAGTTTCTTAAATGCGACCATGATCTCACAGAATGTTCCTACAGAGATATCACTCTTTTGGGATACCCAAAAGATATCCAAAGATACCCAAAGATATAAAATTGCTGGAAACCCTAGTGAACTACCTCCCTCTAACTCTGACGATGGCCGATCTTTGGAATCTTGGAATCACATGGGGCTAAAATCATAGCGGGTAAAAGGATACTATCACTTTAAGAATTATACTGCAATGGGCACATATAATTGATCTTTTATCTTTTAACTGTATATACATATTTATATTTGTAATGAAGATAGATATTTAAGTAATGTATATATTTAACTGTTGGTTTGGAGTGATGTTTCTTTCGTAAGTGGTAATTTTTAATTGGATGTATACGTTTTTTGTTGTGCCCCCTATAGCACTCATTTTTGGCAGTGGTATACAGCATATTGGTTACCTTGGGAAGCAGGTAAAAGCTGACACTCTATCCTAGAGGTTCCACCTCTTTAACAACCATGTACTGAGTGCTTTATGTGCAAAGCTATCGTAGGACTGTACACTAGTCTACCAGCCATATGCTTCCAAAGGAAGAATAAATGCCTGATCGTTCCTGGAGGTACAAAGGAACCTCTCAGTTCTTCTTGGGAGCCTATATAAAACCTTCCCCAATAACCCTTCAATTCCTTCAAAATCTTCTTGCTGCCTGGCCACTTCACTGAGATGAGAGAACAAACATGTTAACTGTGCCACTTGACTCACATGATCGTTGCATTACAAATAATGGATGGCTTTCTTCCTTTGGGAGATGTTTGACAGTTTAAGGTATACCTATGTTGCCTTTACTCAGATCTAGGCTTGAAATCAACTGTCAAAACAAGACATTGAGCTTTTCTTACTCAGGACAAAGTGATGAGTTCTCTTGATAGGCCACCCTCGACCCAGTGATACTTACCTTTCCCATGCTTCCTTATTGCTCCATTTGCTTGCATGAGCCCTGAGTTGAACCCTTGTTCATGTTCCATGTTGATTGATGTCAGAGCTTACACAAGTTTAATTACCGTCCTCACGCAACAGCGTTCAGGCCTGCCAATTGGCCGCTCAGGATGGATAACAAGGAAAGGGGGAGTTATTGGCAGCTTAGGCCTGAGCACTGTATTCAGGGAGCAAGGGAAGGAGGTATTTCCAAGGGCTCCAACCAACAGGGTGGCAAGGAAACTCATTGATGATGAACAAGAAGGAAAGGGGGATAATAGGCATTAGGGGAACATGTCAATTTTCCCTGAATAGGCAAAGTGACAGATTCTCTTTAAGAAAGAAGACCTGATCATACATCAAACAATATTGGAAAGATCTCTGTAGGCTCTGTTCTATTTGGTTATGTCTTCTTACGTGTCAGCAAAGTCAAACAGTGGATAGCTAATACTGTAAACAAGTGTAGAAGTTTAGAGCTGGGTTTTTTTTTTTTTGTCTTATGTAAACCTGAGACCAAATGGTTACAGTTGCTCCTGCTGATCCACATTTTCAAGCATGCAAATGAGTTATAATAAAAAGGCAGGAAAGGAGGGGGTGAGCTTAAAAAGAGCTGCTTATTCTCAGCAACATCTATTGTGGGAAGCGTGCTCAGTATTTATCTGTCAGAGAAGATGCTTTAGTGTTGATGCATACAACGTGTGACCATTAATGATGCTGATGTTATATCCTCAGATTAGCATGATTTAAGTCCAATGTGTAATGATGTCGTTGGTTTGATGCAGTGCCTCTGTTTACGAGCTGATTAAATTGGAAGACTTAGCTTGTTTCATGCTCTGTGCTTTACAGCTTCATTACTGCAATCACAGAAGCTGTGAATATGCCCCCATACATCATGTCACAATATATCACTCCTTAAGATTGAAGCTGTGGGAGCTGTTTATCAGGCGCACACAAAGAAGCTATTGGCAAAAAGTCACACAAAAACGCCTTGAAATTTTTCTTCTTGTTTGGCAAAAGATTTCATTATTTAGTTTGTGCTACTTGCTTTTATGTATCTGTATGTTTGCAGTACTGAATCTCAATAAAATAAGAATATTTTTCAGCTGCTTTGTTAGATCTTTAATTTCTGTCTGGTGTTATCACTTGGAATGTCTGCCGCTATGATATAATGAACTTTGGTGCTGAATTTTAATTATAATACTGGTAATGAGAGTTTACTGTCAATAGGATAAAAAGTGTAGTTTTAATATTGTTCAAAGGGACCCATCAGATCGTACATGATTTGTTTTGCATCCTCATTGCAGAATGAGTTTACTTTTATTTTATCTTGTCATTACCCTGGTATATAAATGGTAGCAACAATGGATTATACCATGACCAGATTTGAGGTAGTGTGTGCAAACCCAGATTATGCCAATTAATTTCATAATAATGCCTGTGAACTTCTGATGGTTCACACCAAAAATTTGCACAATTTTCAGTTTCTGGTGAACTTAGGCACGGCACTTTTAGGACTGGTGTAAAAACCATCTCAACTCTGCCTGAAATGAGCACCCCTGCCCGCTGCTTATAGTGTTTATTGAACCTCACATGTAGTGGCCCCTCTGTGTGCATGTGTTCTTGGCTGTGCTTGTCTGTCAAGCACGTGTTAATAGGACCATGTCCAATTGAGATACCTGTAATTGCCCCTGGTGAAACTGAGAAGCCCAGAAGGGCACAGACTACCTAATAAAGTGTAAGTCCAACCAAAACATATTTGTAGTTTTGGATTGGTTAGGTTTTACTGCTATCCGGGGCTCCATTAGAGAGATTTGTGACAATGGATTCACCAAACAGGAAGTGAGAAAAAGAGTGCAACCGGCTTTCTCCTACTCTATAAATAGAAAGCATTTGCTGCACTGCGGTTGGAAAAATCACTCACTTTCTGCCTGGGAAAACTATTGTCACCAGGGCGATAAGTGAGGGGAAATGTCTCTAGTGGGGCTCTGGATAGCAGTAAAATGCAATAAGTGTTCTAACCCTTCCCCACTTTGGCTGGATTTACACTTTAAATGATTATCTTCCCCATGGCCTTATTTTGCCTTGCTCAGTGTCATTATCAGACACAGTGCCTTAGGGCTGCTCTTACTCCGTGCCACATGGTCATCATCATCATCATTATTATTACTCAATATAGTAACAAACAGTGCTTATTGTAACAACTGCTGAAATTAAGAATCCAGCATCCAGAGATTTGCTAGGTAATTGTTTTGTTAAATAGTAAGCCCCGAATTATGGTGCCTACCATTACTCACCCCCCATTTTAACGGAGCTGGTTGCCTGGCTGTTATGCTTGCACTCTGGATGTAATACTTCAAGTCTCAAATCCTTTATTAAATCAACCCTAGACTCTTTTTTTTCCTTTACACATTCATCATCATTGAAAATAATAGGATGCCAATGCACCCAAAACATGTTAAAAATAGGATGTGTTGCGTTTGCCTTAGTGCATTGGGGTGCTATTAAAAATGGCACCACAACACAAAAACCCATATAACATGTGTTGCCACACATTGTGGTAATGTGCGTGTTACCACATGGAAGTCAATGAGGTTGATTTACTGTAGAAGTGGATACTGTTCACTCAACAAAAGTGAATGTTCATCTACTTTCATGAATAAAGAACAGCTTTGTTGACTTTCAATATCCAATCATGTGCAAGGAAATAAGCAGGATTTCTGCTAGTACATGATTAGATGATTGACTTAAGCAGAGCTTCTCCTTATTTGCTAAGTGGTCAGTTGCTACTAATAATTCAACCTCAATGACATGGAATAAATATTTTGAATGAAGCGTCACTAGCTATATGTGTGGTCAGTGCCAGTGTATAGAGACCAGAGAGGGCAAGACACAGTTTTCCTTTAACATTCAACTCCAGTTAAAACTTTTTTTTCTAGTTTTGATAGAGTTGTCAAGAGACAGAACCTCCATTTTATGGTGGTCTATGTCCTCCTTGGAGAGCTTTCCCCTGACCTGCTACCCCAGTGACACCAAGACAAGAAATTAGAGAGTATGGGTGTCCCCAGGACAGTAAAGCACAAGGAGCATTAAAAACCTGACAGATATTGTAACCCTTTCCCACTCTACTAAATAAATGTGCAATTGTGATTGTCTGTCCTCATGGGAGAGATATGTCATCACTTACTATCCTTGTGATACCCTATCATTGAGAGAGGAAGTGAGAACACAGACAACAACAACAAAAACTGAGAGAGGTTCTCATCTATCCATCATCTACAAAAGGTTTTGACTGGGGAGGTGCTTTAATGCTATCAACGCCCATAGCAGGAAGATTTGAGAATTATGGCAGATGCTCACTAGGCAAACCAATCTGCAGGGGGCAATCAGGTGACCTCTCAGCAAAGCGAACAAATCTCCTGCACAAGAATATTGCTCTTCCAATAAAATTGTCTTGTACCCATCTAAATTCTCCTGTTGCCAGTAATCATTCCCTGTTTAAACACATTAATAGCGTTTCATCACAATTTAGCGTAGCACAGCTTTGCCATCTTAATTGAATATGGCAGCATCCTCTCCCTTGCCACACAAATGCATCGCTAAGATAAACTATAAAGATGGAAAGACAATGAAAAGGTCGTTTTCTTTAAGTAATACACACTGGTGTGACAGAACAGAGCATTCCTCTATATGTCAGTATGCTTAACTAATGTCACAATTTCCTCCTATTTTCCACTGTGATTAGAAGTTATTGTACGACTCATATGACATGATAAGTACCCTACATGCAGATTGTGAGCTTACAGATATAGGATAAAAAATAAAGGAACAAATTAACAGAAGCTAAATTGTATTTTTACAGAGTTCTTAAAACATTCACTTCGATCACACATTCAGATAATAGGGGTTTCCTTCTCATTTTATTTATTCCATTACGTGACTGGGCACTCTAAACTGTCTAAAGCTAGCACACAACTGCTGGCTATCGTGTATGCAGTGCATGGAAATCCTGGCTTCCATGGAGTGGAGCTTATGGAAAAGAGAAAGTACAACAAAACAGGTTATGGGGAGGTTTCCATACACTGCACTGATGATGGCCAATAAGCCTGAAACAGCTGTATGCAGCTTGGAATGAGTGACTGTAAAATATTATACTGTATCTGTGTTGAAGCCTAGAGTTTCTGGAAGCTCAGTTGGCTGAGAGGCATAAAAAGATCATCTGCATGGGGTCACCCACTATTGTAAAATGGAGAATAAACCTAATTTTTGGATTTGTGAGGCAATTGAAGCATGCAGATACTTTCTGTCCTAAGAAGGCTTATTTGTGCTTACACTGGTGGCTTTTGAATATCTTATTATATATTTTTGTTTCTTCCCAAGCCCTACTCTATAGAAGCTGTGGTTTCCATAAAATGCATCAATTATGACCTCCAATTGTATAAGAGCTGTGTAAAATATGGAATGCGTAGATGGCCTAGGGGCATAAAAGGATTTGCATTGATGTTTTCATTATCCTCAAATGAGGAATAAACCTCTTATTTTTTGGATATGTGATGGAAGTGAGACATGTAGATACCTTCTGTTATACGAAGGCTGTACTGTCACTATGTTTCAGTGGAGTGCTCTTTTGGAATCTTTTAGCCCGTCTCACCACAGCCTTTTGTTTTTTGAGCTTTGTTACACATCAATTAAAGGATAGACACACTTTAAAACAATGTGCATTTATTCTTATAGCCCCTTTAAAGGAGAATTATGAGGCGAGTGATTTTCACTCAGCCTCATAATCTGAGCCGACCTGTGACAATGAAACTGTCACAGGTCAGCTCAGTAGATCGGGAAGTGAGCGAACACATACCGGCGCTCACTCACTTCTCGATCCTGTGACGGCAGAGAGCCGTGACAGGGGAGGGACTGGATTCCCTCCTCCCCTGTCCGATCCTCCAGCGCTGACTGGCAGAATGGACGGGGGAGGGTACAGCTGGCTCTGCCTCTGGCTAGGCAGAGCCAGCTGTCACTCACGCAGCTGGGTGGATCCGGACATAATTGTAGGGATCCTTTCCGGCTGCGGCGTCTCAGTATACCGCGAGCTGTAGCTCGCGGTATACTGAGCTTTGGGCGACGGGAGGACGTTAGTTTGTGTCCTCCCGTTACCCTTAGGAGAGCTATGGGGAAAAGCCCTAACCCCATAGTTCTCCTTTAAGCTAACCTAACCAATCCCTCTGCACAGATGCAAACTTACCAAGTTCCGATGAGCCTGGCCTCCGCTGCTTGTTTACATACTGTGGCATATGTCTCACTCTCCTGGCCTGTGCAGTAGTCCCCATTGGCTTCTATTGGGCTTGTCTATCCCTGTCTCCCAGCCAGGAGATGGCCTCATAGAAATCAATAGGGATGTTCTGCACAGCGGTGAAATTGGAACAATTCTCCTGTCTGCACTTGTGCATTACACCCCCATTGACTTCTATGGGGGCCCATCTTCCGGCCCCATAGAAGTCAATTGGAATGTACTGCACAGGCATGGCCAGGAGAGGGAGAATTTTGCTGCAGGGTGTGAACAAACAACAGAATTCAGGTCCATCAGAACTTGGTAAGTATTCATCTGTGCAGGGGGAGGGTTAGATCCATTAGGTCAACTTGAAGGGGTCAAAAGAATACATGCAGGATATAATGTAAACTTGTACTGCAGTGTTTTCTATTACTATTTAATGCGTATGTTAGTTAAATATCTTTGTTTGATACAATATGCACAATTTTATCGTTTGAATATATCTTGTATTAACTGCATGAATTATCAGTAGTGTTACAGTCTGGGGCTGAATAAAAATCAAATACACACAGACATATACAAAAGTACAAAAGTAATATTGTAAAAAAAAAAAAGATTGATAAGTACAGTCTAGCCGGTGACTGCAGCTCAGCCATTGTGCTGTCTCCTTCACACAGGCTGCGTCTGGGCCTCCTCCTCTCAGCACTGCCAGGGTTAATTTATATCGCTTCTCACTGTTGCAGAAAACACAACCAGCTTTCCTGCATCTTCTAATTGAGATTAAAGAAGCACTCGGCTAATTAGCTCTAAGAAATTACCTTATAATTTAAACAGTTAGGTAAATGTTTTTCTTGCAAGGATGATCAGTAGAAATGTGTATGTGAGGAGCAGGCATGGAGGCTGCAATGAGGGGGAAAAACAGATTCAATTTTTTAAAGTTTATTTCCTTTTTCACTTATAATATAGTACAGCATAATAAATAAATAAATAAATATTTAAATAAATAAGCTAGGGTCACATTTTTTGAGTTTGCATTTTGGGGGTACAAACCAGCATGTAAAATCTTACCTTTTCATGCTACATGCCCCTGGTGAAAACTCTTGCTTAGCATAAACACAGGTTTAATTTTTGTACCTAAGGTGATAGACAGTGACCCTGTGTCATATATGTATGCAATCGTTTATGGAGTAGAGTAGCGTTTATAAAAACCTCAAACTCCCTATTCATGGAACGTTGCAATTGAACAGTACTGTGTTAACCAGACTTGAAAGCTCAAATCTTCAGCTCCATCTAGTGGCCATAATATATAATTACAACAACCTACATTCAAACTGGGGAAAGTGCCATCTGGTGGCCATAATGTAATATTACAACACTACATTCAAACTGGGGGAAAAATATATTAAGAACATTTGCTTTTGCCATTATTTACCCAAAACGAACATTCACAGATATTATTATTATTATTATTATTATTATTATTATTATACAGGATTTATATAGCGCCAACAGTTTGCGCAGCGCTTTACAATATAAGGCAGACATTACAATCACAATACAAATCAAGACAAGATGGTAAGGAGGAAGGAGGGCCCTGCCCGTGAGGGCTTACAATCTAGAACAGATATTAGGAGGGCAAATATTTATACATAGACCCCATAGTGTTAGGAGGAGGCCAAAAAACCTGAAAGGTATACCAGGAAGCGACCACTTCATGGATGCATGTATCGCTCTCTAGTATTAGGTTAATAAAGGTAAACCTATTCACTCACATGAGCTAGGGAAAGCTGCTTCTATCAGAGCCCATTCACACAAATGTTTGCTTGTTGACATTTCCTTTAAGTAGTGTCCTTATGTATTTGTATTCACTTTGTATTCATTCTCAGATCCTGAAACTAATGAAGGGTGCAGTGCAGTGGCCTTTATTTACTATGGTGAGAAGGGAGGTGGAGTGCAACTGTTTTCACTATAAAACGTCCAGTCATGGGAAAAGGAAACTCTATTTATTTAAATTTCCCTGCACATGATTGGTTGTTAGAAGTGCGCCCAGGTTCATTTCACCTTATATACCACTTTAGCAAATCAAGCCGCTAATGCGAAAAGTCAATATGTGTGATGCTCTTTCACGCTGTACTAATAGAACAGTAGAAAATGTTTATCCAATTTGTACCCGTCCTGCTTCTTGTATGCAATCTTTATTCATTGAGAAGTGAATTCATCTGCATCTTGTTTCAAAACTGTACAATGTCCATTTTTATCTTTTTAAGATACTGGCTTCCATGATCGTTATTATTTAGGGTCCCGTTCACATATGTGCAGTGCATCAAAACATGTATCGCTTTATATGATGTGCTGCGGTCAGAGGCGTAACTAGAAACCTTAGGGCCCCGGTGCAAGAAACTATTAAGGGCCCCCCCACCACCACCAAAAGAAACATGATTTTGATACCTTTCTTTATATTAAATAAACAGTATGGGGGGAACTTATAACAACTGGAGCAGACAGAATCTGGAGCAGTTGCCTTTGGCAACCAATCAGCTTCTCTCTTCAGTTTGTTCAGTTAAGGTTTAAAAATAAAAGGTGGATGCTGATTGGTTGCCATAGACAACTGCTCCAGATTCTGTCTGCTCCAGTTTTGATAAATTCTCCTCTATGTATGTTATGACTTTCAGGGCTAGTTCACACCAGTTGCAGTGCGTTCCGGCCCGATTCGGTGCCGGAATGCACTGGATCGCATTCCGGCCAGCTCACTGCATTCTGAGGCAGGAGGGGGTGTGGGGGTGCATTCAAGTCAATGGCACCGCAGGCACGCCCCCTGGTCGCAGTGTGATCTCCCGCACCGGATCAGGTGGCAAATCAATGCCAGCATTCTGGTCCTCTCTGCCCCCCCCCCACACACACACACACACACTGGTGGAACATCGGTATCTGTATCTGCACGCAGTATCGGGGCATTTTCACAAGTACTCATGAAAATGCCCAGTATTGGCACTGGTACATCCCTACTTAATTGTAATGTATTGCTGGGTCTTGTAGTCCTCCATAGTTGGTGGTATTCTGCATTGCTGTATAACCAGCATCTGCAAAGGATGTGTAAGCCGCACTGCCGCGCCAAGGCACCTCTTATAGTGCACCCAATTTGATATCTTCTTCCCCCATGTGCTCCAAGATGGAGACTCTCATAGTTTAGAGTTAGGACCACTATAAGAGGTGCCTTGGCGCGGCAGTGCGGCTTACACATCCTTTGCAGAAGACGTGTATCCAAAACTCTGTAATTGTCCTTAGTGGTGAGACAAGTTGTTTTACATGCTGGTTTGTGAGTGTGCCATGATGCCGTTCTACTTATCGTTTTCAGGGTCACATTTTTATGGTGTGTTGATGTACATGTGAGTTTTGTAGTGCGTTAATATGCATTACAGTAAGGCAAGTTTTGAATTGGCTGCCAAAACATCACAATGGAATATTATACATACCTTTTGTTTTCAGCATGTCACAACGCGCAGTTGCTTGACCTCTGGTTGTGCACTGTGGTGCCCTAAAAGCAGGCCACTGTGGTGCCATTCAGAATGAAGGACACTGCAATACCCTGTGGTCTGCACGTTACCGCATGCAAATGTGGGAACCTGGCCTTAAAGTACAAGGAAAGACAATACAATCACCAAATTTCAGTGTGAGTACCTTTTTTTTTACTTGTCACATAACCACAAAGCTCCGACCAGTGTGTCTGTCTGTGCAGAGCCAACAACACAGCTAAATCTTCAGAGTGGTGATGTCATCCCACCCACATCCATAGCTCTAAGGCAGGGGTGGGCAAACTCTGGACCTCCAGCTGTTGTGCAACTACAAGTTCCATGAGGCATTGCAAAATTCTCACAGCCACAGGCATGACTCCCAGAGACAGATGCATGATGTGATTTGTAGTTTCACCATAGCTGGAGGGCTAGAGTTTGGCCACCTATGATTTAAAGCATTGTCAGCCCTGTCCACCAGCCCCACAGACAGACATACTCACCGTGTGGTCAAGTAAAAAAAAAAGATATTTGAACTGAGATTTACATATTTTATTATTAAGAGCAGTGAGGAACAAACATTTAAAAGGTGGGTGATTGTATTACTATACCTTCTACTTTAAGGTACAACCAATATCTAATATAGAAGCTGAAATTGCTGACTTTTTTTTTAAAGTCCGGGGCAGACTCCGGAGCTGTCATTCTGCTCCTTTCTTCACTACCTAGTTACTGACCTAAAACAAAAATCATCAGTGAAATTTGAAAAGTGTGATCTCCTCTCCCCATGGCTGCTGCTGCAGGTCAATAACTCAGCATGAGAATAAAAGTCACAGTGTCTGTCAAAACCAAGCTAGCGGTGGTGTCTCTCATGCTTCTGGTCTCACCAGTGTCCATAGAACTAGAGTGGTCCATGTCTGGCTCTTGCACTTGTGTTTGTAAGATGTAAAGCATTAAACACATTATTAAACATCATACAGAAAATGTTATATACATAGAATTAAATATGATTTTGTTTTTTAGCTAAAACTTTTTCCAACTGCAGAATAGAGAGAAAATATCCGGCATCGACAACCACCCTGACCACTAGGTGGCATGAAAGGGCTATTCATTGATGGTCTGCAGACGGCTTCTATAGGCCGTTGCAGCATTTGGATTTTTAATGAAGGTTTCACTGTGATCTTTGAAATGCTGACAAATCTTGGAGGTCTGTTTTCTAGTCCTTGATATGTGTTTACTTTTTTCCTGACATGAAAATATCCTCAGGCTTGAATTAATGATCATCAAAATGTACTTTTCTCAGACACGTTTGAATTGCAGAATAGCAATGGGCGAATCTGTCCTGGGTTCGATTTGCAGGGAGTTTGCTGAATCCTGTTTGAAATTCGCATAAATCCTATTGAAGTCTATATGGGGGGGGTGAATCTTGATACTAAATTCTGGTTATTTTCAAGGCTAATAAGGCTAATAGGCAAGCTTTTTTTTTTTTTTTTTTTAAGGACACAGGGAGTTGGGTACTACCAAACATTGAAAAACGCCAATCCTTTCAGTTACATGCCTGGAGATGCCTTTACAGTGATATTAAACCCTCCCCGAAGAAAATGAAATGTAGCAGCATTCCTTACATTGATGGCCCCTTTCTGTGTTTGATGTCTGTTTGGAGCATAATTATCTTTTGAAGTGAAGTGTTATCTATCTTCACCTATAAGGATGCCTCCATAGTCTTGCAGGTCTCCCTGGAGCCAGCCGTGACGTGTGTGCTCCAGGCCTCGTCCTTCTCATTCTGTGTTTGCTCAGACACTGTGCATAGGATGCTCATGCACAGTGTGGCAAGTGTCCCCCTTGAGTGCTGTGCACAGGGCTGTGTATAAAGCTGCACATGCGCAGTTTGGATGGGTGGGCAAAGAATAACAAGGACATACAGTCCCAAGTACATTGCGTGCTCCTGACCGGAACGTGAGATGCTACGCAGTAGTGAGGGACACAGACGGAGAGTTTTCAAATGGAATGGGAAAAGGGGAGAGATATTTGTTTAACATTTAATTACATGGAGTTAGAGTCAAAACATTTATTTGCACCGAGGGTTTAATATTACTTTAAGCTGTATGTATTGTTATGGAACAGATTGTAAGCTCTCACGAGCTCTCCAAATCCTAATGTTTTGAAATTGTATTGTAACTGTACTGTCTTCCTCCATTTTGTAAAGAACTGCGTGAACTGTTGGCACTATATAAATCCTGTATAATAATAATAATAATAATAAATAATAACAGTACCATTTTCATGGATCGCGTCATCAACACCACATTCTGGCATTAAATATTTTGGCTATGTAATGGATTTTTTCAATGTTACATTCACCTTGGTGTATATACAGCAGCACCCCAATCTGATTTATTTTAACTTGAAAAAAAGGCTTTTTTTAGACACCTGATTTTTATATCAAATGCTAATAGGCCGGAATTGACTGTTGGAAGTAGCAGCATCCTAAAAACTATAGGAAAGTTTACAGCAGTCATTTCTAGGATTACATTTTTTGTAT
>NW_017306590.1:455166-455966 GCF_000935625.1 Nanorana parkeri
GTTGGTGGGGGGGGGGTTAGGGGTGTGTTTGTTACTTTTCACCTATATTTTTTTATTTTCTGCTAAAGAAAAAGAATGGGTTGGGGTTTTTGTGTTATATAGTGTGGCAGCATTTATGCCTGCGTACAGGAGCCGAACTGGGCCAGAGCAATGCCGTGTGAGACAATGGCACTAACCTTGTGGCTGCCTTTTGCATGGGTAAAATCAAACATGTACTTTGCCTGGCATATGTTCTCAACATGATGGTGCAGCGGTTCATCATGAAGTTCTCTGCCATCCTTCTTTGGGCATGAAGGGTTTGTGTCCAGTTTAGGCGATCGTACCCAGCCATGGCCCTCCGGCAGAAATGCAGGACAAACATCAGCTCCCGGCCAACTACTTGCTCTGTGACACCCCCACACGATGGCCATGCTGCAAAGGCTGAAACAGCAGCAGCAAGCCATCATGGGCAGTGTGTGAGTACCTGTGCTATTATGGTACCAGGACAGGCTCTACGGTTCTTTTCACTGCTTCAATTGCTTATTATTCAGGGTGCATACAGGATTGTGGCACCGTTTGAAGAGGCAACCAAAATGGTGAGCTGCGACAATGTTGGAATTAGTTATACAATCCCTCTTGGCCTGGCCTAAAAGACTGGGTACTGGAGGTACAGCAGCAGCAAGGTAAAGAGAAGGATTTGCTGCTGTCTCAGGGCCAGCAGGAATCTTTGCCTACTGCCTCCATTCCTGTAGACTAAACTTTTAATTTTCATCCACCTCAACACCCCCCCCCCACAAAAACAAAATCATTCCCAGCATTCC
>NW_017306590.1:456346-465191 GCF_000935625.1 Nanorana parkeri
CCTCACTCCCCCCCCCCAAAAAAAATAAATACTTTCCACTATTACCAGCTTCTGCCACCTTTTGTGGCCTATTAGAGAGCTCCGGCACAGTGCCACACAAAGTTTCAGGTGAAAACTTAGGACTGTAGACTGCCTGCCCATCCACAATCCTACACTACAGTAATCTCTCCAAAAGCCCCCCTTATTGACTTTTCTAGGCCAGCTCAACTAAATGTTTGGCCAGGCAGTGCATTATGGTTACAAGGTATTCGGTCTCATCAATTCCCGCATTATCTGGCTCAGACCATAAACCTCAAACACACAGGGAGGGGGTTATGAAAACTGAAACATAGACAATCTGGAGCAGCTGTGCATGACAACCAATCGGCTTCTATCTTTCATTTTCAAATCATAACTGAACAAACCGAAGAGATAAGCTGATTGGCTGCCATGGGCAACTGCTCCAGATTCTGTCTACTCACGTTTTGATAAATCCCCCCCACAGAGTTCACCTCAAACCCATTGTAGCTGCAAACCTGAACCTCATCCCTACTGCAGAATACAACTGCAACTGGGGTATTCTGCAGTGTTAAAGCTATTTAAAGACCAGAAACAGCACTATAGTTAACTAGTAACCTCGCTGAAAGCACTAAAATAGTCACTTATTTTTTATTATACGAATGTAGTGAAAAAAATTGCTGCGTTGCACTATGGACCGCTATGAAAGTACCCATATCAGAGTTTTTGCTGCTTTTGGCATTTATGAAAATTGTTCCTGAAACAACAGGGAATTGTAGAAGACAAATAGACTTTGAATGCCAGAGTCATATAGTATATCCATACAGTATATCCATATATGTATTTCAGTGGTATATTTAGCTGTGTGCCGGGATTCAGCTTTTAACTGACAACCAATAATACTACTTAATGTTTCCTGTCATGCCTGAATTAGGTACCTATATTCATTACAAAATAGGTTTCCGAGCGAACTTTTCCTAAATTAATACCTAACATGGTACGCGGTCTAAGGTCATCGGGTCTGAAAACTTGTACCTTAAGATTAAAATGTCTATCATTAACTCCTTCTCAACCCTGGGAGAAGTTAAATGAAGTGACTAATGAGTTTGGACACACATTGTTGTCCCTGGCATGCACAGGGGTGTGAAATGACACAAGCATCTCTTTCACAGTGAAGATTCTGACAAAGTGTTGACAGTGACATCTTCACTGAATCCTGTACAATAGGCAGGCAGGCACCACCTCTGCAAAGCGTTTACACTGCGCCTCATGAGGCATGTTGGATTGCTTCTGTCTGTGTCTATGTGGGTGCTTCTAGTATGTATGGGCTTGTAGAAAAAGATGCGTGCATTCGGTTCTGTATTATGTGTACAATGCTGACACAAGCTTTAACTGTTGATATGATATAATGAAGATCTAGTCATTTTTAGGTGTTCGGGGGCCCATTCATACCAGTGTAGTATGGTAGCACAGGTAGATGTGCATATTTTACCACAATTCATGAAACATGGTGCAATGCAATATGGTGCTATTCATTTTCAATGATACCCAACCCACCTAGCCCACACACCGCAATGTGATTGTTGTGCACCACAATATACAGATATGCACAATATACATTAATTGTACTTTTGTTTAGTGCAGTGATGGGCATTATTATATAGGTAAAAGTAAAGTACAAAATGCAAATGACAATTTACCACAACGCTCTCTGTTTTGGGAGGGGATTCTTGACTCCATTCAAGTGCACAATGTAAACATTCTGGCAGGCTTAACTTTAGCATCCTTGCCCGTTGTGCCAATCCAAAAGACACCTGTATGTACCCTAAAGCCCTCTCACTAGATTCAAGCAATGTCTAATGGAGGTAAGGGAGGTGTTAAGCCATATGCAGATACCAGCTTTCAGAGTGTCAGTATTTGCATGTGCTCTTTAGATCTTGGGAAGCCGCAGCAGCAAACAGCTAAAGCTATATAGTCTATAGCTGGCTGGATACCATTCTCACAGCACTACTACCACTGGATGGCGCCAATGAGCATGGGCATTTCCTATGCTCCCCAGCCACATCTAGGGGCAGTAGCGCTATGCAAATGGCATCCCTCCAGCTATACACTGGGTGGAAGGGTTAAAAATCAGCCCCTATAGGTACATTATGATACTTGAGGTTGCCAGCTAGGCAGGGTGATCCAGTGGTAGGGATTTCATGATGACAGGTGTGATTTAAAGAGACCCTGCTGCCACACCATTAATTACAGAAATCTTCCCATAAGATTATATGAGCATTTAACATATTTCATGACTGTTATTTACCTGTAAAAGCTCCCCTTGTGCAGACATTTAAAAAGCTCTGGGACTTCTGCTGGGCTTCACCATCTTGGATGTGTTGTCAGCAGCCCCAGCATACTTAGAGCTGTCACTTAAATAACATTTCTATTATTCTATAGTATTCCCTCTAGTTCTCCCCCAGCATCTACATAAAAGGTTATGCGGGGAAGTGAATGGTGGGACAGAGGAGCTGGTCCAGCACACACAGTAATTAGACTGAACAATGTAACATTATCATTGCTTGCTGGAAGCAATGCATGATGGGATATATAGTCTTGAGAAATCAAGCTCGCATCATAAGAAGCAGCAGGGAAAGAGATGCACAGTACTATGGGAATCCCGGAAGTTGTTGAAGGTGATGGGCAGATGGAACATCACGCGGTACAGCTCGCTAGGAGTGCTGTGCAATATAATTCGCGATACCGTCCATTTCGCACAACACTTTAGTATGAATGGGCCCTTAAACATAGTTTTAATTTCCATTTGTTTGTAGATAATCGTAGCCCCAGCATAGTTCTCAACAACAGATGTCCACACTCTGTGTCTAATGACATCTCTTCTACCTGTAGCTGCTGAGTGACATCTCATACATCTCTGTACATGCCTCTCTACCCATTAATGCTGTACAATCAGCTAATCAAACACCATTCTCCCCCTGCTGCTGACACCAAGCTCTATTTGGTGTGTCAGATGTTATAGTTGTCTGCTTGATGCTGATGTACGGTAATTTATTTAAGCTTCACATATTAATTAGTTGAAGCTTTAAATCTAGCTGAGATTCCTGCATCAGGTTTTATGCAAGTGACTTTTCCTTCACATGTGGCCAGAAAGTGTTTTCTGATTTAATATAATTTGCTCTTTAATTAAAATTATTATTATTAGTGATAATAATAATAATAATAATAATAATAATAATGTTCCTTATGTAAGATTAGTGGGTTATGGAAGGGATAT
The DNA here is from genome assembly GCF_000935625.1 of Nanorana parkeri. Classification (NCBI taxonomy): domain Eukaryota; kingdom Metazoa; phylum Chordata; class Amphibia; order Anura; family Dicroglossidae; genus Nanorana; species Nanorana parkeri. The sequence continues at coordinate 459,621 of NW_017306590.1, forward strand.
ACTTTTGGTAAATATGTTTGATACAAAGAAGTCTTTAGTTGACTTCAGCACTACTTGGGAGACATTAGACTGTCTCATTGTTTAGCTATGATCCAACTTTCTTTTTATACTGCCTCTATACATTACATATATGTTTAAGATGTCAGTTTTGTGACTGGTATGAATTGGCTCGTAACTGGTAAAACATTGGCAATGGAGTGGAAGCCCAATAAGGATTTGAATCAAAAAATGTAGTTAATGTTTTGTTTTTAACTAAATGAAAGTCCAACTCCATATTTATAAAATAGATACAAATATACTTTTTTATAGCAAGTTTAAAAATAAAAGAATGCATCTCTGGCTGCAATACTCACCTCCTCTCTGGCGCCAGTCTGGGCTCACAGTACTCTTGGACAGCACGGCTCCCGCACATCATTACATGAACGCTGCACACTTCAGAGGAGAAGATGAAAGATCCCTCATGTCATAGCACTGGCCAGAAGACTAAGGGGGTTATTCACAAAGCTGCCATAGGCAGCTGAGTGAACCACCGACCCAAAGTGAAGTGAGCCGAACACTGTTCGGCTATTCACTTCAGGCTTGTACGGCTGATTTCAGCCGTATATCGGCTGAAATCAGCCGTGCATCGGGCGGCTTCGGGTCGGCCAAACATGCTCAGCATGCAGAAGGAGTGCAGAAGGAGTTCGACTCAGCCGATCCAACATCTGAATCGGCTGAGCCGAACCACCGGCAGGCTACTCGCTGCTGTTCGGCCTATTCTCATAGATACCGAACAGCAATGAGTGAATAGCCTGAATGCCGCTGAGCGACATTCGGCTCGGCTATTCTGCTCGGTACCTCTGGTGGTACCGAGCAGAATAGAAAAACAGTCAAAAACGTAAAAAAATAATAATATAGAAAACGATTGGGCGGAGCTAGCAGTGACAGCTAGCTCCACCCAACTGTTTTCTATTGGTCGGGACCAGCTGTCATTAGAATGAGAGCTTGTCGGAGTCGGCGGGGATATGAAGGCCGACTCTGCTAAGCTCTCATTCTAATGACAGAACAGCGTCTGCTGGTTATCTAGTAACCAGCAGATGCTGTTCTGTCATTAAGATGAGAGCTTAGCAGAGTTGGCTTTCATATCCTTGCCAGGTTGCCTAAGCTCTCGTGTAATGACACATGGGCATCCCTGGTTACCAGGTAACCAGAGACGCCCATGTGTCATTACACTGAGAACCCGGCGGGGCAGCTGTGATATCACAGCGGCTCCTCCGGGTTCTCAGTGTAATGACAGAAGGGCGTCCCTGGTTACCTGGTAACCAGGGATGCCCATCTGTCATTACACACTGAGAATCCGTCGGAGCTGCTGTGATTTTACAGCGGCTCCGCCGGATTCTCAGTGTACTAAGGAGCCGCAGTGTAATGACAGACGGTGTCCCTAGTTACTAGGTAACCAGGGACGCCTTCCGTCATTACACACAGAACCAGGCGGAGCCGCTGTGATTTTATAGCGGCTCCGACAGGTTCTCAGTGTAATGATAGAACGGGGTCCCTGGTTACCTGGTAACCAGGGACGCTGATCTCTCTGCAAGTGGCCGGAGCCAGCCATGAGATGACAGCTGGCTCCGCCCAGCTGTCAGAAGCAGGCTGTCGGCCGGCCAATGGCCGGCCGTGCGGCCAGCTTCGTATTTTCCCTGGGCGCAGTCGAGCTGAAGCATATGCCTCCGGCTCAACTGAGCCCCTCGGCCAACTTCAGAAGCTGTACGGGCTATAGTGAATAGCCTGTACAGCAGCCCTGAACCGAAGGGGTCCTGGGGCCGAAGCTAGCAGAAGGATCAGCCGAAGCTACGGCTAGATCCTTCGGTAGCTTAGTGAATAACCCCCTAAAAGATTTAAGGTGTGCAAATATTGATTTTTATTTAAAAAAATAAAAATAAATTTAACAATACAGGGGGTTTTAGGTAGTAGGTGTGAGGTTGGGGATGGCGTTCAGGGTTACACTAAAGGTGGAGCTGGACCTAAAAGCTAGCCATACCCATTCATTAATGGTCAGACATGCATTTTCAATCCAACAATCTCACCATGACTTCCTGGGCAGTTTCACCCCTAAACAGGAACAAACCGATTGCACAAGAGCTTCTGTTTATGACTATAGAGGTGGAGGAGAGTGAGCCAGGTGCAGAAAATCACAGAAACCTTCCCACAAGCAGAAGTTGGGTAAGATTTCCTAACCTGGACAGATTTGGAGACTGTCAGAATGAGCCTTGGGGCCAGGGAATAGGAGGTTAAATTGAAGGACTAACTTAAGGCTTCAGGTTATGGCAAAAAAAGTAGGTAATGTACCCCTGTTACTTTTAAAAAAAGGATGCCAACAGGTATAAAGAGCAGGTATCTAGAGGTTCATACACTTACCTTCAGAAGCCTGCTGTCCCTACTGCTACACCTAAAATTAGAGCCATTCCATTCACAAATCTAAAGGAGATTGTACAATCATATTTTTACGCATATATCCAGCTATGGGCCTTAGGGCACATGTTCACAGCGCCCCAAAAATGTAAAGATAATAGTTTCTAATATAATCTTTAAAGCTCTTCGCATCAGTGCGTTGTGTTAAAGAACAGTGTGGTTTGTTTTTGAAAAAAACCTGCTTGCTGCAGCATTTGGAAAAATGTGTGTTACATTAAGGTCTATGGTAATGCACTAAAAGCACAATGCACATTTTAATGTGTCCCTTGAAATCAAGTTACATAAACATGATTTCAGGGGAGGAAATTAAAAATAAGGCAGGAAAATGCATGTAAACCACGTCTGTTACTGTGTTAAACTTTTAACGCAATGCAATTTCAACGCATTATTCATTTTTATGAAAAAGGCATATGTGTTTTCTAAGGCAAAGGTATGAGCAGGACCTAGGTCCACCATCTTTTGGTGGGCATATAATGCATCAACATCCACCTAAAATCTAATGTTTATGGCCAGCTTTAGTCTTATCATTTACAAAAGACCTTTTATCGGCCTGTGAGACACTGTATAAAATCAAGCAATGTCGGTTGGTCAAAACCGCCTTCCAAAAAAGAGCCTTCCAAAAAAGAGAAACTATATGCATTATACCAAAGGGTCTACCAGTCCAGATACCAAAGGAGCTTAGCATCTAAAAATCACTGCAAACACCTGCTGCTGCTCATTGTGATTATGCCAGACTACAATCCAGTATGTTAAGATGAATGTTATTATTATTAATAATAATAATAATAATAAGGTCAGAGTTTGCCCAGCCCTGATCTACAGTGAACAAGTAAACTTGGCACTGAGCTGTAGATCCATCCACAGAACAGAATAATTTTCACCAAGTGGTGAGTAATTAGCCAAAACATGCCAAGTACAGTGCCACTTTATGCACAGCCATAACAATGAGCTTTTGCTTAACAAAACCAAAATATAGGACTTTGATTCTCTCCCTATGGAGTCTTGGGTTGTGACATGCAAAGGACGCTGTCATTAACCGTTTTCTGCTTTTATTAACAAACAGAACAAGCACATAGGTAGTAACAAATACCAGAGTAATAATGCCACACTGTCTGCTATATTCCTCTTCAATCTGAGACTGTAAGCTCTCACGGGCAGAGCCCTCCTTACTATTTTGTCCTGACTTGTACTGTAATGTCTTCCTATTGTAGAGCGTTGCACAAACTGTTGGCGCTATATAAATCCTGTATAATAATTATAATAATCATTCCAGAGCTCTTGTGTCACAATATCCTATTCGCATATTATAATAAATCACATGCCATCGAATTCACGAATAGAGTTTGTGGGGTTGATTTAGAAAACATTGCAGCAAATGTGAGGCTGTTGCCAATGGCAACCAGATCTCTTACACTGAAAGATGGTACAGAGTTGGTTGATGTGAGAAACAGGTCCAATTTGTATAACTTTTCTCCCTTACTGGCCACTTCTAGTCCATCACCCAAGAACTGTCTTCTTCATTATATAAATGTCTTCTTTATCCCACTTTCACATGACAGGACAACTGTGACAAGAAAACTGTGTTAGCCCTCAAAGGGAGGAATTTTGTTTAAAAAAAAAAGAGATAGATAAAATATTTGTGAAGTGTTACCCTGTACCTTCTGATGTGAAGAATTCTTCTTGTAAAACAAAAAGATCCTACTGCGGATAAAGTAACAATTTCAGGAGGCTGAATTTGTCTCCCACAATCCCTGATAAGATCACCCCATACTAGCAGAGACAATTGTTTTCTTTGCTGGCAATTTATATGAGTGTTCATGGAGTTTGGAATTACATGCCAGATAAGACTGTCGTTTCTGGAAACACACACATCATCTCCATTTATCTGTCCAAATATATTTATCTCAAGACACTTTCCTTGTTATAGATCAGAGATTGTTTCCGACCATAGAAGAATGAATGGCTGCGGGACTACAAACCTGGTAAGGGGGAGAAAATATATGATCTACTAATATTAGTCTAAAAGTAAATAAATGGCATCCCCTGGCTTTTTAAAAAAAATGGCTCACATTTTGTTTTTCTTTTGCATGTAGTTTCTCACAAACTGATGTTGCTAGATGGATGTCTGCAATGTATTTATTTTTTGTATTGTGTTCTTTTGTGTTATACAATGTGTAATAATAAATAGGAGAAATCCGAATGTTACAAGTAACTAGTTACAAGGTGTAACTTTCTTACCTCCACAGTCAGAGTTTAGTGGAGACCCCTAGTGGCCAAAATGTAAACCTTCACGTCTGAAATCAACATGCCAAATATTAAACTAATGAAACATCTCTCAGTATTAAAAAGCCTGATATGTGATCAAATTGCTCGGAGATTTCTGATTCACCGCCTCGTGTGAAGTCTCGAATTATTCGACTTCGTGATTCATTGCAAATAGCTTTGTTTTTCTCCCCTCACTGAAATGTAAAGCAGTTTGGAACATGACAGCAATGGCATTGTAAGACGTTTTATTCTTGACAAACCAATGCATCGTGGAATAAAAAAAAAAGTACAATTGCTGAAATAAAAATTAATTCAAATCACTTGATGAAAAGGAAAGTGGAACGTGTATGTAATTGCATTCCATTTAAGTCTCTTTCAAGTATTTCCACTTGCAGGTTCCTGTAGGCTCCCATTCATTTCTTTGTTATCATTAATTTGTGGTTTTATTCGACACTGAAGGTTTGTGACAGAATTGTCAGCTAATCTTTAAGTCATCTCCAGATTGAAAAAAAAATACACATCAGACAGATTGAAACAGGATTCGTTTATGTCTCTGGGTGGGTGTAAAGAAATAAAATAAAATTATGCTAAATGTTTATTTTTTTTATTTTGCTCATTCCTGTAACAGCTGAAGATGATTATAGCAGACGATTTGCAACAGTTTATCGATCGTGACTTTTCACATGAAGTACACTCAATTGTCCTTTACTAACAAATGGTTATTGGTGGACTTCGTTTTCACCACATTCACCTTAATAAGTCCCATTTAGTCGTTGTGACTTGGTTGTGTTCTAAACTAGGAAAATCAAATTTGTATATATGTCGGGGACTATATTGATATGTATATGTAGTTGCATA
>NW_017306590.1:465480-470091 GCF_000935625.1 Nanorana parkeri
TTGGCAAAATGCAAAAGGCTAATATGCAAATCTTAATGCACAAAGAGATGTACATTTAAAATAATTAATAAAGGTTTTTGTCAACTTTTCTGAATCTAAAAGAAAATACACATCAGGCTGATTCGAACAAGATTCCACTTACATCTTTGGGTGGACAAATATTAAACGGTGCTGATTTTTTGTTCCTGCCCTTCCCTGCAGCGGCTGAAGATGATAGGAAATGATTTGCAACAGTTTATTGATCTTGGGTTTTCACATCAAGTCCACTCAATCGTCCTTTAATTATAAATGAGGACTATAATCGCTGTACTTCGTTCTCACCACATCCACTCTAAAAAAGTTGCATTTCGGTCAAAGCAATCATTGCTTGTAACAACTGCTATTAATAGTCCATAATAAAGTTGAAACTGATTAGCAGCTTAGTCAGTGCTTGGGATGTTAGTTTTAGAAATAATGGAATTTCCTAAAAGGATCTGAAGCTATACATTTATATACCTACTCAAGAATAAATAGTTTCAGATACTTATGTGTATTTTAGATTTTTGGAAGAGTAAGATTATTTAAGATGTATGTGTGTGTATGTATGTATGTGTGTATATATATATATCTTTTTATTTTATTTTTTTTTAAATAGAGAAGCAGATTATGTGGCCGACCACACCTTGGGTAATAGAACTGTGGTGCTGTCTAGACTGGATCTGCTATTTTTACAGCACCCACAAACCAACTATGCACATGTTTTTGCACAAATACATTTACAGGTAAAACGTTGCTTAGTAAATAAGGGATAGTTCAAAGAAAACCCCTCAGGATCCCTGTATAATAAAACAAGAGCCATGAATGTACGAATCTATTTTCTTCCTCCAAGTTTTATATCCCCTGAAAGTATTTGGTCACCTGCTTGCTGGAGGAATGAACTGGGAGTCAGGCCTGTGTCATAGGAACATGTTGTCATAGACGGATAGCCCTGTAGCAGCAGCTGCTCCTGACACTGTAATAGCAGTGTTTGTTTGGTGGCCTCACATGCACCCCACCCTGGGAGCTGCAGTCTCTGGACTGTGTTGCTGGTGGAGCCCAGGCGGATGTGAATGGTGTGCAGACCCCGTTGTGACATGCAAGGAAAAGCTCCATCACACTACACGGAGAGGAAATGACTGCAAGCCAACTGCGCGACGCCTGTGCATAGCGCCATAGCCAGCGTGAAAATGAAAGCTCCTACCTCCCAGCTCAGCGTGATGGCATCATCGCAACAAGTTCAGACGTTTGTTTTAGAGATTTAAATTGTCAAACATCATCAGCATTTGCCGATCCTCCAGGAGATGTACCCCCCTTTCGATTTCCACGCTGGACCTATCACTTATTCACTTAGCGCCAATTGTCATTTCACTTTCGTCTAAAAACATACACATCTGTATGTATGCAACGCTCTCCACCATCCCTGAGCGCTCATCTAGAATAATGTTACATTTACAGCCATCAAAATATCTTTCCTGGCAACCGTCTTTGAACACTGTTAGAGAGATCGGAACTATAAACTGCTTGCTGCAAATATTTATTTGTGTTATAACCATTTCCGCCCAGCAGAAAAGGAAAACTACTTTAGAATATTGGGATCATGGTGAATGATCAAATCAGATAAATGTGGCAAACAGATAATAGTAATAATAATAATCATTATTATTTTTATTATTAACTCTGTCCTATGATGTAGAAAATTAAAAATAAACGTGCTGCCTCAAAGACATATTTGATCTAGAAATAAAATCGAGTCACTTTTAATTTCCAGAGATTTATATTTCAGTTTGTTATCATTTATGACTCTGTTTTATATCTTTCCAGATTAGACCTTAAAATCACTTTATATTATTAGCTTCAGATCACAAACCTGCAGCCATTCTAGATTTAATTTCAATCATAATTAAAAGCAGCGACTTACTATAAACCTTGCACCGATAATTCTGTTTTGTTCTTTACATTTTAAAAAATCCACATACTTATTTTTTGTTTCCCTTTTCAACAACATCGTGAAGAAATGACAAAGTGGAGAGATACACTGTAGGTATTTGTTAAACTGGAAAAGTAAACTCGCTTTTTATTTAGGTTTGGTAAATAAAAAAAAAGTAAACCATGTGTGTAAATTAAATATATTGTTTCCTTTTAATTTTGAAAGCAATACATTGTGTGTTGGATACATGATGCAAAATGACCGACCAAGCTGGCACAGAGCTTGTCATTTTTTTTTTTTTAAGGGGTGAATATGGACAAATTAATCGATTTAGACCAGAATAAAATAAGGCAAATTAGGACTTTTTGCAATAAAATCTTTTTTTTTCTTCCAGAATACATACAAAAAATACCAATTTCTCTCTTTTTTTTGTACTGTTTACACCTTCAAAATAACGGCAATTTGAAATTATGACAAACTGCTGGTTGTTTTAGTAACAAACATGCACTGGATGTAAGATTTTGGAGGGGCTTGTACCCAAAGAGACGTTAAATAAGATACAATACAATAAAAGCAGTCATTTTTTAACTTTTTTGTTTTTGTTTAAGTAACATTAAAGAGAAAATGCGTTATTGTGTCCCTGTTATTTATAACTCTACCAGGGGAGTTTCCACTTTACCTGTCCAGAAATGCACTTTTTGACCGAGTCTGCTTGGAGCTAACATAAATAAATAACAGTGTCCATGGATCCAGTCCTCAAATGAACACCAAAATCTATTTATTTTTTTTTCCAATAGAAAATAAAAAGAAAAACAATCATGTCTTTTGTCTCCAGGGGCTGGAGTCACCTGGTAGGAGTCACTGGTATCCTAGAGCAGAAGCTGTTGTAAGTCTTTGCCCATACAGTGCATAGGGGGAGTAGTAGTGTCCTGTGGCTGCTGGCATTGGCATAGGGGCACCACCTGAAGGGAGAGGGCTCTTGGAGTAAGGATGATAGCGGCTACTACTTAGTCCCAAGGGGTGATGGTGAGGGTTGCGCAGAGTCAGATGGCTGGGTGAGGCCCCTGTGGGTGGCATGTGCATATGGCAAGCCATAGCGGCTGCGGCCAGGGATGAGGAACTGGGGTATCCAGGCAAAAATTTGTCCGGGGAGCCTGAAAAGGCTGTATGTGTCCGCAGGTGGCCGAGCAGTTCCTCGGAGCTGGAGAAGCGCTTATCACAAGGGCCTGTGGCTGAAACCCAGTTGCATACATGGGGCAAGGGGTCATTGGGAAGCATGAAACCATAGGGGTAGAGAGGGTGCCCGGTTAGAGAAGGTGGTGATACCCCGTGGAGGGCGTGGCTGGGGTACACAAGCGGGTATCCAGATTTGAGGTCATGTGCACAGTTTGCGCTGGCATTCAGCTGTGATGCGCAGTGGTAGCTGAGGCAGTAGGGGTCTCTACACAAGCTGGCAGTCATTACAGAGGGTGGTGATGCCCGTGTCAGGGGGCTGGAGGCAGCAGACTTACTAGAGCAGCCTAGGGAACTCAGCTGTGCTCCCACCAAAGAGTTTCCCTTGGTGTGGTCCAAGGAGACTCCATGTGCCAGGAACTGAGGAGGGTAGCCGGCATAGGCTCCGGCCAAGGTGCCAGGGTAGGACATGCCAGCCGGGGACAGAGGAAAGACCGTGTGACCGGGTTTGTAGGGTGACACCGGGGCCACTAGACCAGATCCCAACATGCCAGAGGAGCTGGAGGAAGAGGAGACTGGAGTCGGAGAAGGAGCAGCAGAATGGCTCTTACAGCCTGTAGACCCCTCCGAGTGAGTCTGCTGTAACTCCACGCTCAGCCTCCCGTGCGATCCGCCATCCGACGACGCGCTCTTAGTACATTGCTCCGCTTCCTTCTTGTCCGAGCTCTCCCCGGAGGATTTGGACTCGGAGGAAGGCGGCGGGGTACGGGGGGAGCTGGGGCTACCAGTCCGAGGGGTGAACGGTGGGCAGGTGGCGCTGGGCACCCGGAACCCAGACTTATCGGCCGAGCTGGACTCTTTCTTGTCCGGTGTCTTGGAGTATGGCTTGAAGCTTGACTTGTCCTCCGCCCCGATGTCACTGAGCTTCAGCGGACCGGACTTTGCCTCCTTATCCGACCCGGTGGAGGAACCGGTCACAGAAGACAGCTTGGACGGGGTCGGGTCCGGCTTGCCGATCTGGGAGCAGGTCTGAGCCAGCAGGGCAAGGGGGCTCTTCTTGGCATCCAACTGGGCAAAACAGACAAACACAGGTCAGAGAGGGCCACATTACCCCAATTACAGAAATATCCTCACACATAGTACACATATAAAAAGACATGAGCCTACAGATATGAAGATTTGTCATAATCTCACACTCAGAGGGTACAGTAAATGTTTACACTGTGGTCACTTATTGCAGTAAGTCCCCCCTAGATGTATTGGGTGCTCTCCCCTTTGTCATTATTAGAGGACGATCCCTGATCTAGTAGAAGTCAGTGTAGGGATCGTCTATCACAGCCCAGGATGAGCTCATGGCTGAGGAATTCAGGTGCGCAGACACGAGGATGGGGATGGCGGGGGTCACTGGGGGTAGATGTCTGTCCTCACTATACAGCATCGCCCAACCCTGCCTCACCCCGGACACTAGGGGGGACGGGGGATGGTGGTGGGGG
>NW_017306590.1:470364-473412 GCF_000935625.1 Nanorana parkeri
ATAATATCTGTACCTTGGTCTCTATCTATATCTCATATATATATATATATATATATACATTGATCTATATGTCATATATTAGATTCACATTGGCCTGGGTACTATCCCTATACAGGGGCACACTCTTTTCTTCCTGATACGGAGAATGGTGTGTGATGGAGGTAGAAAGTATCTAGTGGTTGTGCAATCACAGGGGATGTGTTCAGAATACAAGCTGTGAATTGTATTATTGCTCCGGGGATACGATCTGTTCCAGGGGGTGCGATGTGTCAGCGATCGGGTTGTGGAGTGCTATTGGCACAGATCACATCGGGGGGCTGGGAGAGGCACACATCTAAAAGAGGAACTATCGGGGGTCGGGGTGTGAAGTGTCATTGGCACACAGGGACCAAATTAAATACGGGGGTTAGACCCGGGCAATAGGAGGCACAGCATTATTGGGGAGAAGGAAGATACATGGAGGGGTCGGGGTAACATTGGCACAGAGTAATACTCAATCAGATTAAAGACTGGGGTTAGAGCCGGGCAATAGGAGGCACACTAGCGATTAGGGATAGAAAGATCCTTTGGGGGATAGGGGCGCTATGGGTTTCAGATTAAAGACTGGGGTTAGAGCCGGGCAATAGGAGGCACACTAGCGATAGGGGATAGAAAGATCCTTTAGTGGATCGGGGTGCTATGGGGATCAGATTAAATGGGGATAGTCCTGGGCAATATGAGGCACACTAGCGATAAAGGGTAGAAGGATCCTTTGGGGGATCGGGGTGCTATGGGGATCAGATGGAATTCTGGGGGTTCGGGACTAAGGCTGGGCAGGAATTAGTCTAGGCACACAATATCTGGGGTCCCCCCTCCCATGAGCAGTGTCAGTATGCAGTTACCTCTATGGGGCTGATCGGGGTGGAGGGCAGGGGCTGCAGGTACTCGGGGTGCAGGATGTGTCCGCTCCGAGCCGTCAGCATCTTCAGCACTTTGATGGGCAGTCTGCCGGCCTGGCGTAGCGGGTCGCTGGGAGGCACGGGGTGGACGAAGGCTCTATTACCCAGCCGGGGGGCTCCTCTGCTTCGTGTCCCCGACCTGTCACTGCTCTCACGGGCTGAAGGACTCTCACGACTTCCAGAAGCCACTGGCGAGCTGATCATGTCCCCTGGACAGGCATTGGTGGGGTGCAGGGGTCTGAAGACCGACCCCAGGTGGATGAGAACTGTACGTATGTGTCCTATAAGGAACGATAGAATAACGATCCTTCAGCAGCGGCGTATTAATCCGATGGAGGAGTGTGTATCCAGCAGACGGAGGATTAGATCCGATCACACGGTCCGGTGCTGTGTGTGTGTACGGCGGAGGCTCAGTGTCCTAATGTGAAATCCAGTTTTGTCTGATGATGATGATGATGGTGATGATGTTGGTGGTGGGGAGTCCTCAGCACAGCCAGATCCTTCCCATACAGCACGCTCCCAGCGCCCACTCCTGGTCTAGTGTGAGCAGCAGCGCAGCCAGCCGGAGTTCTGCCAGAGAAAGTCACTTCAAAAGGCTCTGAATTAGAGCGGAGATTAAAGCCTTTGCCGCCTTCCAATCAAATGGGACCCCGAGGTGATTGGAGGGTCAAGGGGATGTGACGTCCCCCTTCTCTCCGCTTCAAATGCTCTTCTCTTTTCTTTCTTCTCCCCCCTCCTCCTCCTCCCGGTGGTTTCGCCTCTATGCTCAAAGCTCAGGGCTTAGCTTACATTTTATGGTTCATGTCCCCAGCTGCTCACGATTTTTGGGATGGTTTTCCAGGCTCATGCAAACCTTTCCTGGAAGAGATTTCTGTAACAGAGCGTACAGGGGTCAAGTAGATCTAAAAGAAATGAAACATAGCAATGGTATATGATAGGCAGCTCTGGGATCAGCAGATATGATCGAAATACAAGAGGGGTGTGTTCTTCCTTGATTCTTCATGAGCTGTGTAGTAATCCAATATGAAGCTCTGTGCTGGAGCTTTCTGTAATAAAGACCGGTCACTGAACAGTCCTGTCCCTGTGCAGGGTGACTGGTCTTGTCTTCACCCACTTTTATAGTTTATTTGCCCACAGCCTCTAGAACGTGGGGCCACTGGGACTCTCCCACAGCTCTACTCTCTGCACACACTATGTGCAGCACGGTGATGATGTCTCTGCTGCTTTTACAAGGTGATATCTGGGTTTGCAAAGGTATCTGGAGCACACAAAGATGATTTATTTCCTTTGTGACGGTCAAGGAATATGTTTGGATAAAAAATTTTGTGTTTGGAGTTCAGCATTAAGCAAACGATCACCCGGCAAGGGTGTGGATGTGCTTTATGCCTCATTGATACTGACATTGACCTGAGATTATATGCATTGAAAGGATGTTTGTAGACACATATATTCATTGTTAGGGTTGATGCACACAGGCAGCTGTACCCACCCGTGCAGTGTAAATTCCAGCATATGTTCCCCACCAGGGAGCCACAGGTGCTGCTTATAGCCTCTCATAAAAGTCTGTATGCGGGTATACAAAGGTACTTGTGTACACACGCACATCCCCGAGTGCTGGTTGTCCAGGTATCCCTACGCATACACGGCTCTACACAAATACTGGCATATACCCGAGACAAACATATTAACATATGGAAACATATTAACTCCAATGCCCACACGTGTATTACCCACACTTTGAAGAAAGAGATGTAAGAGCATATACATTATTTGCCATGTAAACTATCAAACTCACAATTAAATCTCATCTTCAGGCAAACCAATAAAGTAATTTTGTAGTGAGGCTACCCAGCTCTGCAAGGGGGAAGTGCTCAATTCTTGTCTAGAGCAGTGGTTCTCAACCTGTGTAACCTCAGGACCCACATTTGTCTTTGGTCATTAAGTTACATAGTTACACAGTTACATAGTTACATAGTATTTGAGGTTGAATAAAGACATTAGTCCATCAAGTCCAACCTATTAGGATCTCATTCTAGGAGTACCTGTACCCCTGTATATTACGGTCCCTTAAGAAATCGTCCAAAATTTTCTTGAACAATTCCACATTATT
>NW_017306590.1:474441-480084 GCF_000935625.1 Nanorana parkeri
CTGTTCTTAGTACCGGTGACCAGAACTGGACCGCGTACTTCAGATGAGGCCGAACCAATGATCTATAAAGTGGCAAAATTATAGACTTGTCCCTGCAATACATCCCCTTTTTAATACAGGACAAGACCCTGCTAGCTTTGTTTACAGCAGCCTGGCACTGCAAACTACCTTTCAGTTTGTGGTCTACAATGACCCCCAAATCCTTCTCCATTTCCCCCATAATTGTATAACCCATTTGTTTATTTTTAATTCCAAAGTGCATTACTTTGCATTTATCGACATTAAACCTCATCTGCCATATTAATGCCCACTCCCCTATTTTATCCAGGTCCTCCTGCAATGTTATAATGTCTACGTCCGTGTCTATTACCCTCCCTATATTGGTGTCATCCGCAAACACGGAAATATCGCTGTTAACACCCTCCCCGATGTCATTAATGAATAAGTTGAACAATATGGGACCCAAGTTGCACTGCAATGGAATGCATGGCATTGCAGTACCATGTGTTCCGATGCGGGCAATAGAACTGTGGGTGGGAGATGCGTTAGGGGTGCAATTCAAATAAATGGCAATGCACCTCCCACACCAGAACGTGCGGTAGGTGCGATTGCGTGTTACAGTGTGTTAATTGCACAGGACTGTGAGATTATCGCACTGTACTAGTGTGAACGGTCCCTCAAAAACACAGACAGACACCACACAACCACAGACACAATCTCACACACACATACAAAGTCCAAAAATGTTTTTTATTTTTTTTTTTAAATCCACCCAGTCTCCCTACCTTACGAGAACTGGAGTGGATCCTCAGCCTGGGGTCCAGTGTGGGATGCTGTGACGGAGCTCCATTCATATGTGCATCTACGTGTACAGCTCACTTGCACACCCTGTAGAGGTGTCGGGAGCCAGAATGTGACATCACTCCGGTCCAGGCACCTCTTCAGGACACACAAGGGAGCTGTAAGCAATGCACGTATGGATGGAGCTCCCTCGCAGCCACAGCCCCATCCTATCCCACCTTAAGCTGACACTCTGCATCGGGCAGCATATTTTGAATGGCTGCTCGGCATGAGAACTGACAGTGCTGCGCTAGGGGGAGGCTGAGGAGCCTCTCCCCAAGAAAAGTGGAAGGCATTAGGTGACCCACTGAACACGGGGTCGCGACCCACTTTTGGGTCACGACCTACCAGTTGAGAACCAAGGGTCTAGAGCAGTGCTCCCCAACCTTTTTATCGCCGCGGACCGGTCAATGTTTGATCATTTTACCGCGGCCCGCTGAGGGGGGGACGTTGATTGTTTATATTTTAGATTGGAATCACCTGTCCCGATAAATCCATATTTCAAGTAGGACTCATGGTATTGTCTGTTAAAAGTTACATGTTTCTTTGATGTTGAAGGCCCTTCTTCTGTCTCTTCACTGGGCCTTTTCTTTTTCCCAAGGAAACTTTCTAACGATGTCTGTTTCGTACTCATTTTTGCTAATTTGTGGGTTAAATTTGAGCAAACACAATATACACGTACACCAAGCACTGTTAAACATGAGAAAGTACCGGTGAACAGAGAGAAGAGCGATACACACCTTCTCTTTACCAAAGCTACAACGCCACTGCCGCTTGCAGCCGCTCAGCTTCAGACGTCACCTAAAACCGCCCCGATATCACGATATTTTGCGCATGCGCGGTATTGGTGCGGCTTTAGGTGACGTCTCTCAGCTCCTGGTTAACCTCTCGTCCTGGAAAGTCGGACAAACCCGAGAGAAATACACCACAGTAAATAAAATGGAAATAATTTAATGTTCCTTGGGCGGCCCGGTACCATTTGATCCACAGACCGGTACCGGTCCGCGGGCCAGGGGTTGGGGACCACTGGTCTAGAGGAATGGAGTAAAGCAGATTTTCTGACCTGACCCCCACTCCCACCAGCTCCCTCTAGGCTGAGCACAGAGCAGGGTTAGCCCTACTGAGAGGGTCGTTTTTTTGTTTGCCTGGAGATGGCCTCTAAAGGCATATAGAGTAGGCAGGAGTCACATGATGAAAGATCATGTGAACTTTACTGAACATAAAGTCATATTAAAGTCAAAAGGTGTTTAAGATATAACAACTGCTGAATAAATCACTTCAATGGATGCTGCTCCTTGGAGTTTTATTTTATTGCAGAATCAGCTGATCCCCTGAGCACTGGTCCTGATATCATATTTTAGGGTGGTTCCTTTCACTTGCAGGGTCCTATGGAGCCACCCTTGTGTGTGCTAGTAAGCTGTGTGTGTATCCACCAATACAAAGTCACAGCAAGGCAAGACACTCCACTCCCCCCTCTTCCTTCCTCCCTACTCCAAGATAAGGCCCCATTCACACTGAGCGACATGGATATTGCACGTTTTTCCGCACGATTTCGCGCTGAACGGCTTTGAGCTACGTTGTGCACATTTTATCGCGCTACATAGCACGTTTTTTGGGTGTGACTTCGTCGCTGCTACATTGGGCTGTAACCAATCAACAACGATCTTGATGTGACATCATTCTTTCCTTCCACTTTGCAGTGCAAAAGTGACCCTTCCTACGTGCGACCAGTAATGTGCGATTTCACACGACACCATTGAGTCTATTGGGGCTGAATCGCGCGACATCCACCGAAAAAAGGGTAATGTACAAGCGACAAGCTTTAGTGACGAGCTACAGTCGACATTGAGCTATGAGACGTGAACAGCTCCACATGCTACATAGAGCAATATCGCGCGGAAATATGTGCGATTTCACGGCGGAAATCGCAAGATGAACCGCTCAGTGTGAATGGGGCCTAAGAGATGCAGGGTTGCTGGACACTGTAATCTTGTACTGGACAGGAAGTTCAGGGAAGCCAAGCCGAGAGAGTTGGAGCTGTTCAGAAACGTGACTGTTAGTGTAAAGAAATACTTTGCTGTGCAATGTATAGTTGTGTGATCTGGATTCATCACTGGGAAAAAAAAGTTTGAGCTTTACAAAACACTATTGTATACCACAAGCTGTAAAGCTAAGCAGGTGTGTGATTGAAGTATATTAGTATAAGATAACCGATGTTTCCTTGTCACCGAGCAGGAATTTCTCATATCGGTCGCTGCGGAAGACAGAAAGTGATCGGAGTTGTAGAGTATTCACCCTCCCGCATGACTTCTGCCAAGCAAGCCTTCCTAGAACCAGAGTGAGCCTCCGCCTGACCAATCAGATTGTCGATGACATAAATGAGGGAATGTGAGAGTCACATGTTTCCAATAGAGGAGCCTCTTCCTCCTCCTCTGTCACCTTCCAGCTCTGCTCTCCTCATCTCTCCACCCCTCCATCAATTGTCAATGTGACTCCACCACCATCAGTCAGTTATTTGTCAGCCTCTGTCAATCCGCTCCTGATTTATGTCAGCTTTTGTTGCTGATTACAAGGCTGGTGTGACTTGAAGGGAAGAAGAGAGAAGGAGGGGGGCTATTCGTTTGAAAAGAGTCATTCAGTTTAAGGAAATAGATCGTCCACAGTCTAAACTCAATTTATATGCAGTCCAGAGACAGACTCACACAGTCAGACCTGTAGATGGCTATCAGGAGGTTGCAAGGGTCATCTGGCACCTTAGGGGTTACAGAGGGTCACCACAGGGTCGAGCATTCACCCGATCGCCCATGTGTGCCCGTGACCGAGCCCGCATTCCCGAGAACACGGAGGCATCTCTGATTGTAAAGCTCACATCGCACCGCCGGCACTCGTCAATACAGAGCACACGAAGTGCCCGTTGTGGCCCGGCCAATTTTCCGCACGATTTCGCGCTGAACGGCTTTGAGCTACGTTGTGCACATTTTATCGCGCTACATAGCACGTTTTTTGGGTGTGACTTCGTCGCTGCTACATTGGGCTGTAACCAATCAACAACGATCTTGATGTGACATCATTCTTTCCTTCCACTTTGCAGTGCAAAAGTGACCCTTCCTACGTGCGACCAGTAATGTGCGATTTCACACGACACCATTGAGTCTATTGGGGCTGAATCGCGCGACATCCACCGAAAAAAGGGTAATGTACA
Source organism: Nanorana parkeri (assembly GCF_000935625.1). NCBI lineage: Eukaryota > Metazoa > Chordata > Amphibia > Anura > Dicroglossidae > Nanorana > Nanorana parkeri. The sequence continues at coordinate 478,484 of NW_017306590.1, forward strand.
AGCGACAAGCTTTAGTGACGAGCTACAGTCGACATTGAGCTATGAGACGTGAACAGCTCCACATGCTACATAGAGCAATATCGCGCGGAAATATGTGCGATTTCACGGCGGAAATCGCAAGATGAACCGCTCAGTGTGAATGGGGCCTAAGAGATGCAGGGTTGCTGGACACTGTAATCTTGTACTGGACAGGAAGTTCAGGGAAGCCAAGCCGAGAGAGTTGGAGCTGTTCAGAAACGTGACTGTTAGTGTAAAGAAATACTTTGCTGTGCAATGTATAGTTGTGTGATCTGGATTCATCACTGGGAAAAAAAAGTTTGAGCTTTACAAAACACTATTGTATACCACAAGCTGTAAAGCTAAGCAGGTGTGTGATTGAAGTATATTAGTATAAGATAACCGATGTTTCCTTGTCACCGAGCAGGAATTTCTCATATCGGTCGCTGCGGAAGACAGAAAGTGATCGGAGTTGTAGAGTATTCACCCTCCCGCATGACTTCTGCCAAGCAAGCCTTCCTAGAACCAGAGTGAGCCTCCGCCTGACCAATCAGATTGTCGATGACATAAATGAGGGAATGTGAGAGTCACATGTTTCCAATAGAGGAGCCTCTTCCTCCTCCTCTGTCACCTTCCAGCTCTGCTCTCCTCATCTCTCCACCCCTCCATCAATTGTCAATGTGACTCCACCACCATCAGTCAGTTATTTGTCAGCCTCTGTCAATCCGCTCCTGATTTATGTCAGCTTTTGTTGCTGATTACAAGGCTGGTGTGACTTGAAGGGAAGAAGAGAGAAGGAGGGGGGCTATTCGTTTGAAAAGAGTCATTCAGTTTAAGGAAATAGATCGTCCACAGTCTAAACTCAATTTATATGCAGTCCAGAGACAGACTCACACAGTCAGACCTGTAGATGGCTATCAGGAGGTTGCAAGGGTCATCTGGCACCTTAGGGGTTACAGAGGGTCACCACAGGGTCGAGCATTCACCCGATCGCCCATGTGTGCCCGTGACCGAGCCCGCATTCCCGAGAACACGGAGGCATCTCTGATTGTAAAGCTCACATCGCACCGCCGGCACTCGTCAATACAGAGCACACGAAGTGCCCGTTGTGGCCCGGCCACGCACATCGGTGACAGTTGCGGCGCTGATTACTTAAACGCGCTGCGTTCTCTTTTATACCTTACGGATTTCCCATTCGCTTTATACAACGATTCTTTCCCAAGCAGCTGGGAAGTTAAAAAGAAAATGCAGGAGAGAAATGGTCTCTCATTAGGTGGATGTGGTTTTCTTGCATTGTCTGTCTTTCAGGCTGCTGCCAGCCCTGAGTGATTTTTGGGAAGGGGAGGGGATTAAGATTGACACATCTTGAGAATCCTTGGAATGTCAATAAAACTGACACTCTGCACAAATGATTGCTCCGGATCAAAGAAAACGCTCTTTCTATTCATTGCAGCTCTTAAGCATCCCTTCACAATTATCACATTACTGCTCAACTGTTTATAGATCCCTCCTGGAAAGATAGATTTTCCGAGCATCCACCTGCCTTCCAGGAGCTGGACCAACACACACACCCACACACACACACACACACCCCCACCCCCAAC